>NC_135347.1:39586433-39897797 GCF_023851605.1 Tamandua tetradactyla | reverse complement strand
AGATGGTGTCTGGGTTTCCCCTGTCACATGGAAAGGCACATGACTGGCATCTGCATCCTCTCCCAGCTTCTGGTTTTACACAGCTCTCTTAGCCCTTGTGGAGTCCTCTGGGTTCTGTCCTGCTTAGCATCTCATGGGATGGCACATAGCAAGCTCTGCTGGACTCTGCACCTCCAAATGTCCACGTCCAGGAGTCTGCTTTCTCTGTCAGCACTCCAAGCACTTCCAAATGTCTGCATCTGTGTCTCTGTTGCTTCTGAACTTTCTTTCTCTATGAGCTCCCTTAAAGACTCCAGTAAACTAATGAAGACCCATTTTAAATGGGTGGGATCACATCTCCATCTAATCAAAAGGTCACACCCACAGTTGGGTGAGCTGCATCTCTATGGAAACAATCTCATCAACTGGGCGTGCCACATCTCCATGAAAATCAATCTAATCAAAGTTTCTGCACTGAACAATAGGTCTGCCCCAACAAGTTTGGATTAGGAAAAGAACATGGCTTTTCTGGGGTAGCTAACAGTTTCAAACCAGCACAGTAACTTTAAAAACAAAATTTCTTCATTTGCTCATCAAGTATTTTTCTGAGAGCCTACTCTGTGCCCCAAATTGTTCTGCTGCTTGGAGTACATGAAGGATGGAGGGGAAGGAAAATTATACAAAAATCTCTCATTGTATTTCCCAAATTATTTAATCCTGGGTGGGGAAGAAGGATGCAATTTATTAGGGATTTTTTCTGAGGCCTTTACCTTTATTCAGACTAAGACGTTCTAATTAAAATAAAAGTACTCATCACAGCCTACAAAGCTTTTCCTGATGTGATCCTTCTTTCCTTTGTCCTCACCTCAGACCGTGATCCCTGTATAGATTGAGTAATGTCCCCTGCAGAAACATGTTCAAGTCTCAACTCCCATTTTAGGGTTGTGAGCTCATTTGTAAATAGGATCTTCTAAGATCCTATTAAGATGAGGCTAAACTGAATCAGCATGGGCCTTAATCGATATGGCTCGAGTATTGATAAGCAAAGGAAAATTGAACATTATAGTAGGAGTGAGGAGGAGACAGGAGACAACTGGCCATGTGAAGCCCCATGCTGTTCCCTCTGCCTGGATCAACTTTTCTCTGGATACCAACATAATCTGATCCTCTGCTTTTGTCACATCTTTGTTCAAATGTCACCCATCCACCTGTATTACATGAACCCCCGAACCAATTTCCAGTCTTTCCTTATTTCCCTTATTCAGTTCTATTTTCTTCATGTCACTTATTGCCACAGTATATATTTGTAGCATGTTTAGAAGGGTTCATGGCGCAGAGTAGACACTGTACGTGGTTGCTGTGTTGATTATAATGATGGGCATGTACTTCTACAGCACCATCTACATGGAATGCATTGTTCCAATATTTTACAGCTTTTAACTCATTTATTCTTCGTACCAACCTTCTAAGGTATGAACTGTTATCTCTACTTTACAGATAAAAAAGCTGAGGCACAGAAAGATTGCATAACCTGCTTATTTTCATTCGCTAAAACTGCTGGTGTACCATATACTAGAAATGGGTTGGCTTTTATAAAGGGAGTTTATTAAGTTACAAGTTTGCAGTTCTAAGGCCATGAAAGTATCCAAACTAAGGCATCCAGAGAGAGATAGCTTTACTCAAGAATAGCAGATGGCATGTGGAACATCTGTAGCTGGGAAGGCATGCGGCTGGCATCTGCTGATACTCTGGCTTCTGATTTCAAATGGCTTCCCCAAGGCTGTTTCCTTTCTGCATCTCCAAACATCTCTGTGTTGGCTCTGAAGCTTTTCCAAAATGGTTCCCTCTTAAAGTTCTCCAGCAAGAGGATTAAGACACACCTTGAGGGAGTGCAAGGGTAGTTTAGTGGTGGAATCCTCACCTGCCATGTGGGAGACCCAGGTTCAATTCCCAGCCCATGCACTCTCCAAAACAAACAAAACAAAACAAGCAAACAAACAAAAACAAACAAAAATTCAACGAGTGATGCTGCAATAACGGGAGTCTCACATAGAAAAAGAATGAAGTGTGACCCCTGCTATACAGCATATAAAAAACAAAACGAAACATCAGCTTTCTCATTTTATCTTCGGGGGACAAAAGTGAGTGAACAAGTAGGAAATAAATATTATCAGGAAAAGATGGAAACAGACGTAGATGAAAACTAAGAAATACTTCTGTTTTATTTAGATAAATAAGATCAAGGGAGTATGATTTACAACACCTAAATGGAATAGTGTGAAAAATAAACAGAATAAATCCATGAATGATTACAAATCTAAGTAGGTATTTACATCTTGATATAGAGACGTCTTTTGCACTAATTGGAGGGTTTTTAACGGAATTAAATCATCCACATTTTATAATGTGGTAAAGAGAACTTTGACTTCCAGGATGTTGTGCTTCCTGAACAAGTTAGAAAACCATTGAAGAAGGAAAGGGAAAAAAAAGGAAAAGTAAAAACATGGCAAACCCAGTGATAGGGATTTCTCACTGCCTCAATTATCATTTAAATACAGAAATCTCCAGGGACTTTAACACAAGCATATTTTCAGTGTAACTTTTGGTATGAAGTTCCTCCTCCACCAAAGTAGAATTTGTTCAAATGCTTACAGAGCCAAGTAATGCAATGTTACTCAGTTAATATAAAGATAACACATTATTGAGCTTTTAAATATAACTGTCAACAAAATCATTTTTTTTCATTTTTAATTGAAAAGAAAAGAAACGCCACTAAGCTTTTTTAGAAGTTATCAAGTGGTTATTGTTATCTCCTTAATGATTTTCACACAAGAAAAAAAAAGTTTGCAGCTTAAGAGTAAAAATGTGAAAATAACATGTCATTTGAAGGATCTAATTATACTTATGGAAAGGACACTGAACTGAAGCTATTTTCATTAGTGGGCATTGACTGTGCAAATTCCCACTTCAATCAGTCCTTGCCATTACCCCCAAACCATGCCGTATGTGTAAATATTAGTGCAATTTCTACCACAAGCATAAATCATGGGGATATTAACCAGATCTCCTTGAACAGTTCCACTGAGTTCCTCCTGGCTGTAGTGAATCTCACCCAGCAGTCAGCCGAAACATGTTTATTTTAAAATATTTAAACATTCACATGGTGCAAAATAAGGGAGCAGCAGCAGCGTGTTTAATGGTAATTTTCTTAGCAAAAAGAAGAGAGATTGACTTATGCATTTACAGTAACTCCCTGTACTACAGAAAGACACATTCCAAATCTGGAAAAGAGGAAGATATAAAAATCCCCCATAAAAATGTTACAAAATCACTTCTCTAATGAACAACCACCAAAAATACTTGGAATGTCCCCTTTTCTTAGTTTTCCTTTCTTCTTCCAATATAGCATTCCATTTCTCTCTCTACGGCATCTTGTATCTTGATAAATCCCCTTTGATTCTCGCCATTTTAAAAGTACAAAAAGTTTGTTCCTCAGGTTGTATTGTTGAGACCAGCCTAATCTCATCCTTATAAGCCAGGCAGCCCTAGGAGTATTTTGTCCCTTCAGCAGAACAATTCCTGTTCCAAGAGAGAGCCTGATTTATAAGTAAACAGCAAAAGACAGGTTATTGGGCCTGTGGTTCGGCCTGAGATCTGCTCTAACTTTCTGGAACAGTTTCCACATCTGATAAGAAAGATGAGCATAATAAAATGCATCCAAAAAAAGTGTATAGAGATAGACCTGGAGCTGAGGGAGCCCTTGTTTAAAATATAGATGAACAGATACACTATCGCATGCAAACTTTTGTAGCGAGCAGTTAGATGATCATAAGACACAGCCATTTTTCACTGGTGCCCCAGCTCCATGTAAGACATGACTCAGCTTCTGCTGCATTTTAAGCACATCTAGTCACATTACACAGCAAAATAAATACATCTGTCTCATCTCTACTTCAGTCCTAGTCTCGGTTATTTGTGCCTCATAACAGCAAATAGTTCCCTTTGTTGTGCTCAATCGTGCCTAGAACATAACACAAATGTAAACTTTAATATTCCTGAAAAGCTAATGTTTAAATGTCATTATTGCCTACAACTTCATTCACTAAAAGCTGTGAATGTTAAAAAATTTATGTAAAAATAGGCTCTAAGTTTCTAAACAGAAGATAAAAGAATAGAAGATGGTAATAAGTATTTCTAAAAAAGATTTGTAACATCTAGCTTGCGACGTAATTACAAAGCCACAGCTGATTGTAGTGGGTTAGAAAATTGCATTTGTAGCATGTAATTGGCATTGAAAATGAATATGCAGAGTTTAAAAAGTTCATTCGCTGCTGTGATGCTCGGATCACATCAGGGAGTCATAAACTAACTTCTAGAAAACTTTCGATACAAATTCACAGTCATGCACCCTTAATCTCAATTATAAAGCATGTTTTAAATCTAAACTCAAGAATAGTATCAATTTTTAAAATATAGAAATTGACTTGGCCAAGACCAGTAAATTTACTTCACTTTTAAGACTATAAAACAGGTGCTGCTTCTTTCACTATGTCTCATCGACTTTATAAATCCAGTTCTTAACAATTTTGCAGTAGAGAACACAATACAGCATATATTCTGGCATCCCCAAATTTGTGAATAAAAATAAGGGTCAGAAAGAAAAACAAAATGTTCAACCTAACTAGGGGTGAAGGACTTATCCATTTTCTACTACCTCATACCCAATCTACCAGGAAGTCCTATCTATTCTACATCAAAAATCTACCTTTCATCCTCTTTTTTTGCTTTCCTTCAGTCCTCATTACCATCCTTTCTCACTTGGACTAGTGTAGTAGCCTGCTATATCCCCACCTTTTCTCTTGCCCCCCTCTAATCTATTCTCCATACGACAGCCAACGAGATATTTTTAAAACCTAGATCAAGCAGAAGCAGCTATACTAATATCCAACAAGTTAGACTTCAAATGTAAGACAGTTAAAAGAGACAAAGAAGGGCACTATGTAGTAATAAAAGGAACAATTGAACAAGATGTGACAATCATAAATATTTATGGACTGAGCCAGAGCGCTACAAAGTACACGAGGCACACACTGACAACACTGAAGGGAGAAGCAGACACTTCTCCATGAAAGTTGGAGACTTCAACTCTCTGCTCTCGTCAATAGATAGAACATCTAGATAGAGGATCAATAAAGAAACAGAGAATTTGAAAAATATGATAAATGAACTAGACTTAGACATTTATAGAACATTATACCCCCCACAACAGCAGGATACACATTTTTTTCAAGTGCTCATGGATTATTCTCGAGGATAGACCATATGTTGGTTCACAAAGAAGTCTCAATAAATTTAAAAAGATTGAAATCATACAAAACACTTTCTCAGATCATAATGCAATTAAGTTGGAAGTCAACAACAGGCAGAGAGCCAGAAAATACACAAATACATGAAAGGTAAACAATACACTCTTCAGCAACTAGTGGGTCAGGGAAAAAATTTTAAGAGAAGTCAGCAAACATCTCAAGGCAAATGAAAATGAAAACCCAACACACCAAAACTTATGGAATGCAGCAAAGGCAGTGTTAATAGGGAAATTTATTGTCTTAAATGGCTATATTAAAAAAAAAAGAAAAAGCAAAAATCAAGGAATTAACTGTTCACTGGGAAGAACTAGAGAAAGAAAAACAAACTAATCCTAAAGCAAACAAAAGGAAACAAAAAATAAAGATTAGAGCAGAAATAAATGAAATTGAGAACATGAAAACAATTGAGAAAATCAGCAAAAGCAGAATGGTTATTTGAGGAAACCAATAAAATCGATGGACCCTTAACTAGGTTGACAAAAAAAAAAAAAGGACAGAGGATGCAAATAAATAAAATCAGGAATGATTTAAGAGCAACTGTATGCTAATAAACTAGACAACATGGATGAAATGGACAACTTACTAGAAAGGCATGAACAACCAACATTGATTCAAGAAGAAATAGAAGATCTCAACAAACCAATCACAAGTAAAGAGATTGAATCAGTCATTAAGAAGCCTCCAAAAAAGAGAAGTCCCAGGACCAGATGGCTTCACATGTGAATTCTAGCAAGTATTCAAGAAAGAATTAGTACCAATCCTGCACAAACTCTTCTAAAAAATTCAAGAGGAAGGAAAGCTACTTAACTCATTCTATGAAGAATAATACCAAAGCCACACAAAGATACTACAAGAAAAGAAAATTACAGACCAGTCTTTTTAATGAATATAGATGCAAAAATCCTTAGCAAAATACTTGCAAATTGAATCCAGCAGCACATTAAAAGAATCATACACTAAGACCATGTGGGATTCATTCCAGGTATGCAAGGATAGTTCAACATAGGAAAATCAATTAATGTAATACACCATATCAACAAATCAAAGAAGAAAAACAACATGATCATCTTGATTGACACACAAAAAAGCATTTGATAAAATTCAACATCATTTCTTGATGAAAACACTTCAAAGAATAGCAATTAACGAGAACTTCCTCAACCTGATAAAGGGAATTTATGAAAAACCCACAGCTAACATCATCTTCAATAGGAAAAGACTTTAAGATCAGGAACAAGACAAGGATGCCCACTGTCGCCATTATTATTCAACATTGTGGTGGAAGTTCTAGCCAGGGCAATTAGACAAGAAAAAGAAACAAAAGGCATTTAAATTGGAGAGGAAGAATTAAAACTCTCACTGTTTGCAGATGATATGATACCAAGTGTTGAAAATCCTGAAAAATCTACAGCAAAGGTGCTAGAGCTAAAAAGTGAGTACAGCAAAGTGGCAGGGTACAAAAACAATGTCCCAAAATCAGTAGTATTTCTATACACCAGTAAGAATAATCTAAGTAGGAAATCAAGAAAAAAATTCCATTTACAATAGCAATCAAGTGAATCAAATATTTAGGAATAAATTTAACCAAGGATACAAAAGATCTATACACAGAAAACTACACGAAATTGCTAAAAGCAATCATGGAAGACTTAAATAAATGAAAGGGCAAACCGTGTTCATGGGTTGTAAGACTAACTATAGTTAAGATGTCAGTTCTACCCAAATTGACTTATAGATCCAATGCAATATCAATTAAAATCCCAACAACTTACCTTGCAGAAACAGAAAAACAATAACCAAATTTATTTGGAAGGAAAGTGTGTCCTGAATAGCTAAAAATATCTTGAGATAGAAAAAAGAAGTAGAAGCTTTCACATTACCCAACTTTAAAGCATATTACAAAGCTACAGTGGTCAAAAAATCATGATACTGGCATAAAGATAGATATACAGACCAATGGAATTGAATAGAGTGTTCAGAAATAGACCTTATCATGTATGGGCAATTGATCTTTGATAAGGCAGTCAAGCCAACCCATCTGGGACAGAGCAGCCTCTTCAATAAATGGTGGTTGGAGAACTGGATATCCATATGCAAAAGAATGAAAGAGGATCCATGTCTTACACCCTAGACAAAAATTTACTCAAAATGGATCAAAGTCCTAAACATTAGAGCTAAGGCTATAAAATTTTTAGAAGAAAATGTAGGGAAATATCTTATAAATCTTGTAAAAGGAGACAGTTTTCTAGATCTTACACCCAAAGCAAGAACATTGAAAAAAAGATATAGATAAATGGAAACTCCTCAAAATCAAACACTTTTGTGCATCAAATAATTTTGTGAAAAAAAAGTAAATAGGCAGCCTACACAATGGGGGACAATATTTGGAAACCACATATCAGATAAGAGTTCAGTATCCAGATTATGTAAAGAGATTTTTCAACTTAACCACAAAAAGGCAAACAACCTAATTTTAAAAATGGGCAAAAAACACTAAAGACACCTTTCAGAAGAAGAAATACAAATAGCTAAAAGGCACCTGAAAAGATGCTCAACTTCCCTGGCTATTAAGGAAATGCATATCAAAACCACAATGAGATATCATCTAACACTCACTAGAATGGCCATAATAAAAAAAAAAAAAAACAGAAAATGACATGTGCTAAAGAGGATCTGAAGAAAGACATAATTTATCCAGTGTTGGTGGGGAATGTAAAATGGTACAACTGCTCTGGAAGGCACTCTGATGTTTCTCAGGAAGCTAAGTATTGAATTGCCATGCGATCCAGCAGTCCCATTACTAGGTATATATTCAGAGGACCTGAGGGCAGGGACACAAATGGACATTTGCACACCACTGCTTATGGCAGCATTATTTACGATTGCCAAGAGGTGGAAACACCCAAATATCCATCAATGGATGAGTGGCTAAACAAGCTGTGGTATATACATATGATGGAATATTATGTAACTGTAAGACAGAACAAAGTCATGAAGCACATAACAACGTGGGTGAACCTTGAGGACATTATGCTGAGTGAAATTAGCCAGAAACAAAAGGACAAATAATGTATGGTCTCTCTAATATGAACTAACATTAATGAGTGAACTTTGAGAATTGAAGTTAAGAACACAGGTTATCAAGCGATAGAAATAAGGTAGATATTGAGCAAGGGTACAGATTGTGTAGCAGGATTGATTATAAAAATCCAGATATGGATAGCACAATACTACCTCTTTGGAGCCCAATAATATAAGTACACTGGATGAAGCTGCACGTGAGTATGGTTGAGGGAGAAGGGCTGGGAGCACGTATGAAGCCAAAAGGAAAGATGGAGAATAAAGACAGACAGTATAGTTTAGGAATGCCTAGAGTGGACAATATTGGTGATTATATGTACAAATAAAAAAACATTTTTGCAAGAGGGAGAACAAATGTCAGCATTGCAGGGTGCTGAAAGTAGGTAGTATAATCAATACAAACTTGGGTCTACAGTCAACAGTAACATTGTAATATGCTTCCACTGAATGTACCAAAGCATTTTGTGTCAAATCTAAATGTCAACAGGCAGGGTTCATGGGGGAGGGGTATGGATTCTTTGTGGAATAAAAGGAAATGTTTTAATATAGATTATGGTGGTGAACCATGTGTATACACTTAGGTTGGATTGTATGATGTGTGAATAAAGCTGCTCAAAAATGAAAAGAAAGAAACAAGTGCTAGAGAAAATGCAGAGAAAGAGATGTACCTATGCCCTGTTGGCAGGGAAACTGAGAGGTGCAGTCCCTTGAAGGGCAGTGTGCTGGTTCCACAGGAGGCTTGGGGTAGGTGTGTGGGAGTGAGTGTGGGGACATTAATGGACATTTGCACACTGGTGTTTATGGCCTGCAGTGTTCGAGATCCACAATGGATGGACACGGTCCAAAGATACAATGACTGAGGAATGGAAGGGAATTATGGTGTATACATAGAAGGGACTACTGAGGGGCCGCAAGAAGGAATGAAGGTGTGAGGCATGCAACTAGCTGTATGAACCTTAAGGACTGTATGTTGAATGAAATGTCAGGAAAGAAAGACAAATATTATCATGACTCAATCATATGGACTAACTATAAGATAGAAACTCAGTGAACTGAAGTTGAGAACATGGATTATCAGGTTGGGGCCTATTGTAAAGGGTCCTAGATTTACAGCAGCCACATATATTCAGAAGTTGTAACGTTGTTTCTAAATTCTGAGATACTGAGCTGTTTGTTTATAATCTGGTGATTCGCAGAAACTTCAAGTATTTATGTGACAACTGAGATTCAGAGTTAGAGCTCTAAAGCTATGAAAGTCAGCAGTAACCCATACAGGAACTGTTTAAAGAGATGAAAAAGTGATCAGACTTTGAGTAGATAAATGGATGAAGCTGATCTGGATAAGACTAAGGTAAATCAGAATACAGAGTATAGGATGATATTGTCCATATTTTAAAACTTCAACTTTTGTGTAAGACCAAAGGGAGAGATGTATATTTCATGCAAAATTTATATTTTGAGTAGTTTATTTCCTATTTTGACTTGTATGGTCAGTTTAGTTGAACATCATAAGTACACGGAATTTTGAATAGGGCGTGAGATTTTGTTGCTTTGTCCAGGTTAGTGTGATACCTCAATATATCCCAGAGTAACTTGGGCAGTGAATAAAGAAAAATTTGCAAGGTCCGCTTGGGGACTGGGGAGAAAGAGGAAATATTTAATTTCCCCATTTGGAGAATTTCTGATATACTTGCAAGAAGTAGGGACAACCAAATCAACAGGCTGAGCCCTCAATCTTGGAGTTTGCCCATATGAAACTTATTCCTGCAAAAGATAGGCTAAACCTACTTAAAATTAGGCCTACGAGTCACCCTCAGAGAAGCTCTTTTTTTGGCTCAGATGTGGCCTCTCTTTCTAAGCCAACTCAGCAGGTGAAATCATTGCCCTCTCCCCTACATGCGACATGACTTCCAGTGGTGTAAATCTCCCTGGCAATGTGGGACAGAAATTGCAGGATCAGCTGGGACCCAGTATCAAGAGATTGAGAAAGCCTTCTTGAGCAAAACGGGGAGGAGAGAAATGAGACAAAATAAAGTTTTAGTGGCTGAGAGATTTCAAACAGAGTCAAGAGGTTATCCTGGAGGTTATTCGTATGTAATATGCAGATATCCTTTTTTAGTTTATAGTATATTGGAGTGGCCGGAGGGAAGTACTTGAAACTGTTGATCTGTGACCCAGTAGCCTTGATTCTTGAAGACGATTGCATGAAGATATAATTTTTACAATGGGACTCTGTGATTGTGAAAACCTTGCGTCTGTTGCTCCTTTTATCCAGGATATGGGCAGATGAATAAAACATATGGATTAAAAATAAACAAATAAAAGAGGGGAAGAGTAAAATAAATTGGCTAGATGGAAATACTAGTAGTCAATAAGAGGCAGGGGTAAGATGTATGGTATTCATGAGTTTTTCATTTTTCTTTTTATTTCTTTTT
Source organism: Tamandua tetradactyla (assembly GCF_023851605.1). Lineage (NCBI taxonomy): Eukaryota > Metazoa > Chordata > Mammalia > Pilosa > Myrmecophagidae > Tamandua > Tamandua tetradactyla. The sequence goes on along the minus strand of NC_135347.1, from coordinate 39,886,936 downwards.
CTGCAGTGATGCAAATGTTCTGAAAAATGATCGTGGGGATGAATACACAACTATGTGATAATTTTGTGAGCCACTGATTGCACACTATGTAAGGAATGTATGTGTGTGTGAAGATTTATCAATTAAAAAAAACATAATTCAAATCAGTTGACTCCCCTTCTAAAAACCACCCAAAGGTATCCTACAGCAAGTAAGTAAAGTAAAATCCAAACCCCTTAGCATGGCCCACATCGCAGTACCTCTTCTGTCTCCTCCTGTGCTAACATACCGCCTCTCGTGTACCACATCCCAGTTGTGCACTGGCCTTTTTCTTGCTCCTTGAATAAGCCAAGCACTAGCCACTCCTGCCTGTAACAATTGCACCTCTGATCTTTGCACTACTGATTCTCCATCTTGGTTGGAATGTTACCCACTCAGGGTGCCCTCACTTCCAGCCTAATCACTCTGCTCACAAGACCCTGCTTTATTCTCTCCAGTGCACTTTTTCTACTTGAAGTCATTTATCTGAAGACATTTGTTTATTCATTAATGTCTTCCTCCTAATAGAAATATTAAGTTTTGTTAGACAGGGACTTTTCTCTTTTTTTGTTCTGCTTTATCTCCTGCAGCAGCATAGTGCCTGGCATGCAGCAGGCACTCAAGAAATACATGCTTAATACGTGAATGAGGTGAAAATAAACAGCTGACCCAGTCCCGCCTTCAAAGATACCAAAAATGAAGATGACAGGCAAACCTTGGTATATTAGGGTTCTCTAGGGAAACAGAGCCAGTAGGAGATATGTGTAACTTTGAGATTTTATAAAAGTGACTCATGCAACTGTGGTGATGCATGAGTCCAAATTCAGTAACGCAGACTGCAAGCTGACTGCTCCAATGAAGTCTTCAATGAACCCCCCAGAGAGGCTGGTTAGCTGAAGCAGAGAGAGATTCTCTCTTCTGACTTCTCCTTTAAAGCCTTCAACTAATTAGATTAAATGTCTTTAATTGCAGGAAACACTCCCCTTGGCAGACTGCAGTTGTGATCAGCCATGAATATAATCAATGTACTGCTGATAACCAGCCTTAAAACTGTTTAAGGTTTGCTAAAGCTGTCAGAATGCAATAAACCAGAAATGGATTGGCTTTTATAAAGAGGATTTATTAAGTTACAAGTCACAATTCTAAGGCTGTGAAAATGTCCAAATTAAGTCATTAACAAGAGAATATTTTCATTCAAAAAAGGTCAATCACATCCAGGGTTTCTCTGTCACGTGGGAAAGTGCATGGCAATAGTCTGCTGTCCTTCTCTCCCAGCTTCTGCTTTCAAACTGCTCTCTCAGCATCTCCAAATGTGCGTGTCCTAGGTTTCATCTTTCTGATCTCTGTGTTGGCTCTGAATTCTCTCTCACAAAGGGCTCCAGGAAAGGACTAAGACCCACCTTGAATGGATAAGGTCACATCTCCATGGAAATAACCTATCAAGGAGTCCCACCCAACAGTAGGGTCTGCCCCCCAAAATTGGATTAAAAGAACATGGCTTTTTTGAGGTATGTAACATCTTCAAACCAGTACCCTTGGATCCATTATTAATCCATCCATCCATCCACCCATCCATCCATCCATCCATGTATTCATTCACAAATTCTCAATATAACTTTAACTGAGCACCTACTATGCATCAGACATTGTACCAAACAATACAGAAGCAAGTAAAATAGGGCATTAGTTCTTCAGTTGCTCATATCATGGTGGGACAGTCAGATATGTGAGCATATAATTATAATACCACATAGTAAATGTAAAACAGAGATTGGTGCCAAGTGCTATGGAATTAATGTGGGGAGAGGAACTCATTCTGAAACAGTTAATGAACTATGTAGTTAACAATACGCTATGTTACTTGACATGCTGACATAAGAAAATGTTAAATTGCAAAGCATATGTTCTGCTATGATTACTACACTCCAAAAACATCCTCAGAAAAGTGTTACCAGTTTAATATACAATGCTAGGAAGACTGGCAAATTCAAATTTAAATGACACACCACTTTTTTCAGTAAAAGTAATATTCTGCTTGCATCTGGAGAGTACGATTTGCTGTGTCTGTTGAGATCCCAGACTCTGCTACTTTCTGATGTCTTTTTTTCTATCTCATTTCCCAAACTAATACTGTAGTTTATATATTAACAATAAAGGGCTGTGCAGTACAGGAAACAACTTTAAAATTGTTACTGTCACTCTCCTAAAATCCAATGGTTAGCTTCCATCACAGAGAATTTCTGTACCTCCTTAACATATGGAGGCCAGTTAATTTTTTTTTTTAAGATTTTTTACATTTTATTTTTTTATATTTTACATGGGCAGGCACTGGAAATCGAACCCAGGTCCTCTGGCATGGCAGGCAAGCATTCTTACCTGCTGAGCCACCGTGGCCCACCCCAGTTAATATTTTTGAGTTCCCAGATCTCTCTTTCCTCTATGCCACCTCTCACCTCTGAACCTTAAAATTCTTATTTTTATTAGGCAAAGTAATTTCATACTTTATCTCAACTCTTCCCATTTAAACTAAGCCTATTTCCCCACACATAAGAAAAGGATGCATTAAAGTATAGAGATAAACAAACATGAGACATTTATTCCACCCCCCATCAATTGTGTTAACTATCCCAGAAGGCAAATCTGGGATTTATTTATTTAATAATATTAATTGAGCTGCTACAGCAGGTATTCGTGCTGAGATTTGGAGCGGCAACAATAAGCAAATTATGTATGTGGCGACCCTGCCCTCACAGAGCTTATAGTCAATTGGGAGAGACGGCATTTATTAAGAAAAAAAATTACACAAGTGTATAAATGCGAACTGTGAAGAGTATTAAGATGGAAACTTATAGAGGGTTACAAGAGCTTTTAGCAGATTGATCACATCTGGTGAATATGGGTTAGGAAGACTTCCCAAAAGTGAGACTAGATCTGAAAGTTAGAAGGGATAAAGAGGGATAGGGGGTGGGGGCAAAGCTGGAAGGCTTTGAGGTGGAAGGAATCATGGTGATTTGACCTACTGAAAGAAGGCCATCATGGCTAGAGGTGAAAGCAACAGGTACTCAAAGTGAGTGAGGCTGACAAGGTAGGCAGGAGCCAAATGGTGAAGACTCTTATAGGCTAATGACCTTAACACATGGACAACAGCTGTGGGAAACTGGCAGTTATTTAAGACCACTCTAGCTGCCCCTATAGAGAGTGGAGTAGAGGGGGACAAGAGTCAAAGCAGGGAGGCTATTGCAACAGTCTGAGCACGACTTGACTGTGACATAGTCTAGGGTTCCAGTAGTGCAGATGGCAGAGCTTGTGTTAAGTTGTTCTCTCTCTCTGTGTACCAAGGCCTCTTGCATAACATTGCATATTTGAAATAAGGAGAAACAAAGATATGTCTCTATCAGGGTTTCTCAACTTTGGCATTACTAACATTTTGGATGGGATAATTCTTTGTGGGGGAGGCTATTCTATGGATTGTGGAATGTTTAGCAGCATCCCTGACTCTACCTCCCTGTAGCAACCCTCCCTGCCCTCCAAAGTTATGACAACCAAAAATGTCTGCAGAAAATGTCAAACATCTCTTGAGGGTTGAAGGTAGGGGTGGGAGGGCAAAATCACCCCCTGTTGCGATCCACTGGTCTACGTGAACATAGATGATGTTCATTTGTTTGAAACTTTTAGAGAAATCATAAACAGTTCTATACTGTTTCTTGAAAATAATTGGGATAAAATCGCATCAAAATTGATGCTCTTTATTCTACCATAAAGTTTCAATTTGTATGGTAAATAAGGAAGAAAAGGAAAGTGACTTGGTACAGGGATTTGTACATTTTTGAATTTTATGTTTCATTATTTCAAATTAACTACAAGTGCTATATAATTCTGGGAAAAAATACACCAAAATACTATTTCAAACTAAGTTTTCTATAAGCCCTATATCACTCTAGGGAAAAAAAAATTACACCAAAAAAAAGTTTGTGCTCAAACCTTCATAGAAAGATATTTCTCCAGTTTTTCTTTTTTTTGCTCTAACATAATCTCCCAGAATGAAGAGAAGTGTTCCTGATTATTTACAGAGCATTTCCTTAAGAGGAAGCAGGCACGCTGCAAATCACTGGTACAGAGAGTAACTTAGAACTTTGGCTGATGATTGTTCTGCCCTCTGCTTAAACATAGGGTCGGGATATTTTGGATTCACATGAACAATAATTCATGTTTAAGGCTAATAGAGATTTTACTTAACATTTTATAATTTAGGACCGGCAAAAAACTATGTTGAATGAATTACCATCCACAAATCTCTAAACCTGACTAGCTAACACCACATTGGAAAAAAAAAATCTGGCCCTAAATTCATTTTTTAAAGGGGTTAAACTTGCTTTGAAGTTAAATTCATTTTTTGAAGGGTTTATAACTGGTAAAATGAAATCAGCCTAGGTATTTTGATATCATCAGCCTGATTGAAAGTAGAGCCGTTAGTATTTTTATAGCAGAGGTTTTTCCTTGTCCTTGCCCCCACCTCTACCCACAACTCCACAAGCCCTCCCGTCATCCCAGTCAGTACAACTCATCAGTTATCAGTTTAGCAGCCTGCTTTCAAAAGCTTCATGGCCTTTCCCTTCCATAGATTTGTTCATCTGAATCACCTGTGATTCAGTTGCCACATCATTATTGGCCAATAACTGGCATTTAGAAAGATTTATTGTTTTCTATTTAAATCATTGCATTCTGAATGTAGAATACAAATATAATCACTGAGAGCCCTCTTTCTTAAACCCTAAGCATTTCAGCACTGTCACACAGTCTAGCTGTCCAGGACCTCTTATATTGTTTCAAACTTTTCTCCCAGGTCCTTTTTGTTTGTTTGGTTTGGATTTTTAAAGGAATGTTTACGTGCAGTCCAGCAGGGGCTTGTAAGAATCTCAACTTATCAACACTGTGGTGCTACCAAACTGGAATTCCCCTTTAGGCATTTTCGGAATTTAAAAACATGGGAGATTTTAATCACTAATTTACACCATTGATCCTTGAAGTTAAACACCAAAACATAATCGAGAGATCATTAGAACATTTGCACTGTGTGATTTGCACGTCAGCCTAGCTAAAACAGGCCACTTTCTGCAAGGGCTGGCCAGCTCTGATGGAATATGCTTGTCATCAACAGACACATGTGCACAATGTGCCTTCCCTCTAACAGATACAATCTGTGTATATATGACTGACTGTAATTCTGCCTAAAACCTGGACCAGTAAGTTCTTCTTTCACAGTGATTTACATTAAGAGAAACCTTTATCCTTGCCATGTCATTTTATACTTTATACACATTGTGTTTAAGAGAAAAAAATAGACATAACTTACTACGGATGGCAAATATTGTTGTCTCCAAATTGAATCCTTGGCTTAGAGGTACATTTGGGAAACTGATTCATATTCAGATGGCTCAACAAAGGAGAGGCAAGCTGCTGCAATACAAAGAAAAGGAGACCTGTCTTCTGGTCTTACAGAAACGTGTGTGTGTGTGTGCGTGTAGTTGTGATTTAGCCCTTCCAATCCTGTTTTCTCGTCTTTGAATAGTATCATAATCTGTAAACTCTAAGATGTCATTACAAAAGAAAGAAAAAACGATAGCCAATTAAATTATGACAATGCTTTTTCATTTACATTTATTTATTGCATATGGAAAGCTTACTGAAAGAATTAGACAGAATTTTCTTTGTGCTAACCTACATTCCTTACTCTTGTACATAGAAAAAGGAAATAGAAGCAAGATAACTAGTTAAGTAACTTCTAAGATTTCTTTGGAGTTCTGCCTTTCAAATTCACTTTAAAAATCAGGTTCACAAATGCCTTTGGATGCTGATGAGCATTTTGAAAAAGACTGCTTCACTATTATCTTAGTATTTTTTCCCAAACTACTGACACCCATTCAAATCTTTTAATGCTGGCACTTTCTTCATCTTACCAAGGTTTTTAGACAATAACCACACCTCAAGTGGTCCCCAAATGACAAGGATTGTAGTTTTCTAGTCCTGCCACCAGATAAAACTAACAGTCTGTGCACACACAGTTGAATGGCAGCTATGTTGTGATTGCTGTCTGTCCAATAAAGATTGCAAGACACTTCCTGATTTCAAAGATGCTAAAATGTGAAATAAAAGTGTTTCTTAGAATCAAAATTATTGATCGAAAAAATGGGTTGTTTTGAGTTTTTTTAAAATAACTTGGTAAATTTTAAATGTCTGGCTATGTAATACTTAACTGTTTAGATATTCCTGTGTTTTCTCGGATAATAAGAGAAGTGATCATGAAGACAAATATTGTGCCTGCTATGCTTTGGAAGAAACATGTCAGATGTAGTCTCAGGCAGTTCCTTAAGGGGTGCTATTTTTATTGGCGTCAAAACGGTCACCTTGGTCCAAAACACCTCATCTCCTTGCAAAAGTTACTGAAATTCCATTGTATTTAATTATTTTTTTTTTAGGCAAGATGCACATAAAAAACAAACTAGAAACAGGAGCGTGTTAATATATTATGAGTCAATAACACCATGGGTCAAGGTTGTTGATTAGGATAATTATGGAATTGGCAGCCTGGTTAGGGGGAAACTAATCTATGTGCATGCAATAAGAAAAGAACGGATGCAAAGCAATATACATGCACACAGTGACAGAGTGTGGCAGAAATTAAGTATATAAATGCTATACATCCTACCTGGATCATAACCTATCTACCCCAACACATGACCACCTTAACTGATCTTAAAGGTATTGAGATGGACAACTGATTCCATATTTAACAATTCATGTCCTCAGGCTATTTCTTTCTTTGTGTTTTGTGTGTGTTCTTTAAAATTATGAGGCTGTTGTAGCAGTGTGGCTAAAGAATAGGCTGCTTTCTGAGTGTGACTTTTTGGAAATTGTCTGTTTTCTCTAGGCCTCACCTTCCCTATCCATAGTGGAGATGCTAACTCTTCCTGTTGGAATCCCAGAACATGCCTTTCGCTGTCTTTTACGAGCTTCCCTTGCAGTTGCCAAATGTGCACTGCAATTTCTGGCATCACATCTCGACATCACAACATCCAGTGCAAGAAGGATGTTTCTTCCTTCTAACTTGAAGAGAGAGGAAACATTTCCCAGACGTCTCAAAACTTTTTGCCAAAACTGATTCATGTGTCCTTTCTTAATCAGTCACCAGCAAACGCGGTGGGTCTCCTGGGATCCCTTCCTAATCAGGATTCACTCCTGAGCCAGCTGTAAGGGCGGATACTCAGAACAAGGCAGGAAGGAATACTGTCAGCAAAGAAGCAGGTGGGGCCTGTAAATAACACCAGTTCTGCTATTCTATCTCATTGGAGCATAAGAATATCAATGATTTAACTCCTGTGAAGCATTTCGTAATAATAATGATAATGGCAAACTCCCATGACCTTGCTGTGTGCAGGGCACTGGCCTATGCACATACAGTTTCACATATACAGCAATCCTTGCAAAAGCTCCAGAGGTGTGTTATCCCTGTCATCATTATCTTTGCTTTACAGATATGGAAACCGGGCACAGAGAGGTAAAGGGATTTGCCCAAGTTTTCACAGCTTGTAAACGGCAGAGCTGGGATTAGAATCCCACAGCCTGGCCCTGGAGCTCATGCACTTAACCATTTTCCCAGCATACAGTAGGTGCTCAGCCACTGCTAGCTGTTACTATCATCTCTGCTAGCCTGCATTACATTTTTTGCAATTCCATTCTTTTTGTCCTGCCCTCAGAAGAGATGGAATACACACTGGCGTTTTAAAACATTTAATAGAAGTGTTTTTCAAACTGTCTGCCATAATCTATTAGTGGGTCATGAAATCTAGTTAGTGAAAATTTAAAATATCAAAATGCATCCCATATAATCAGCTTTGTCTTTGAAATTCCTGTTACAGTTAAAGGTGTATATTTGTATATGTGTTCTAGGTTGCTATACAAATGAATCTCTTATTCGAGGGAATAGCCGCAAAAATTGAATCTGCTATAAAATCGTGCCTGTCAAGGTGTGAAGCAGCAGTGGCAGGGAGTCAGCTGGGAGCTTATTAGCAATGCAAATCTCAGGCTCCACCCTAGGCCTGCTGAATTCGAATCTGCTTTTTGACAAGATTCGTTTAGTACAGTGGAGATGGCGAAGCACTGCTTCAGCACTGGTGCTTCTCTTCCATAATCAAATATGGCCCATACATTGTACTGAGTAAAAGAAGAAAACATAATTTGAAAATGATGCATAAATGAGCTGGTTCTCAGTCACCTTTAAGATACTTCTCTAAAGCATAAATCAGAAGGCATAGCTCATTGACTTTTTCCTTTTTCTTTTTGGTTTGAATAGTGACTTCTTTTTTTTTTTTCTCCCCTGATAAGTTGATTATTTCATGTGCACACATTCCTAAAATATTTTTAAAGTTTTGAAAATCTGGCAACACAAGGCCAGTACTTCTGCAGAACACATGCCAGCTGAAGTTGAGTAGTTTCTGGGCACTTTGGATGGAAAGCTAATTCTCAGTCCTCCACACTCCCGACAAACACAATTCACCTGTAAAGAGTACCTGCCGAGTCACTGGGGACATCTGAGTTTGTGACCTCTGGGCTACTGTTAACTCAGCTTTAATTTTTTCCTCATAGATTGTAATCTGAAGTCATAAGATCCTTGTTGACTTCCCAATCAAAATGAATTTTTTTTAAAAAAATTAGACTTCTGACCCCTGCATTAGGAGAAGTTTAACTAAAGGATATTATTATTTCAACTAGAACAAACATATGTCACTCCAGGCCTCCTGCTACTTGGAATTGGCTTCCACAGTTTTTACACTGCTGACTCCACTTCTCCTAAGAAGGTGGGGCCCAGGCCTTTTGCAACAGAGTAATCATCATTGCTCAACTCTTAATGGAGTAAGTGCACTTCCTTGCATTACCTCTTTGAACGTTCGTCTATTGTTCCACTTGTTCTATCTATATGCGACTTCACTTTGTTGATTTGAGAGGGCAAATTAATGCAATTTCAATGTAATGTACTCAAGTATTTCAGGCTATGGGATGAATTAACACCCAGCAGAGCAAAGTAATGGGAAGGTATGATGAAATGTTCTTTTAAAGCACTTGGGGTTTGAATGAATGGGGTCAAGACACTAAGAGTGAGAGGGCCTGAATTTTCTCCTGTGAAAAAATAGTTTCCTGATTGTGATGGGGTTAGCTTTCCCTTCGTGTTCCTGGCTGCAAGTAATTAAAGACCAGATGCAAACTGGTTTAGTCAATAAAGGAAATTCACTAGTTTGTAGAGCTGAGAAGTACAATAAGAAGTCAGGCTTCAGGCACGGGTAGATTAAGGCTCCAGTTGTACTTCTCTTTTGTGTCTCAGCTTTACCCTTATCTCTGTGTCTGCTTAATTTTTAGCTTGGCATTCATCACAGTTAACAAACAGCTGCAGTAGTGCTACATACAACAACTTGCAGAAGAAGAGAGAATATTTGTCCCAACAACTCTGGTGAGAAAAAAGAAGTTTCCCAGAAACCCTCACAAAATTCTTCTTATAGCCTTTGGCCAGTAATGAGTCATTTGCCCATGCTTGAATGGCTCACTATGGCCAAAGTAACACAGATAAGTTAACAAGGACTCACTCTCAATTAGAGCATCTGTACCCCAGCTAAAAATTGTTGGATGCGGAGAAATATTACCATGAAGAGGGAGTTGAAAGCTGGAGAGCAACCCTTTCTCTACAAGTTTTACAGCTAGGAAGAACTTTCATTAATTTATATTATGATTCCGTTGCTCCTTCACATAGACAAAAAAAGAACTTGGTATGGTAATTCTTTTTCCCTTTTCCTCACAAGAGTGAAAACTTAGAAATAAGAGATGGGAAATAGTATTGGTAATACCAACTTCTCTCAATGTCCAAATGCTACTCATTTTCCAATTTTTGTTGAACATCTGTCCTGTCCTGCAGTCTTGGAACAGGTACTGCTGTAGATAGGGTAGAGTGAAATAGAAAAAAAGTAACAGATTTACTCCCTGCCTCAGGAGCTTATGGTCTTATTGGAAAGGCAAGATCCACAGACCATAAATTAGCACAAGCACTCTAAGTGAAGGTGGAATAAATGCTGAGGGAACTTGGAACAGGCAAGGATCAGTGAGGGATGGGGCTTAAAGTTTCAAAAAAACTTCAACAACAGAGAAGTTGAGACTCTAGCTGGGATTTTGGAGTGGTTGGAAGGGAGAAAGAAGGGTGTGAAGAGATGAAATCCTAGACCAGGAGGATAGCAAAGGGGATGGAGAGAAAGTGTCAGGTAGCATGGAAGACTTACAGAGAAGACCGAGAGGGCTTCCTAACCGATTGCCCTGGAGAGGACTTCATTTGAGGCAGAGTGAGTGGGTAGGAGAATGGTTCCTTTAAGGGAGAGTGGAAATTCCAGGAGGAAGGAAATTGAAGGGGTGTGGTTAGGTATTTGAGGATGAAGAGTTTATCTTAGAAATATTTGTTTTGAGAGACTGGAAAATTTTCTAAGTAAAACATTTGTAATGTAGGTGAGAATAATGGCAGAGAGATAAGAAAAAGTAGGACTGGAGATAGATTTTTTTTTCTTTATTAGAGAAGTTGTGGGTTTACAGAAGAATCATGCATAAAATACAGGATTCCCATCTACCATCCTATTATTACTAACACCTTACGTTGGTGTGAAACATTTTTTGCAGTTGATGAAAGTACATTTTTATAGTTGTACTATCAACTATAGTCCATGGTTTAACTTAGGGTTCAGTATTTGTGTAGTATAGTTCCATGGATTTTTTTTGAATTTTTTTTGTTACCATATGTATAATCTAACATTTCCCTTTTTGTCATCTTCAGATATATATTTCAATGGTGTTAATTATCATCAGAATGCTGTGTTACCATCAGCACCATCCATTACCAAAATATTTTGGTCATTCCAAATAGGACCCCTGTATATTTTTGAATTTTTATCACGGTGCTGATGATTCAAGTTATGGGAATGAATGATCCATTTGAGAAAATATGTAGAGAGATGTATGGGGAGAAAAGAGCAAAATAGCTGTTGCTATCACCCTGAAGCATGCAGCAGTGGCAAGTGGCATAATGGCATAAGAAAGACCATTGAAACTTTAATGATTCATTTCTGATTTTCTTGGGGTATATCCAATATTTATCAACATGTGAAATGAAAGTGTATTGGTTGACATTATTACTGGATGAATGAAACTCAGAAGTCTAAAATTCCAAACGCCTAGGGTGTGCATCATGGATGTTTTGAAGTCAAGAGCTTTCATACTTCCATTTAGTTGAGTGTATCTAGCATTATTTATTATTTATTTATTACCTATTACTCATACACCATAGCAATGTGTAGCTGACATGCTTTCCCCATCACATGAAGGGTTTAATTAGTTCCACTTTCAGAGGTCATCTGCCGACTGGTCCAGGTAAAATCACTTGGGCATTCGCAGTCCTCATAAATCCTGGAGAGGACGGCTGTGACCTAGTTTTCCCCTCGGAGTCAGGTACTCTCTCCCTAGTCTACCTCTCCCGTTGGCAGTCACGCTGTCACTGACCTTTCTTCTTGAACCAGCAGCTGTTGCTGACAATTGGGCCCTTAAGGATCTCTGTGAAGATGATGTGTAGTGTTCTGCCTTGAATTTTCCTATTCCCATTTGTAGCTCAAAGCTGCTCACATAGCACCCGAGATGTTAGATTGTTCAATCTCCTCTCATTTTAGATAGCCAAGCTCTTCTCTCAGACTAGCTGTGTTTACCATTCTAGTTCCATTCTTGTTCCTGTGGGATCCTGATAGAGATGAGGAAATTGTACATTAACTGGAGGCTTCCTGAAGACAAGGCCTTGGTTCAGAAAAGGAGCTAATGATGATAGTATATGTACCGTTATAGTAAAAGTCAAGTGCTTCAAAATCAGATAATCCTGGTGTGAATCATGAGTCTATAATTTGAAAGATGTGTGATTTGAGACAGTTGCTTAAACTTTCCTGAACATGGTTTCCCCAACTAAAAAAATAGATATAATAAGACCTATCTTTGAAAGTTAGTGTAAGGATTAATAAGAAAATGTACACAAAGAGACCTAGCACAGTACCCGGCACATTGTAGGAATTGATAGAATGGTATTTATATGACAAGCCAAAGAAAAATATATGAGTGCCATTTCTCCACTTCCCAAATCCCTTTGCATGGCTTTTGGGGGGAGATTAAGGGAGACAGGCACACAATCGTTTTCCTAATCCAGGGATATGTTCCAGTTTCTGGCTGGTCAGAGCTTTTGGAATTCTGTGATGTGATTTTGTAAGCTAGTGCTTCAGCAGACGAAGAACAGTACTTCAGAGAACTAAATGGGTTAATAGATTTTTCCTTAAATTGAAGCAATTTTCTTCTCCTTTATTGAATCAAGAAAGCTAACTGTCAAAGAGGCATAGAATGGTGTAGATATTAACCTAAGGTAGCAAAACTCTATTATGTTTTATTCCAACAGAGTGGAGTCAAGGGTATAGCGGGAGGACCTCTCACTGTTTAATAAGGGGAATTGGTAGCAGAGACTTTGTGTTACCATGTTTTCTCAAGGCTTTTCTAACTTCTACCTCAGTAGCATTGTCCCAAGTGCAGAAAATCCGGGCTCAGTTTTTCCTCTTGAAAGAATCTGTTGTTAACACTAAATGAAGACTGTCACTGAAGCAAAGGATGTTAAGGTGAACAGAGAATGAACCAAGCTCTCTTTGAAGGAACATTTCCATTTGCCTTATTGTTTTCCTCCCTGTTCTCTTCTTTCCATTTATATAAACCAGAGCCACCAGTATCTTTACCATAAATAATCAGTCAGGTGATTGCTTCTGAGTATTAGCCAACTCTTCCTCAGAAGTTTTAGTCTCTAATGATTCTTATTCTAACTAAGACTCAAATGATTTTTTTTTTTTAGAAATCATACCATTCTACATATGCAATTAGTAATTCTTAACATCATCACATAGATGCATTATCATCGTTTCTTAGTACATTTGCATCGGTTTAGAAGAACTAGCAATACAACCGAAAAAGATATAGAATGTTAATATAGAGAAAAAAAATAAAAGTAATAATAGTAAGAACAAAACAAAACAAAACAAAAACCTATAGCTTGGATGCAGCTTCATTCAGTGTTTTAACATGATTACTTTACAATTAGGTATTATTGTGCTGTCCATTTTTGAGTTTTTGTATCTAGTCCTATTGCACAGTCTGTATCCCATCAGCTCCAATTACCCATTATCTTACCCTGTTTCTAACTCCTGCTGAACTCTGTTACCAATGACATATTCCAAGTTTATTCTCGAGTGTCGATTCACATCATTGGGACCATACAGTATTTGTCTTTTAGTTTTTGGGTAAACTCACTCAGCATAATGTTCTCTAGGTCCATCCATGTTATTACATGCTTCATAAGTTTATCCTGCCTTAAAGCTGCATAATATTCCATCGTATGTATATACCACAGTTTGTTTAGCCACTCGTCTGTTGATGGACATTTTGGCTGTTTCCATCTCTTTGCAATTGTAAATAACGCTGCTATAAACATTGGTGTGCAAATGTCCGTTTGAGTTTTTGTCCTTAATTCCTTTGAGTAGATTCCTAGCAATGGTATTGCTGGGTCGTATGGCAATTCTATATTCAGCTTTTTGAGGAACCGCCAAACTGCCTTCCACAGTGGTTGCACCATTTGACATTCCCACCAACAGTGGATAAGTGTGCCTCTTTCACCGCATCCTCTCCAGCACTTGTCATTTTCTGTTTTGTTGATAATGGCCATTCTGGTGGGTGTGAGATGATATCTCATTGTGGTTTTGATTTGCATCAAATGATTTTTCTATCAATTAGTTTCCTGTTATAAGTATTTGAGAACAAAATGTACTGCTTATTTATTAGTCATGCCATGAAAATTTTATATCTTAGCATTAAGATCATATATTAATAGAACTTAAGGCTAGATAAAAAATACATGTCTAAAATTAGGAAGATCTAGTTATCTTAGGTTGAGTAACAGAATTGTACCTAATTAACCAAACGAATTTCAAATTACATAGTTTGATTATATGACATTCTTAAAGAAAAAGGAATTCTTCACTTGAATTTCATTCCTGTTGAATTAGAGGTAGACTGGACTAAAAGAAACTTCAGAAGTCATGGAAAACTTTCATTTTTATTATTGAAGAATGAGGAAACTGAAATCCAGCAATTTACTGATGTGTGCATTGTGAATGGCTGGCTAGAGAAAGACCTAGATCTAGGAATCCTGATTCTTGATTTGGGGTGCTTTCCAAAACACCATAGTTATTGGATGACATTGTGACCGGCTGTAAAAGAGCCTGGGGAGCTTCTACTGTTTTGAAATAAGCCAGTGGCCTACACCACACTACAAGCTATTTCTTAGAATGAAATTATATCGCGTTTGTTTTAAGTTTAAGTATTGGTTAGAATATAGGGAAATGATGTTATAATACAAAACCTTGAGGCTGCGAGCTTGATCACAAGGTTGAAGTATTTTCACCGAATTGTATCAAGCACTCTAATTAGAAAGGTATTGCCACAAGAGCCAGAAAAAGACCTTTGTTTTACAGGTGAAGAAATAGGAAATGGAGCCTCAGAGAACTTAAATGACAGCATCATATTTATTCAGCTACTTATTGTTAGAGTGAGGACCACAACTCAGATTTCTTGATTCCCAGTTGAGTACTATCCTACTACACTGCTTGCAACAGGGAAATGAAAAGGGAGTTTCCTTTGATCTTTGTTGACTTTACAATTTAGGACTGAATCTACCTAGAAATTGAGAAATAATTAACGGAATTTACTCTAGATAAATAGCTTTTATTTATGGGTGTTACATTGCTATGCTTTCTTTTTTTTGGTAAAAGGATGAGATGCAATGAGGGAATTCGTTGGTTTTTTCCCTGATCTGTCTGCTCAAGGCACTAAAGCTCCACTACTTTCTTATCACAGCATGTACGCCTGTGACTGTTTGCTCACAAAGATTCATAGAGTGGGCTCTCCAAATGGTAGGAAAGGTGGCTGACTAGAGAAAGACCTAAATCTAGGAATCCTGATTCTTGATTTGGGGTACTTTCCAAAACACCATAGTTATTGGATGACATTGTGACCGGCTGTAAAAGAGCCTGGGGAGCTTCTTCTGCTTTGAAATAAGCCAGTGGCCTACACCACACTACAAGACAAGAAACGGCTCTTCCCCTGCTCTTGTTAATAGGCATTAATATACTGGAGAAGAAAACATGTGTGATTTTGTTGTTGTAGGCTTGGGATATACTTTTATATACAATGCCATTGTATTGTTTGTTTTCATGATGCATGTGTTGTATCTTAGTTTTTTGTTATTATCCTATTCTAAACATCTTGAGTACTACTCCTTGGGCATCAAACCTGTCAAGATGACTAGATTATAAAAGTGTGTTGAATAGAAGGTGGAAAAACTGATTTCTTCTAAACAAAACAAAACAAATAAACCAGAAACTGGCTGCTTATTCCGACAATTTGCATTTCATGCTATTACTTCAGCCCTTAATTCAGTTGACAAAAAATGACTTAAGTACAAATTCCTATATTCAAGTGAGAGTTCAAAGGTTTTCTTTTTAGCCAAAAACCCCACCATGTAAAGTAATTACAGCATAATACTTTGATTCACATTAGTTGTATCATCACAGATTGTTCTGTGAGTTGGCAAAATGAAAATGATCTTAAAAGGTTAAAAATTAGGGCAGTATATTTGAATCTTTCACATGCTTCTGTTTATTGGTGAGACTGTTTGTGGAACTAATAAACAAACCTCCAAATTATAAAAAGGATGTTCTAACTCACTCTTTTTATTAATGTTCCCAGACACTCATTATTTCCAGAGGTAATAATCATACCTTCTAATCTTGATCTAATCTAAAAGTAACAAAAATTCCATTTCCAGTTAGAATTAGTTATGCTGTAGCAGAAGTTTTTAATATGTCTTATAAGCATTTTTCTTGAATCATGTTAGCTTGTATATTATTAACATATAAATGCTAAAACTATTCTAAAGCAAGTTGATTGATTTTTTGCTCTATATAATACCTTGACTTTTTTTGCTTGTTAGTATTGTGAAATTAGCTTGAAAATATAATTTCTTCTTATATGTTTAACTTTGTACGATGGAACAAAGACAGAGATGCTGATTCCATTCCTGGTTGGGTATGTACTTTTTGGTTTTTTAAACTACTATGGGTTGTCTTGGATTTGAAGTAATCCTTCCATATTTCTTGTTTATCACATCTCTTAGTTAGTTTCCTAAATTTTTTTCCTTAACAGTATCACAGGCTACATTCTTCAAAAGTCAAAAAAATTTTCTCATGTCGATAAAAATCTGATGAATTAAAAAAGAAACTGTCTCCCTTCTATATTGATTTTTTTAATCAAGAAAAGACAAAATAATTAGTCATTGTCATAGAAATTTTGAGAAATGAGATTGTGCTGTAGAAATTGTGAAGGTATAATTGTCCACTTTCTCAGTAGTTATATGTTTTATTTAAAAATATCAAGCCATAAATATATTTTGGGATTAAAAATGGCATTATTAATTTCACTTATTAAATGTCCCAAATCCTCAGCTGAGTTAGTTACAGTTTGGAATTATAAAAAGTAAAGTTGCCTATTCAGTGTTTTCATCTGTTTTTCCCATGGTGCACTGAAGAGCTTCTCAAACTTTAATGCATATGCAAATCACCTGGGATCATGTAGCAGGCAGATTCTGGGTTAATATTATGGGATAGATCCTGATATTTGCCTTTCTAATGAGTTCCCAGGTAATGCCCTTGCTGCTGATTTGGACATTTCTAATAGCAAAATGCAGTGACCTTTCTCTCGTTTCTCTCTCTATTGGGAAACACATTCCATGTGGTATGAAAGATGTCCCAGATATTGACGAATCAGAATCTCTCCTGCAAAATGATTTGGGGAATCCAGACAATATTTCTTCTGTGAACTATAAAAGCTGGAATTACATTTTGGCCTACCTAACAGGAAAGAATAAGGCTGATATGGAAGAGAGTGAGGCCAATATGAAACAGGGTTAAGGGAACAGATGAGAGACAAAAGCGTGTCCCCAAGGCATTACTTGGATTCCTGGATCCAGATGTGCTTAAACCATAGCTCATCCCTGGAATTATTCAGTAATTCATTTTTTTTTTTTTTAACTTAAGCTAGATGGACTTTTTCCCTCTTACAGTGTAAAGTCATGATAAATACATCAAGCACCGCAATTCAGTAAATTATAATTTATTGACATAGCTAAATTGATGGAAAAGCAGAACAAGGCAACTTGCTGTAGCCTTTATGTAGAGATGTGTACTGGACTCAAGGTCAAAAATTATATTAATGCAAACTTAGAAGTGGAGAATTTACAATTATAATTTCTTTACATAAAAGTTGCATTATAACCACACCTTCAGTGGAGAAAATGACTTTGAATAGCTAGATGTTTCTCCGCTTCATAGATGAGGAAACCAAAACTCATGCAACTTGTTCTAGACTACATTTAAAGTTGCAGAACCCAAAACCTAGATATCTCTGTAATCTCTTCTAGTCCTTTAATTCCATTTCCTCTACAATGACTTTTATTCCTTACTGTATTACGACAGTGTACCTTATTTGCATTAACATAGTGTACCTCAGTAAAATTAGGTGATTAAAAATGTGTACAAAATATATTTGCTTAAATGTCTCTTTGTAACATATTTTTAAAATATGTGCACAATTATTTGGGGAGAAGTTTGAGAAATTATACTTCTCATGCATGAATGTATTAAGTACTGAAAGAAGATAAATTGATTCTAATATTGCTTCTAACTTTACCAATCATAAAATTTAGAGAATTCCCACCACTATTTTTAAAAATTACAAAAATTCTTTTAAGCCTTCAGTAATTTTCTTTAGCAGAGATCGAGAACCAATTCTTATTCAGGACTGGCCTAAAATAGTTTAATTGTAGTGTTAATGTTTGCCAGTATGGTGATCTACACGATCAAGATTCCAATAAACCTCCAAACAATTTTACAAAAAAGAAAAAAGAAAACACTTTATTTTCCACAAGGAAGAGCAATAGGAAAAATTAAATCATTTCCCACATATTGTTTTCTTAAAACAGAGCCTACAAGGACATATTCAGCACCAAATAAAAGAGGAAAAAAAATTACAAACAGCCATAGAATATAATCTATAAAGCAAACATTTAATATTGCACTTTGTTTCGCTAACATTTTGGATTTTACTTTTCCTAATTGAAGAATCAGGAATCTATCTTGAATACTGGAATACAACTGTGAACCTCACATCTTATGTCAGGAATTGACCAATATTTACGAAAGAGTAAAGTAAAGTAATGCCTCTAAATAAGAGAGTAAAGAAATACTTTAATGGGGAGAATAAAACTTTATTTGATAAAGTTTGATAAATTTAAGATTTTATCCCATTTTGTGACCCAGAGCCAATTATCAGAATATTGGTCATTCTTGCTTCATGAGTTACTTATAAGAGTATATGGTAATAAGTATTCCAATGCTATGCATATCAACAATTGTTCCCTAGTCAGTTAAACATAAGAGAGAAAAGGGATTTTCTGACAATCCCCCCTCCCCCAACAAAAATAAAACCACCAAATGCCCTTTATGCCAAATATTCCATTAGCTTCTTTTGAGGGGGACATTCACAAAATGATTTAACAATAATAAAAAAATATTTCACCCCCACTTCCTTATTATCGAGTATTAGTTTGCTTATGCTTGAGCCCAAACCCTTTAACTGAATCACTTAAAACGCGATTCATTTTTACATGGGCTCTCTTCACCCTGTTAGCATTTTTCAAACATGAATTGTCTTCCATGTTTTCTTAAAGGCCACTTATGGAAAAGCCTATATGTTTTGTATGAAGCTTTAAGACAGTATTTACCAGGTCAAGCACCAAGCCAGAGTTACTGATTACTTTTAGCCACTTTATTAACTGGGGTTAAATGGCATGATCGATGTAATACCCATTTTACATTTTACACGTATGCTGCAACATCAGAGATGCTGATTTTTATTAAAAACATCAGAGCAGAATTCCTTCTAAGATGAAAAAATCTGTACACATGGTACCTTGGAAAATTAGTTTTAAATGTCATTATGAATGCTGGTATATCTGTTTATGAGTCAACTATAAGTTATTCTTAATATAAACTATAATTTACTGATGTGCTTACTCTTCCTATTTTCTATATATACCCAAAGTGAGTGGCTTCTTATGTTTAGTAAAATGTCCTTTAAGTAATGGGAAAAAATATCTGCATTAAAAAAAAAACACAAAAAATATAAAAATTATCGTCCCAGCAAACATTCTAGTAGCTGTAATCTCAAAGTTATACATTTATAGAATAAATTTGGGTTTTCATGCTCTTTCAGACTTGAGAGCAAATGTATAAACTGGGCTCTCCAACTATAAACTTAACATATTTCTGCTCATTAAAATACTTTCCACAGCAAAAATGATTTCCAACATATGTGTTTTGGAGGTAATTAAGTAACTCTGTATAAAAATAAATGCACTTTCCCCTCCTTCCCCCAGTGACTGGAAAATTTCCATACTTAAAATAATAAAAATGACAGTAATTTTTAAGCGCAACAGCCTTAACTCCTTATTGGTGCCTGCCATACTGCCTTTCTTTCACTCCAATCTTAGTTCTGCTAGTTTCTTCTTATGTGTACAATGATAAAAAGGGAATGTGGGTGCGTTATCACTTTTGTGTATGTCCCTTTTCCAAATTTCCCTCTCCAAAAAGCCAACCAACCAACCTAACAAAAAATAACTCAACAGTGCAACAAAACACAAATAGCATTCCAACAGTTTGGCAAGTGATGCGTTCACCTGAGATTAAGTGATTTTAGGCAGTCAGTAACAAAATGCTGCTTTGCTGTAATAGTAGAAAGGCAACAAATTCTTAAAAGAAACCAAGAAAGTATAAAATCTTGACAGAGTCTCTCTTATTAGCTTCCTCCTCTTATCTTTTTTTCCCACAAAACTGTTGCATTATCTACTACAGTAGGCTGCAAAACATACAGCAAGAAGGATTGGCTTGAAGGCATTTGATGTTTGTAAATAAATCCACAATAGGATCCAAGCTGAAGAGGTGATACATGGTCAGCCTAGTAGGACAATTCTGAGCATGTGCATACGCAGGTAAAGTCCAGGCTACATTAAATTAAAAAAAAAAAAAAGTCAGTGCGTTTTTTCATGTTAAAGTTTTTTCAAAGCTTTCTTTTGTTTCTTGTTGTGCTGACACAAACAAGTTTTAAAAGAGTATCAAGAGTCTGGCATAAATGAAAAAAAAAAGCTGTAGTGACATCAAACTGCACAATGTAAGCATTGAGCATGTGCAAATTTTCAAATCAAAAGAAGGAAATCATCCCTCTTTTTTACAACGTGGTGTCTTGACACGTATGACCATAGGCTAAGAAGACTGCTCTTAGTATGTGCCAGTTTTAAAGGAGAAAAGCTTAGATCTTCAAGCATGTTGGAGCAGTCCCAGAATGTTGCTATAGGCTTCTAAAGCATGATCACTGGTTGTTTCATGTATTCGCCATTTTTCTGGACAAAACAATTCCACTTCCTCTGAAAACGTGTCTCCAAGATACCTCCTCTGTCCGCAGCCAGGAAGAGATACAGTTCAGAACTCACGACAACTTGATTTAACCAAGAGTTCTTTCAACGAGAGGGGCAGGATGGTCTGTCTTCTGCTGACTGATCAGGATTTGGGTCAACCTACAGAGAAAAGGGAAAAAAAAATTTTTAATTATCTGATAAGGTTAAGTAAGAATGCAGCAAATGACCATGATTTTGAGTACTTGAAACACGTAATCAGAAAAAGCACAAAAAGCTTGGTAGCAAATTATACCAATTGTTTCCTTTTCATATCTGGCATTAAGTGCCTGATATTCAATTAGTAGATTAACAATAAGATTTATAAAGATATGTCTGAATAGTCTTCTACTGCACAAAGTTATAGTATTAAAGTTTGATCAGAGAGTGGAGATTTTTTCTAAGTACTTAAGACTCAAATACACAATGGAGAACATCTTCACAGCAATGCTCTCCCCTTTTGTAGAGTATCCCTTTCATCCCTGTACAACTTTTCTCTTCTTTAGGCTTTGGGAAGAAAGAAGTTGTATAGAGAGTGGCCTTAGTGTTTATGTGACGTAATAACTCATGGAGTAAAATCCCCTGCCTAAGAATACTGTATACCTCAGGAATCAGCAATGCTGACCTCAAAACACTCAGCATATTTCCCACCTTCATCTCTGGAGTGACTATGATATGCACATGCACTCATGAAAGAGAATGGGCAGACAGGCAAATTGTTGGGTTTAACACATTTTTTTAATTGAAGGATCTTTTGGATCTACCCACATTTAAATGTGGGACATACCAAAGTCCTTCAGAAGCTTTAGGTAAAATAAAATTTTGAAGAAAAACAGCTAGAAAACCTTTCTTTTTATTCTTAGTGATTTTTAAAGAGAAAAGCATGAACATTTTCAAAATGGTTTAAATATAATCTAGAATTCCCCTCCCACCTTATGTGGCTCCATGGTAATAAACTGTATCATAACTGAGCCTATTTTAGGGTGTTGAAAGTTTTAATCCTCTTAATTATCTTTAGTTTATTTTAATAGAAAAAGGTGGAATTTTCATGAGGATTTGAAAATGAATATTTAGATTGCTATTGTTTTAAAACACCCTTTGGATAACCAGGAGCCTCAAAGCAACATTTAACCAGTAAGAAAGAAATTTCAGAACAAAAATGTTGCAATAAAATCTTTAACAGGTGACAGAATATTTTTTAGCATGTAATGGAAAATTTATAAATTGGAGTAATTGGGCTAGGAAAATGTCTAATCAAGAATTTCAAAGAGTAGATTCTGAATATTCCAGAATCAGTGAATTAAGTGGATCACGTATTAATCACATCCAAAGGAAAATTGACTCTTCAGGCATGGTGTTTGCAATTACAGAAAAATAACACCATGAAAATAATCTTCTTTATGTCTAATTAGGGAACAGTGTTTCATTCTAGAATAATTATCTCAACCGTAGTAACCAAAAGAAAAAGCAGACCAGTGATTTACAGAATTAGTTTGGTATCAAGGCCATCCAAAGCCCCCCAGAACATATACTAAACTTAAATATACTATGGGCTTCAGTCTTTCTGAAATTTTTGCTGGGGTCCCTCTTTACCTCACTTCCCCCAACCCTCCAATTTTATACATGCTATTCCTGCCTGGACTACCCCACCCTTTGAGGACTACTCATTCTTCAAGATTCAGCTTTACAAGTCACCTCTCACAGAGAAGCCCCTCCTAATTCTGAAGGTGCAGGAAACTACTCTTCAAATGAAGTATGTAGCTATGACATTGTTAGATGATAATCTGCTTCTCAATTTGTTTTAATCACTAGAATATGAGCTTCTCCTAAGCAAGGGCCACATTTTATTTACATTAGTACTTAGTTGCCATAATATGAAATGAAAGAAAATATTATAACAGTGTGGGAAAATCTTTAAAGATGCTATTGCAAATGTGTTTTTTTATCCTATGACTTAAAACATGCAAGAATTAAACAGAAAAGGGTCTATGAATAAGATAAATTGAGTGTTTACAAAATGTCACTTGCTTCTTTCTATTGATATTTTGATTTCTCTTGATGAAGATGTATTATTGCTTCAAAAACTGTAAATAATTCACTGAGGGTTAGATTATCCTTGTTTCCCAATAACATCAGAGACCATACAGAACAGACCTACTTCTGTGTCAAACCTAGAAAAAACTGACAACCCTAATCTTTTTTAAAGTTATTTTTATTTGTTGTAAATTACTTGTTCTTCTATTATTATCATGATACTTAAGACCCTAAGTATATTTTTCTACAAAGCTATTTCCCAAGCAAACCACCCCATTTCTTACTTGAGAGCTTGGTACTTACCTCTGAGTATAGAGGTGGAGGCAAAAATCGAAACTCCTGGATATATGCAAATAGTGGTCCTTGAAGTGCTCGCTCAAAATCATCACAAGCACTCACTGGTGCGAGATTGTTCCGCCTCTGTTCCTCTGTTACCACTTCTGCATAGCTGGGTGGTGCTGAAGGAAAAAGATACACGCAATTCGAACACCATGTTCTTATGCATGTCAAAATACACAGAATAATAGGTATTAAAAAAGGAATGTCAAGATAAAATAACAAATATTTGGTGATCAAAATTAGGGAGACATATATTTTTATATTTAACATTAGGGGCACATTTACGTTTATATGGGGGTCACAAAATATCAGAAGCATAATCATATTCTTCATTAGAATTATAAAGAATTGAGCTTAGATATGAATATTACCTTCAGGTCTTTCTGGGAGGGATAAACCAAGCCAGTTCATATTCATGCTACACTGACTGCTTACACTTGAGGTTCTGCTACCAAATGGATGTAGAGGAATGGTACCAATGACAAGTGGTAAATTAAGAAATAAATCCATAGCTCCAGGAATATCCACATATACCTAAAAAGTGAAAGGACATGATAAGTTTAGAATGCCAAGTACTATTTCCTTTAAAACTAATAATACAATGTGAATGTTATCTGAGCCCATCATGTACTTCATTTTTCACTTACGTACAGATGAAGTACAAGTAAAGCGTTTCCGTTATGTAACATACTATACATATAAGGTAAACTAGTAAGCATAATCCAAACCATATAGAAATTTATATTTATACATACATATTTTGTGTATCTCTAATTAGGGAATACAAAAATCACATGCTGGATTTAAAAGAAAATGATATCTTCATAACTTTAAGACTTAAAAAAATCCCTTAAATCTATACATACCATTAGTGAATACTCCACGCGGATTATACTACAGTCAAGGATAGAGGGAGAAACTGGTGGGATTTTCAGCAACTTGCCATTCCAGGTCTCTGTCTTTCCAGATGATAAAGACTCTCCACGCAAGTTAGCCACAAGCTGTTTTACTTCCTTCATTTTCCCTTTGGCATAGAAGGCCTGTGTTTGGTAAATGGCTGCCTTTGGCACCACCATTCGGGAAGAGCAGTTCTCAATCTCAGCAAATATCTGAATTGATTCACCTAAAAAGGGAAAAAATATCTACTGTTAAAAAAAAAAACACAACTGTAAATACTTAAGCTAAAGTTAGAAAGGTCAGCAGATTATACGGATGAAAAGCTGTCCTAAAGCAGGAGGAAACTAGAGCTATAAAAATGAACTATTCATTTACAGCAGCTATTTGAATAAAGAGACTTTATATATTCTAATTTATGAAAGGAAACCGGATAAACACAATTTACATTATTTTACCAATGAATACTGTATTATTTTCATTTGGTAGCAATATTATAAATGTATACACAAAAGGTATATGAAAAAAGATTGTTTTTTATGGGGACCTACTTCATACTTACCGGGGGTATAGCCCTTCCTTTCAATTTTGGCACTTAAGGATATTGGGCCTGAGGTACAGAACCAGCAACAGAGAGTCTTTTCTTTCGTGCCTGCTTGGGGTGACTGCAAAAAAATAAATTTAGAGAAAAAGATCAATGTACGAACTGAAACAAAACCAGAATATTTTAAAACATAATCCTAAATTCTTGGAGAATTTAAAATTAAAACAGCATTGTTATTTCTTCCCCTGTAACTAAATATACTTTCTTTATTAACCAAATGCTTCTGAATTTAAACCATTACTTGTGTTTTTATATAAAAATTATCATTTAATTATGGAAAAAAGCAACATGGCTTACCACCATATCCTACAAACATGGTTTTAGCCCATGGTATCTATATATACAGCAATTAAAGAACAGCACAAACAAACAAACAAAAAAACCCCTTTCCACATTTCATTTAAACTGCCTTTAAAAAGGCAGTGTAGAAAGCAACATGGCTAGAATCGCAAATGTTAACCATCTTTCTTTGAGAATGTAAAAATCAATATGCAAAAAAGGAAAACTACTTATCCTTAAATAAAATTAATTCTTACTTGCTTTAAAGACGTTATTTGTTTAAACCAAATAAAGTTTTTAAAAATTAAATCAAATTTAAATTTCATGAAAAAATGCAAACATTTTTTTTAAAAAGGAATTAAGTTTTTTTCAGGAAAAAATCTTCCCATCATTTGATAACTATCCCTATATTGGAATAATTCAATGCAGTACAGTATTTAAATTTGATATTTTCAAGTTAAGTGATAATGTCTGACAATAAATTATACTACCGTTCCTCTTTCATTAAAATTAACCAGGGAACAGATCTATTTTTTTGTTATTGCTATTATCTTCTGAATAAGAGGCATTTCATAAAAGCTCATTTAAACTTATGACAACATCAGAAAATATGAGCATATTCTTCATTAAAATGCACACTTGACTGCACTTTCCAAAAATTAATATTGGTGGAATTTAAAAATAAAACTTGTATTTTAAAATTATAAAGACTTGCATACTATTAAATGATTTTTCTTTAATTTTTATATGCCAAAAAGAATGAAGAACTCAGTGAATTCTTACCAGTAATGAAGGAGTGTTGATATCTATATGCTCAAAGACTGTAAATTCCTTCTTTAATTTTACTGGTAGAAGCCAAGGCCTGTGCAATTCGGCTTTCACCCAATAACGCACACTGCCGTGTCGGCCTTCAAATGAGGTAGCAAGTGGTCTGTGTAGAATATAAAGGTCAATGTGTTACTTTTATACCTCTTTTTAATAATTAAACAAAAGGTCAGCGTAGAAGTGTCAATATGTTGTACTGTTTATGTACTGGGGTATCAAACATATAGTTTTTTAAATTTCCAAAGGGATAAGTCATTGGGGGGACTTGTTTCCAAATAACAATACAAAATTAATTATAGAAATTTTGCTTAAAAAAGCCAGAAGAATACAATCCCTTTAAACTAAGAAGAGGCTACCTTCAATGCTAGTGGTAAAATTATGAAAGTTTAGAAAGGAACAATCTTAAAAAGGCTAAGAATTAATTTAAAAATACAGTTAGCAATGGCTCAATTATTTCTAATGAAAAATTCTTGACACTGGTTAAAATTTCAGATTAAATTCCCTAAAGTGTTCCACTTTTTATTAGCTAAGAATTATTATATCTTTTAATAGCAACTAATTAAGGTCTAGAAAGGGCCTAGAATAGTCGTTATAGTTTCAAAAATTTCATGTTTCATAACTCTGCAACTCTTAAAAATTGCCTTTACATTTCCCAGTTTACTCATGTTCTAATAATTATTTTTTGCTATATTTTCTTACTATACTCTTAAAGAAAAAGAACCACTTCTACCAATGTTCATCAAAAGAATCAGAACTCTTTTAAACTTTCCCAGATTTATTACTTGTGGAGGATCCTGTTTTAGTGGATTTATTGTCCTTTCCATAATTTGATTAGAAGAATTCCCTGTATTCAGTTATTTACAAGAGAGTGCTAGTTTAAAATTGTATGAGAGATATTATAGTGGGTCTTTTACAAATAATTTTTGCATTGTAGACTTCCAAATTAACTTGTATAGCAGAGACATAAAATGTAGTACTTTTAAACCTTGAGTTTTATGCTAGATTTCCAGAGTTTATTTTAAACAAGTTTAGTTTACAGATACTTTTTCCTTTTAAGTTAAATTACCTCTATCTAACATTAGCCTTATTCTAACCACAGACTTAAAGTGCGCATTATATCCAAAGAGGTTCAAGTAATAGGGTAAATATAATATTCTGAAAAATACCATTTATGAACTCTATGCACACATAACAAATAAAATACTAGAATTAATAAAACAAATATAGAATGATGCCTATTTGGCACTTGATAAACTCTTACATAATCTAAGTTTATCCTCCAGAACAATCAGTACAAGTGCTACTTTTCAGGCTTTTAGTATCTGTTAAAAGGCATCATTAGACAAAGTTTGCACAATCTCTCCCATCAATCTGTTGTTGTATTAAGAATGTGCCATTTTCCTTTTTCCTATCATACTAAATTTTGGTCTTATATCTCTTTTTTTGGGGGGGGGGGTACATAGTTGGAGAACTGCACCTAGGTATCTTGCATGGAAGGTGAGCATTCTACCACTGAACCACCTGTGCACTTATTTGGTCTTCTATCTTGGTACCTCTAATGGGTGTGTCTCTTTTTAGGTCTAGTTCATAATATCTCTAGTGTAATCTTCCCAGTAGTTCTTTACACAGAAGCTACTGAATTTGTATCAGAAGAATATCACCTCTAAATTTGTAGAAACGGAATGAGAATTTTTCTGCTAATGCTAACTGATAATAAACTAAATATTTATGAAGTGCTGACTACTTGACCAGCACACTCCGATTCACTTGTTACATTAATACTATCCATGCTTTAAAAACTACCTAATCTTGGGGCAGAGTATTAAGAACTGAGCTTTACTTTCTGTAATTTTGCCACACTAGACAAAAAAATAGCCTCTTACGTTTAATATATTGTTTTCCTCTAGCAAGTTCCAGCTAGGAAAAGGGTTTTTTTCTTTACTAAAAAATACTTAAATTTAGAATATTTAATTTTAAAAGAGTGCTTTTGACCACGGGTATTTATGAAACAGCCTATTACTCATAATACTTACGTCTGTGGAAGCTCGAAGCTGAATGCATATTCATGCCTTCCTGAATGAATAGTGTTGAAACCTTCTTCAGAATTATCATCATCTAAAAGAAACAGAAAAAAAAAAGCAAAAAACTTGTTATTAATCCGTGACACATTCCTCCCGGTAGCTTAACTTTAAACATGTTCAATAATGATTAAGGCCACAAGGTTTGTAGATCTCGATTTTAATCCCATCTATATTACTTTGGGGAAGACAAAAATTAGAAATCCAGTGGCCTCATCTGTAAAATGGGATAATTACTACTTACACCCCATAGATATATATTTTTTTAATGTAAAATGACCCGAACTGTAAAGTATCTGAGTCTAATATTCGTAAAAGTTTCAGGGTCTCAAATCATATCAAGATAATCTAATTTTTGTCTTCAACTGTTTTTCATATTAAGGCTATAAGGCACATAACTAAAACAGCTCAGGTAAATACTTAAAAATACATGGGGGTGGAAGGGTGGAAGAAGGGAGGGAGATGCAGTGACACCAAAGATGTGACTAAAACATACATGTTACAATTCTAACACCATTAGAAAACTTTCTGTCAAATAGACATGGAAATTAAAAAAAAGAGAGAGAGAAGGAATATGATTTTAATGTTTCATAGCTAAAAATAAAAATTCCCTATCGAACTTAAAATGATGACAACACTCAGTTTTCCCCTATTTCCTATAGCAAGAGCCAAAATTTGCATATATACAAAATATACCTTACTAATTATAAACGATAGGATTCAAAGGGTGTTTGCTTCTGGGAAGCATCGTCCCACACCCGTGAAAATCAAGTCTAATAAATAAGGCTGTGCCAATCGCTAGGAAAAAGAGAGAATCTTTACTCTAACACCAATTTCTTTTGGTCAAATGTACTATTTTTTAAGTAGCACGAAAAGATATCTTAAACGTGGAAGGGGGTTCGAGATCTTAAAAAATGTTTCTTTCAGCGTTCTGTGCTAGAAAATGTAATCGTATAAATGTCTCATTTAGGTTTAGAAACCTCTATCATTAGCCACAAGAGCCTGGTACTATCATTTACCTTTTCCTCACCTAAGTATTGAATATACATAAAAACATGCTTCCCTCACAGCAAACGATAAAGGAAAAAAAAACACCTACAAGTCGGCACTTTTATTTAAGAAAAAAAAAAACATGATGATTCGCTTATATCTAAGTACTATTTTCCCAGTCCCTGTGAAATCTGAAAGGATTTCAGCCCCGAAAACTGGCTGGTGAGTTGTGGACCATTTAAACGATCTCCCCTCGAAGCCGCCCAAAGTTTGCCTTCCTCTCCCTTTCTTCCCTTCTCGCTCCCTTTTTGTGCCAGCTCAGCAGTCTCATTGAGGCGAGCGGCGGCGGCGGCGGCGGCACCGTGGTAAACAAGTGCCGGGCTGTCAATCAAGAACTAGACCCGAGCAGGAGAGGACCGGCCTAAACCGGCGCGAGCAGATCCCAGCCGGCCCGCCTGCGCGCCGCCGCCGTCCGCGCGCCGCGCTATACATACGGCATACGTTGCGCGGCGCTCGCGCCCGCGCAGCCTACCCTGCTAGATGAGGGGGCGGGGCGAGGGCGCCGCAGCGCTTCCGCTTTACACGCCCCAGCCGGCGACCGGTTCGATCTGGCTCGGGCCACCCTGACACCTTTACAGTCAGCGGCGGGGGAAACTGGGGCGGGAGCACCGGGAAACAATAGGGAAGGGGCAGTGGGGGTGGGCAGGGAATATTCTTGCCGAAACCTTCACCCAGATTTCGATATCAGAATCACTTTTACTTCTACTGGCCAGTCTTGGTTATCGCTCTCAGGTCAAATCAAGGTACCCGGTCTGGTGACTGGCTGAGCAAAACACCTTCTACCCAGCAAGCAGGGCCCTGCTAGTCTCCCGCAAGTTTCCCTACGAATAGGATTTTCAGCTAAAGTTGTGTCCAGAGCCATCAGGGACCTGTAAGGCCAACACAACCTCCTTTCGGTGAAGCCTGAATTCATTTTTTTTCTGTGGACACAAGTAGGGCGGGGTGAGGGGCGACAGAAAGAGACGTGACATGGGCCGCGGGCGTCTCCAGAAGCCCCGGGAGGGGCGCAAATAAGGGCGGAGGCGACCGCAGTAGAGGCACCTTTACCGGCGCACGCCGGTTCCAAGCCTCGCCCCTGCCGGCACTAACCTTCTCTCCCCATCCGCCCGCGCCCAATCCAATCAGCGCCTGGCATCGCCTTAGCAACAGGCTAACAAACCCGGCTCCGCCTATCGCGGGCCGCCCGAGGCGGGGCTTTAGCTACCAGGCTAGTTTGAGAGGTCCCAGTTTTAAGTCATTGAAACTATTCCAGCATAAGAGCTCGTCCATGCTTTGCACGGGTTTGGGGTCTCGAGGGTCGCGGGGTAAATAGTCTTTTTACCATAAAATTTTGGAGCAAGTAATGAAATTGTATTTGTCCCCACAGCTCATATTTGCTCCTTTTCCTCCACCATAAGTCCCAACTCCTTAAAGGAAAACCTTTGTTTCTTCTCATCCATTTTTAAAAAAGGCTGCAATCTCCAGAAAGGTTCACTCATACTTACACAAACTCATGTGTCTGCTTTTCAACAAATGCCAGGACTGTCATTAGGCATTTGCATATTGTACTAGTGTTAATGCAAAAATAAAAAAAAAAAAGAGAAATTGTTTCAAGATACAAATTACCTATGTATAGTTATGAAAAACCCTATTAAAGAATTGATTGCATCTTAATATTCTCAAAAATAGTGCATTCATTCTGCAACTCAAATCATCTTTACACTCGCCTTAGGTCAATTAGCAGTTTCCCCAGGGATGCATATAAAAAAAGAATTAAAATATGCCTCTATTCTTTCTGAAAAATCGTCAGTATTTGAACTAAATACTGCATTAAAAAAGAGAAGCACAAAAATTACATAACCAGTTTTAACATTATTTCTTCTTGGGCTAGGAATTAAGTCATCGCCACCACCTGACGCGTGTAACCAATCTGCTGAGAGCAGAACAAGCGCCCCTCCTCACCACCCCCCAGAACTGGTCCGAAACAGGATTGAACCGCTTCTAACAAAGGGTGGAAACTTAGAAAAACAAGCTTAGAGTCTCCTATATTTCCACAATGTAACCATTTAAACAATAGATTGGCGATCTCGGGACCCCTTCTCCCTTTGGTAACCCTTTAGCTGTCTTTTCTAACCAAAAATCAAATCCAGTGTGCCGAATACTTTTCAATTCCATTTGACTGGCACTGGTTTCATTGAATGCACGTTCCAAAGTTAGACATGATGTTCAGAAAAGAAAATTACTGGCCCTAAATGGCTTCTAAAACTGACTTGAATTGTACCATAATGTTAAATACTGACCTTTAAAATAAAAAATGCTTGATGTAATTTTCTAAAGGAATTGCAAAGAATAGGGGAAAACACGTGGGGTGTTGATACCATATGTCAAATAGCCACGAGAAACCCTTTACCAAATAACAATGATCACTCCTTTCAGGTCTTTGGCGTGTCATATTAAAAATGAAATACACCTATTTACCCACTTAATAATGTTATTCCATTTCTCCACAGAAACTCAGTTTTTAGAGGTCAGGCTGCAAAGTAAAAGGAAAAAATCTAATACTGGAAAGCAGCTTTTAGCAATTCATTTGAAAACATATTAGTAAAATTACTGGATTAGATTTAAGGAAAAATCATAAGTAAGGTGCAAATGGATTGCAAGTACGTATGGCACAGACCGAGCCTGATACTAGGGGTAGTTGAATAAGTGCAGTTTGCAGTCACTTTGCAGATGCTTGCATGCATTACGGCTTAAAACACTATGTCAAGGAGAATCCAAATCTTCCAACTTTGCTAACCTTTATCAAACTGCTCTATGTTAGGAATAAATTACATTAATACAGAAAAATCGTAAAAAATACTTTGCCATTGAAAACGGAGTTGATGACTTTCAAATTACACAAAAACTTACCTCTTTCGTGCCCAATTAAGATGTCTTTATGGTTGAAATATTCTACTTCTTCAGTGTAATTCTGTGTGTAGGCAGTATTGGAGCCGGCGTTTCTAGATTCAGTCCAGCGTACTTTCGCATGCCCTCTTGCATGAATTTTAAGAGATTTTACTCTGATTTCTCCTGTAACTTCTAAATTCACCCTTCCTGAGACTGTATCCCCACTAGAATACACAGGGACATTACTGTCATTAAGACAGTCAAAGCTTATTGTCAAACTCTTAACCTTTCCCAGCACCATGTTTATAACAAAATCTACAAAAATATAATGTAAGACAAAAAAAAAAGTCAAGATCGCATATAAAATGAGATCTTTACTTAACACTGATCAATGTCTTTGCCGTGCAAAAGCTTGCAGGCAGGATCAGCGATTCTTTACAAATAGTTCATTGAGATTTCTTAAAAAGTCAGGGCAGCAGAGAGGCTGGTCCTCCGCGCTCCTGCTCTTCTCAGTGGTCTCTGTACAAAGACGGGCGGCTGGCGGCTGCCAGCTCACTTTAAGAGCAGCTTTGTGAAAAACAACCCCAGTGCGCACGCGCACGCCGCGGCTGCTGTCCGCCCTCCCTGCGCGCCCCCTCCCGGGCCCTGCTCGCTCCCTGGCTCGCTCGCTCGCGGGTACAGTAGGTGTAGCGCCGGGGAAAGGAGACGCTGGGTCCGCCGGCGCGCTCAACCTGACTTCTCTTCATTGTGGGCTCCTATTGGTAGGCAGGCTACCGTAAACCCTCGACGTCCCGTCTGGAGCCCCTTACCAAGCACACTCTAATAGAAAGATAATGGTAGAGTGGGCGCTAGGGGCCGAGGGCTGGGTGGGGAGCTGTTAGCAAAGCCAAGTAAGGATAAACTGCCGAGTGAGGGACCGGCCCGAGGCGTGCGTTACCGGCGCTGCAGGGCTTTGCCCACGGCCTGGGTGGGAGGAGGAAAAAGTGATGTGTGAAGGGAGATGGGGGAAGGGGAGAAACCGGTTGGGCAAGCGGCTGATTGCCGAGCATAATCTAACGAATTTCAAAAGAAAACGTAATAAAAACCAGACAAGAAATATTGTTCATAGACAAGAACATTCTTGGTTTATTGTTTATATCAGTACTTTGTAGGCAGGACGAAATGAACTCAGTCGAAGCCAAAGGGATCCTAAAAGCGAATACTATAAGGAGCAAGAAGAAAATCAAGTAGAATTTAATCAGTGTACTTGCTTTCTTCTCCATCTCGTCCTTAGCTAGCAACGAAAACCAACCAAGTTGTCTCCATGATGACACTAGGAGAAAAAGGCTTGACCACTTCCTCGAAGGAAGAAAAAGTCCTTTTTAAAGACACCACCTACGGCCAGATTTGCAGAAGATGACATGATTGCTGATCCTGTGTCCAGAAGAGTAAGAATAGAATTTGGCCTTAAAAAGTAACACCTTATAAAAGGCAGCATGGCATGGTAGTGTAGCTGACATATTGTTTAGAACAGGGTCGGAAAAAATCTTTGTTAGAAATTGGTGTAGCACACAAGATGGCTTTAAAAAAAGCATGGCCTGATATTTTAAATGGGGCTTAATACTGTAAAGCTTTAATTTTGATTTTCGGCTGACAGTCTTGGACTGTTCAACACAGTAATTCTCATAATACATTTTAAAGAGAAATGCATTGCTTCCTTTTTATTGTGAATATTTGTTAAGAAAAAATAGCAACATTGATAATAGCACACTGGGGTTCTAAGCATAACAACGGTAAACTCATCTAGCAGTATTAGCAGTAAACAGAATTGCATATAAAAGAGAAATATAGAAAGAAAAAATATGAATCTGGAACTATATATATATATTTGGCCAAATATACTTCAGAAGATTTTTGGCTGTTCACTTGTAAATATTTTAGATTCTTTTGTGCGCTGTATTTGTATAAGTTGAGCCTATGAGTCACAATAAACTAAACTCATCGATCTTGTTTTGCTTTTTCTGAAGAAACTAAATTTTATTTAGTTGGATTTTAGCTGTTCAATATCTTGGACTCAACAGTGTTGTAGAGTCCAAACATGCCAACTATCTGGACAGTTAATGGGCAAGCCATTTATCTCTGACAAAGAGTTTAGATCGTTATGTTTTAAAGTATGGATTTGTGTATTTATTTGTGTAGGGGGAAAATAGTATTTTTTTTCTCCTTCTTGGCTGACACCTGGTGGAAATTCAAGTTGGTAAAGTTTTTGAGACCTCTACAAGCTGTAACAGACACTACTTGTTGTTTTTCGCCACCTAGTGGTAACTTGATTGAATTTGCTAAAATGTCAGTTTTTAAGCATTTAAATGACATTGAACAAGGAATGGATTTAAAAGTGCTCTACACAATAAGCCCTTCATTTCTAAAATTATGTTTTAAATTATTAAGGGATAGTGAACAATGACTGAATTCTTCAGTGTTTTTAGTAAAATGTCTCCATTAGAGTATAGCATATGTCTAAAGAAATGGGCATTAGCTTGTTAAATAACCTAGACTTGCAGTTAATCAAAAGGAACCCTCAGAATTTTACCTGTCATTTGGAAAATTATTTTAACACATTAAATTATTATAATTCACTACTATCACTGTATTTTACAGTATTCCTTCTGTTTAAAGCCTTGTGGATATTATATATCATTATCTTTATTATTATTTTGCTTTTTTCTTTATTTTCTTTTTACCGTGTCTTTCTAAACCCTTTAGTAAGTGAAAAGTTACCAAGAAAGAAATTTTTATCCCTTATCATTTGTCTTTGGCTCCCATTCACTAACCCTAGTTATCATTTTCCTTCGCTTTAAAATCGGTCACGTGACTTACCTTAAGTACCTAAACTTGAGTTTACTTGCTTCATTCTGCTTTCCTCCTCCTATTTTTTAAAACCATGAAAAGACCAGAAAATTCGACTGCTTTTACGAAACAAAAAACTCTGACACCTCTAAATCCCTTATCTTTTCATCTCTAAAAAGCAAAGAAACTTGGGCCAAAGTTTGAGTGCTTTTTCTTGTGATTCTGACATTCATAACCTCCCCTTTTCAGGACTCCCTGTCTAACTACTCTTTAGGCAGCTTGAAATGCTGTCCTGTAGCCATTATCTTGGTCTTCTCAGCGTGTTTCATGGGGCCCTTATTGTTTTTTTTTTTACATTAAATTTAAGCAATTCATCTAACCACCAAGACTCTTTCCTACTGCAACCAGCCTACGTCTCATATGTCATCTCCTCCTACTCATCCTCTAACTCTCTATACTCCTGTCAAGTACATCTTCTGTCCCCTTTGTTAGCATGTCCCGCTGTTGCCAATGTGCAGTTACATGCTGCTTTCTGTGCCCAGAACAACATCCCACTACTATGTTATCTCCTTTCCTTCTAATCCCTCCAATAGATTCAGTTGGCACAACTGAATAAAGTTTTAACTAGACAGAATAACTAAGCCCTCCCTTTTATAGCTTCTTCAGACCTTAATTGGGAATCTTTTAGCATGGTATTTGTTTTTTGGATTTTGAATTAAATGGCTATTCCACCTTAGTGTATAAAAGTTTGAACTCAACCTCAGAAACTCCATTAAAAACTGATGAATATAATCACTCTTAAGATATATAATATTGAAGAGATATGTCAAAATAGCTGCAAAGTTTGGAGTTTTCACGTAAAATTATATTAAATGCACTTTAGAAAGCAAGCCATCTCAATTGAAAGTTTTGTATAAGAGCCCCTTTTGTGTATAACTGTAAGAAAAACCATACCAATAGTCAGAATTTGTTTCTTAAAGAAAAATATGAAATCCATACTTAATCTTTATTTTGACCGGCACCTGACAGACTTGAGTGTTGTAGAATTAAGAGAGTTTTTTTAAGTCTTAATTCTGTATTTCACAACTTTTAAACTCTTTAACATCTTCAAAATTCAAAAAACTTGACTTTTGTGTGGATAGTGGAGGGAAGATTTGCTGTATTACTAGCAAAATGAATAAGATTTTTTTTATATTTAATAGTTTTTTTGTGATTTTAATCAAGTTCTTCATACTTAAAGGGCATGTAAATGTGTCATATACTTTGTGATAAAATTCAGTACCAAGTTTGGTTTCTGTTCTCTCATTAAGACGTAGTGTGATACGTGTCATGTGAGTGCCTTTGAATCTTTTATTTTTATTTCTTGATTTAAGAAAAATCACCCATGATTATTTCCATCTAGATGTACAACTAAGAAAGAAGAATATTGCCAGTTAAGCTATGCCAGTGCTTTGCTATCACATAGAATTTTTTTTGTTAGCCTCTTTGTCATTGAGTGGTTTGTGTAGCTGTATTGTCTTAACTGTGGTATTGTCTCCAGAATTTTGTCCTAGGCTGCTTTCACCCTGTCTTCAGATTTTGATGTAGTTGTACTCTTAATTTGCCATGAAGTATCAACTGAAGATTTTAGACAACAACTAGGAATTCATATTAAATGGGATTAAACACAGCACATGCAGTGACAATAATGCACAAAACTCAAACGAAAAGACAAAATCATGGACATTAAATATGACCAAGTTGATGGTACTTACAACTATGTTGTGACTGCCTCCTTGCTGGCAGCTGTAATGTGCTATGGATTATAAAATGCATTATGATTTAATAGATGTTTAAATGAAAAAATTGTGTGCTTTTGAATCTATGAAAAAAATTATGCACGTACACACATACTTCATTATGTATTTAACAAGATTCATAATGGCTGCATAGTATTCCATGTGGAATGACCATAATTTATTTATTTATTTTATTTTTTGCACGGGCAGGTACCAGGAACCATAATTTATTTAACTACTTACTCGAGTAGGACTATCTGATTGCTAGTTTAATATGTATTTCAATCCCAGTTATACCCGGCCCTTTCTGAACTAGGTCAAATGTGCACATTTTAAATAAAAAAGAAAAGCAATGACACTACAGTGAAAAGATTGGAGGTATTTGCTGAGAAAATAATTGTACTGGAAGCATTTAATGCCTCCTTTTTCTCTTGTTCCTCAGTCTTTCTCTCTTCTGTCACTGATAGAGACATTTTGGAGAATGAGTTACATAAGCAATTTGAGATATTTACTAAAAAGCATAGTAACGCAGTAATCAATGGTATTTTTTCCCTTTTCATACTTCAAAATTTATCCTACTTTATTTAAGGGCTGAAAGAATATAATAAAATAGCTGAGAATGTAAGAATTCTCATATTTTGAGAATATTTGTATTCTGATTTTGTGCTCAGAGACCAAAAATATTATGATAACCCTCAGTAGATTTATTAAAAAAGAGAATGTATTCTGTTTCTATTACTATATTTAATGAGGATTCTCCACTTATGGGCAGGATATGACCATACCTGCTCTATACAGAAGCTTGGAGTTTCTTACCATGGTAATATTGGTAGACATAGAGAAAGAAATGAATGGAAATTAGAAGACAATATTGATTCTACTAAGTATTTTAAAAACTGAGTTAGATCTCGGAGGATTAGTGATTTTTGAAAACTATTTCAGTACTCAACTAAGTGATAAGTTCTGGATTATACAAGGACAGAATTAATTTTACTCTTTGGGAGAGATGGTGGACTTAGTATTTTACTATCTCTAGTATTTTATTGGTAGTACTTAAATATTTATACACAAAAGCCCTATCTTGAATCAGCTCAGCTCTCATGTTACCAGCTTTTCTATTGTTGGGGAATTTTACTGGCTACCACATTGAATAAGTAGCAAAATTGAGAATTGTATTTTCCAAAGCTTGGGTGTTTTTGATAACAGATTTGATTTATTGACTCTAAGGGATAGTCGCTTAAGTGAATTTATAACACTATTGCATATTAAGTTAGGTGAGTTAGGAAAGTTTATTCGTCTGGTGGTTTCTGGCCTACAGGAAGGATCAGAAATGATAAATCACTTTTTTCAACTATTTTATGACTTTTGAGTGGGCATGGCTTTATGTAATGAGGATACAAAATTTCATATTATAATAAATAATATGTTCTTGATAGATATTTATTGATTTTTAATGGCAGAGTATAATAGAAAGGAAACAGTTCTCAGTTTTTCACATCAAATTATATTTGACTAACTGAATATTCATTTTTGAGATCTTACATGGGGAATGTTGCCATTCAGTCACCAATATTTTCTCTGTCAATGAAGGAGATTATCATAAATGATTTTAAAAAAATGAAAACTAATTATTCCTGGCCTTTTCAATACTGTTTAATGGAAGCATCTTTTAAGGGTCTGCCACCTAAGGTTAGCTTTATTTAGTTTTACTTACTGTTATTCTTTATGTTATCATAAACTTCTCTCTCATCTTCAACTCAGCTCTCATGTTTTTATCTTTCTTATTGTTGGAAAATATCAATTCTACCACATTTATGAAGTAGTTATGGGGTGCATTAGTGGTTCAGTGGTAGAATGCTCGCCTTCCATGCAGGAGATCCAGGCTTGATTCCCGGACCACAAAAAAAAAAAAAAAAAAAAAAAGAACAGAAAAAGAAGTAGCTATGGTAAAGGAAGTGTTTATCAGGGAAGAGCTGTTAGGAGGAGAGGCAATTTAAGTTTAAAAGTTTGATAAACCCATTGTCTCCAGAATTCTTCCTATTCCAAATAACTTTTTTTTTTTTACGTATCTGTAGTATCACTTTATTTTTTTGTTTTTCACTGTTTTAATAGTATCATATGACATATATACAAAGCAAAGAAAGA
Source organism: Tamandua tetradactyla (assembly GCF_023851605.1). Taxonomy (NCBI): domain Eukaryota; kingdom Metazoa; phylum Chordata; class Mammalia; order Pilosa; family Myrmecophagidae; genus Tamandua; species Tamandua tetradactyla. Next base: position 39,848,482 of record NC_135347.1, on the reverse strand, counting down.
AGAAAAGCAATAATTTTCAAAGCACGCTTCAACAAGTAGTTACCGGACAGATCCCAGAATTTTTCATGAGCTACCGTACTATCTCAGATTTTTCCTTCTAGCTGCTCCAGACATTGGAGGCTAAAAGGAATATACATATTTTTAATTGTCACTTTTTTTGTGAAAAATAACATATATACAAAAAAAAGCAATAAATTTCAAAGCACAGTGCAACAATTAATTGTAGAACAGATTTCAGAGTTTGATATGGGTTACAGTTCCACAATTTTAGGTTTTTACTTCTACCTGCTCTAAGATACTAGAGACTAAAAGAAATATCAATATAATGATTCAGCAATCATATTAGTTTGTTAAACCCTACCTTCTCTGTATAACTTCACCATCACCTTTGATCTTTCTCCCACTCTTTAGCGGTATCTGGGCTATGGCCATTCTAACTTTTCATGTTGAAAGGGGCTGTCAATAATATGGGGTTGAGATGGAACTAGCTGATCTTTTGGAGAGGCTGGCACCTCCAGGTTTTAAGACTTTTCTGGCCGAGGGACCCATCTGGAGGATGTAGGTTTCCGGAAAGTTAGCCTAGTACATGGAACTTTTGTAGAATCCTATATATTCAAATGGATGTATGGTATGTGATTTATCAATAATTCAAATAACCTTTTGTTTCAAGGTCAGCAAACAGGTTATTTAGGTGATAGCTAAACCTTAAAATAGCACATTTAATTTGTGACATAGTAAAGTCACATATGGATAATCAGTAATAAGTTTATATTTATTGTTTTTATAATATAATCTCTTTTTAGTTCATATATAAACTGCATAAATAAAAAATTTCAGTGGGAACATGAGGCAGGTTGAATTTTCTGCTGAAAATTAGCATAGCCAGTTTCTATACATGTGAACTTCAAATCATTTCTCTGAAAAGTATTTGATAGAAAAGAATTTAAAGTTTTATTATTTTGGACTTTAAACATATATAGTGAGCTTTATGGCATGGTGGTTTACATGCTGTTGTAAAAGTGACCATAGCAAATTATCCAAGGACATATCTACGAGCAACAGAGTTCAATCATGAATAATTTGCAAATGAAAATAATATATTCTGTCATGGTCTTTTGAATGTGGTAGCAATGCTTTGGTAAAGCCCAAATAATTTTGTCACATCTGGGTTAAAAATAGGGAACACTTTACTTATACAGTGGACCTGTTAAATAGGGAGACATCTTTTAATTTTAATTTTAATTTATTATTATTATTCTTCTTTGCTATTATTTGGGTCTGTTTTGGGTGAAACTTGGTAGACACCCTCAGAATGTGTAAGAAGAAATGTGAGCTGAGCCCCACATTTGGATCTTTCTGCAAATGAACAAGGAGGAAAGAGAGAAGAACCTCGAGAAAGAGTCGCTTGATAGGTAAGTGTCCAGTGTGCAGGGGAAAGACTGATTGTAAAATGGAGATATGATCCTTAAAAAGGTAATGTAGAGAAAACCTAAAAACCATACTTTTATTCTCTTTCCAATGCTAGCCTTTCTCACCTTCACAAGCCCCAATGATTTTGTCTTTTAGTCACGTTTTCTGTCTATGCAGTGATTCCTTATCTGTTTTAATTTTAAATCTTTTTAAACATGACAACATACAAAAATGAACATTCATATCATATGATCATTCTATTCTTGGTATATAATCAGTAACTCATAATATTGTCACATAGTTGTATATTCATCACCATGATCATTTCTTAGAACATTTGCATCAATTCAGAAAAAGAAATACAAAGAAAAATGAAAAAAAAACTCATATATACCATACTCTTATCCCTCCTCATTGATTGCTAATATTTCCACTACCCAATATATTTTAGCCTTTGTTTCCCCTATTTTTTTTCTATACCCCTTATCACTCCCTTTCATTGATCACTAGCATGTCTATCTACTGAATTTATTTTTACATTTGTTCCCCCTATTATTTATATATTTTTAATCCCTATGTTTTACTCATCTGTCCATACCATAAATAAAAGGAGCATCAGACACAAGGTTTTCACAATCACATAGTCATATTTGTGCAGTGATTCTTAATTTTATTTTATAAATGTTTTATTCTCATATCTTTACTTTCACATAACTAAGGTTATTAAAAGTTTTCTATTCACTCTGTGAAATGAAATGTGGGCCATTAGCTAGGAGATGGGGGCCAAAAATGGTCAAGTAGAACCACATAAAAATCACCAAAACATTAGTTAGAAGGACCCATCAGGGGAGTAATACACGATTGGAGGGGAAAATATCTGTTCCCTGGTGGATGTGGGGACAGAGAAGGATAAACAAAAAGTCATAGTAGATAGATAGTCTAGAAATGCTTTCAGGTAGCCAGGCTTATGTTCAAAGAGTAGACGTGGAGCAGGCATGTCTTGTAATGACAAGAAGTCACAGACTTTTCAGGGCCTCTGTGAGCTTGCTTAACTGATAACAGAAGCTAGGAGAGAAGGAAGGAGTCGGGTATGAGTGATAAGAGATGGGATGAAACAGGGTTTTTTTTTCTTCCCCTTTATAGATGTATAGGATGTGGATACATTTTGCAAGAGCAAAACTCAGCAGGTTGTGTGCTGGGTGGTGTGTGTGTGTGCGTGTATATGTGAGAGAGAGAGGGACAGAGAGATCATTATCATCATAGCAACTTCAGTACTAGCATACTAGCATATTTAATGGCAAGCACTGTGCTTTTTGCTCATTCATCTTATTTGATATGTATAGCCCTGTGAGGTAAGTACTATTATCATATCAATTTAATAGATAAAGAAACGGAAGCTTAGGAAGATAAGTAGCTTTCCCAAACTCACACAGCTAGTAAACGCTTGTACTAGGATTTGAACCTGTACTCTTAATCACAGCTATATTACTTACAAGCATAGTAGGCTTATTTATCAATGACGTATTACTTCCTTCAAGTAGCTGCCTATAACCATTCTTTCTCTGCCCTCAGTTTCTTTTCTGTGTTCACAGTACCACTCACAAACTCTGTTCTTTGCCGTTTTTAATATACCTTGTACACTTATTATCTCATCCATATTACTCCAAGTCTCTCAAGGGCACTCACACTGTCTTATCTAGTGCTCAGGTGTTAAATATTTTTATATCTTTAGCACTTGGTATAGTGCCTGGCATGTAATACACACTCAATAAATGTTTATTGGTATGTGACAGAATGATAATGATGCATTATCTTTAAGCAATGTTCTGTTGTAAGATTGTAGAATCTAATGGGCAGTTTTTCCCATTAACCACATGAAACCACATGAGTCTGCTGAATTAAAACAAAGATTTAAGTTCAACCCATTATTTCTGTAAATGTATGCTGATTGCCACAAGGTCATCATCATGATGTATTGTCCAATTCTAGTTAAAGTAAATAATGATTACTGGCCTTTGTTAAAGTAAAGCTTTATGCTATGAAGTAATAATTACTTTGAAAATATAAATATTCCCTTACAGCATGTTTTATTTTTATTTTTGCTTATTTAAAGATAATGAAGGAGTCTTTCAGCCTGCTTTTAACTGAGCCTCAGGAAAAATGCAATTGTGCCCCAAAGCAGAGAACAAAATACCTGACTGCAAGAGTCTGAGGAAGGTAAATGAAATGCAACATTGTTTTTGCATACTTTTAATACAGTTTGTAATAGCTGGTATTTAATAAAATAGTTTAAACAGACTTGTAAGTAGGTAATAAAAAAAGTTTGTTTTGAGGATCTTGATTGTATAATATTGTATTTACTGTATATATTGAGATTGTGTAGAGATAATGCCCTTTTAGACATTAAAATTGCTAAAGACATTTCCAAATGCAGACAGTTCTTCATTTATAGGTTCAGCAGATTCAGTGATAAGATATGAGAAGCGCTGGTCACTAAATATATATATTTTATATTTATATATGCAAAATTAATAAATGAATACATATTGTGCTGATTTGAATCTTTTAAGTACCCCAGAAAGCCGCGTTTTAATCCTGATCCAATTTTGTGAGGGCAACAGTTTCTTTTAATACTGATTCAATATTGTAGAGTAGAAACTTTTGATTAGATTATCTCCATGAAGATGTGGCGCCCCCGATTGTGCGTATGACCTTTTGATAAGAGGAAGATGTAACTCCATCCATTCAGGGTGGGGTTTGATTAGTTTAATGGAGTTCTTTAAAAGAGGAAACATTTTGAAGAAACCTCAGATGCAGACATAGACACAAATGAAGAGCCATTGGAGACGTTTGGAGATCAAGACAGAAATCGCCCAGGTGCTAAGCAGGGATTCACAGAAATAGCCAGAACCAGAAGAGAAGAAATCTGGGAGATGCTAAGCTAAGAGATGAAATGCAGAGTTTTGTCCCAGAGCAGTTAAGTGAAGGCCCGCAGATCCTTAGAGAGAAAACCATTGGCATCAGAAGCTGGAAGCAACGGAACCAGGAACAAGGACCAGCAGACGCCAACCACGTGCCTTCCTGGATCACCCTTTCTTGAGCCAAGGTATCTATCTCTGTATCCTTTGTTTGGACATTTTCTCAGCACTAGAACTGTAAACTTGTAACTTATTAAATTCCCTTTTTAAAAGCCGTTCCGTTTCTGGTATATTGCATTGCAGCAGCTTAGCAAATTAATACATATTTAAGCATATTTTTATTATTATTTTTTTGACTAAGTGGAATATAATTCAGTATTTGCCATGAAGGAACAAATTCTTAGGGACTTAGTGAATGAAAGTGAGATGTAACATTCTGGATAGTTGTAAGATATAAGAAAGTATGACAGTAGTCAGTGCTGTGGATTACATTGGTTTATTTAAATTTAACTCCTGAAAGGATTAGTTTTCCTTTAGTAATTAAAAGAAAATCTCTAGGGGTTTATTTGGTGTATTATCTCATATCCTTTACAAACTAAGAAAATCTTTGATAAAGTCATACTATTAACAAAGGTAAAACATGATAGCTGAACTTAGAGAAAGAGCATGTTTCACTGAGTAGAACTGTGCAATCATATAATTCTAAATTTTCCCTTCTGGGAGTATGAATTTTAGGCTTAAAATTTAGAAAAGAAAGAGCATAAGTTAAGAGAGCTATAAAGTACCTGTATATTTTTCTTTAGAATATTGAGATTGAAAAGAATTTTAAATGTATTATGCATAATGTTCAGTCAGTTAATGTAAGACCACATTAATTACTTGAATTATTATTCCTTCATATAATAGGCTTTTTTTCAAAAACAATTTACAGTTAGTAATAAAAATCTGTTTAAATGGTAGAGGACATTGTTTTCCACAAATTCATGCATTTGGTCCTCATTGTTTTGCAATATGTTTAAAAGTGTATTTTTCTTATAAATATACCATATTGGCTATGATAGTATATGTGTACAATTTGCTGTAGGAACTAATATGTGTTTACACTCTAAGAAAGAGAGGAAAAAATGTTCCATGCCTGTCCAGTACTAATAGTTTCTAGTATTATCTCATTGCAGAAGATAACTCTCTGTTAGAAACTATGTGTTCTCTTTAAAAAATGAAATAAAACTAAAAAGGATTATATTGTGGAGAGTTGTTATATTTGTGTTAAGAAGAAACAAACTTTTAATTCTAGTTGCTTGGTAAATAGGGTATGTAAGACAAAATAAAAATATTAGGTGTAAAATAAGAAAGACAATTTTAGAGAGCTCTAGAGGAGAAAAATATATTTGACCATTAATAGAACTCGTTAAAATAGATATAATGATGGAGATAGTGAGGTAAGCTCTTATCCTTTTTATATCATTTGATCCTCATAATAATTACTGTTATTTATCGGTATTTTACAGATGAGGAAATTGGAGTTTAGAGGGGGTCAAGTAATTTGATAAAGTTCTCATCATAAATAGCAGAGTTGCCCTTCAGAATTTACAGTGTAAAGGAGGATAAAAAAACTTTGTTATAATTGAGATGTGTATGCAATAGATATATATTAACAACAGTACTAGTAGGATATTAGGGAATGTACTGGTTTAAATCTGTTACCTACCCCAGAAAAGCCTATGTTCTTTTAATCCAATCTTGAAGGGGGAGTAGACCATTGTTGGGTGGGACCTTTGTTTAAGTTGTTTCGGTGGAGATGTGACCCTACCCATTCAAGGCATGAGGGTCTTAATCCACTTGCTGGAGTCCTTTAAGAGTCAAGAGAGTTTAGAGAAGCTAAGAAAGAAAATGCCTTGGGGAGAAACAGGAAGGATCCACAGGATCTGAGAGAGCCTTTTTGAAACCAGAGGCTGGGAGAAGAACAAGTAGAGTTCACCACGTGGGAATGTGACAGAGGAACCCCAGATGCCAGCTGCCTTTCCTCTGAGTCTCTTCCCCTTGAAGCCTTAGTTTGATGTTTTCATATCCTTAGAACTGTAGATTTGTAACCTAATAAATCCCTTTTGTAGAAGTCAGTTCATTTCTGGTATGTTGCATTCCAGCAGCTTTAGCAAACTGAAACAGGGAGCATCTTGCAAGGGCCATAAATACTGATCCAGTACTCAGGCAGAGGCTTCCCAGAAGAGTTGAGCTGAGCAAGAGAGGCAAAAGGACAGGGAAGTGTTGAGTAATGACTCTAGAGAAGTAATCAGGGGCCAGAATATGCAGAACCTTAGAGACAGTGAGACTATATAATTAATTGTCCAAGTTAGGACGCTTTTGAGAGTGAAAAGGAAGTTTTTAATAATTATATTGGTACCACATGTATTACAAAGACAGTTCTGGATAAACCAGGAAGTTGGACAATATTAAAGAATTTGAACTGTTTTCCAGATGTATCAAACATTGCTGAAGCATTTTAAATTAAGGGAATTAACTAACATGTTCACATTTGTGTTTTTTTTTTTTTTTTACTTGGGAATCACTTTACATATTTTTTTTTCATTTTTAAAAAATTTATTTATTAATTAAAAAATAAACAAAATAAAACAACATACATAATCAGTAATTCACAATATCATCACTTAGTTGCATATTCATCATTTCTTAGAACATTTGCATTAATTCAGAAAAAGAAATAAAATGAACACAGGAAAGAAAAAAAAAAAGGATTATACCTACCCTACCCCTTACCCCTTGCTTTCATTGATCACTAGCATTTAAACTAAATTTATTTTAGCATTTGTTCCTCCTATTATTTATTTTTATTCCATATGTTCTACTCCTTTGTTGACAAAGTAGATAAAAGGAACATCAGACACAAGGTTTTCACAACCACACAGTCACATTGTGACAGCTGTATCATTATTCAATCATCCTCAAGAAACATGGCTACTGAAACACAGCTCTATATTTTCAGGCAGTTCCCTCCAGCCTCTCCATTACATCTTGAATAACAAGATGCTATCTACTTGATGCATAAGAATAACCTCCAGGATAACCTCTCCACTCTGTTTGGAATCTCTCAGCCATTGACACTTTGTCTCATTTCCCTCTTCCCCCTTTTGGTCGAGAAGGTTTTCTCAATCCCTTGATGCTAAGTCTCAGTTCATTCTAGGGTTTTTCTCAATCCCTTGATGCAGAGTCTCCATTCATTCCAAGATCTCTGTCCCACGTTGCCAGGAAGGTCCACACCCCTGGGAGTCATGTCCCACGTAGAGAGGGTTAGGGTGGTGAGACTGCTTGTTGTGTTGGCTGGAGAGAGGGGCCACATCTGAGCAACAAAAGAGGCTCTCTTGGGGGTGACTCTTAGGCCTAAATTTTAAGTAGACTTGACCTATCCTTTTTGGGGTTAAGTTTCATATGAACAAACCCCAAGACTGGGGGCTCTGCCTATAGCTTTGGTTGTCCACACTGCTTGTGAGAATGTCAAGAATTCAACTTGGGGAAGTTGAATTTCTCCCCTTTCTCACCATTCCCCGAAGGGGGCTTTGCAGATACTTTTCCACTCACTGATCGAATCACTCTGGGATTTATTGGGGCATCACTCTGGACAAACCAGCAAAATCTCATGTCCTACCTGAGATCCCAAGTACATATGGCATTCAATCAAACTATCTACCACATTTGTGTTTTAGAATAACTAATTTGTGTGGAAATAGGTTGAGGGAGGCATGGAGACCATTTTAGGAGACTTGTAATTGAGAACAGTGATGAGGCGGCCAGAATAATGTGGAAACATAGAAGCTAAAGAGAAATCAATTAGTTTGAAAGATATTTAGGATGTAGAATCACTAGAAATTCATAAATAATTGTATGTGGGGACAGAATGAGGTATATCAGTTGAATATGTGTTGTAGCAGGATGAGGGAGAAGCAAGGATGACAATGGATTTCTGGCACAGGAAATTTGAAGAGTGGGATCATTCACTAAGATGAGGAGCATGGGGAAGGAGTAAGGATGATGATGAATCTATTTTAAATTTAATCATTAAATTTTTTTTATGTTTTAGATTTTGAAACAACCAAATGTTTGTAGGAAATTATGAAATATGGCAGAGTAGGAAGCTCCAGGAATCAGTCTCTCTGTCAGAACAACTATTAAATAGTCAGGAACTGTCTGAATAAACTATTTTGAAACTCCAGTGTCCAGTAGAACACTGTGTAGCATCCAGGGAAGATTGAGAGGAAGAGGCTGGTAAATTTATGGTAAATACTAGTAAATTGCATTCTCAGGGTGGTTACTGCCCTCCAGCCCCCATCCACACAGCAAGTACTGGTGGGGTCTGGCCCCTCATCTAACTTGGTTGTACCAGAAAAAGGCATAATAATCCACTTCCCCAAGATCCTTTGCTGATCAAAGCTTTTGATTAGCTACTTTGGATGGCTGGGGGCTCAGCTCAGAATAGCTGTTGTCCCAGTCCATGCTGGAAAAAGGCATTGGTGAAGACTTAAAGACAATAGGGTTTCAAAGTGCTACAGAGGATAGCTGAAGGGCTGCATTGGCTGGGCAGAGGTCAAGTCAACAAAGCATAGCTTTGGGGAGATGTAGAAGAAGCTCCTGGCACCCTTCCTAGTCAACTCCGCCCCCCCGCCCACCAACCCAACCCTTTCCCAGAGCGGTTTGGAGCCAGTGGGCATTCTCTTTGTGGGTCTCTGGCTTTGTTCTGGCTGGGAAAGGTTGACTTGGGAAAATCCTTTCCAGGCATGCCTGCCTCTCAGAATTTGTACTCTATGCAAAAGCAGCTTGAGACAATGAAAAGCAGTATAAGAAACACTCCAGACGGACAGCCTTAAATAGCGGCTTACCTGATTCAAGTGTGCAGTGAAAGATCTGGGAGAGGGAGAAGATCTGATTCCTGGGACATTCAAACTCATGTAAACAGAGGAACTCCTAAGGCCACCAGCAAACATAATCCAAGGACAAGATACAGTCTCAGAAAAGACAGGGAGAACACTGCACTTTGCATTTGCCTTGTGCTAACTGTCCTGGAAGGCAAGATAAACTATGATGGAGAGTACCACAAAAGCCATACAAAGCCAATTTTGAAGGCAATGAAAGGTGTTTTCTGCTTGGGCTTGCTTGTGTTTTGTTAGTTCTGACAGTCAAGAAAATCTCTGTCATAGCACCAGTTGGTTACAAAATCAAGAAACGGACATCTCAGGAAATAAATTCCAGATTTAACATTTAAAAATATTGAAATGTACAGTGTGCAACAAAAGATGACAAGATAATCAAAGAGATAAGAAATCATGGCCCATCCAAAAGAAGCGGATAAAAATACAGAAAGCATCAACAAAGTAGACAAGGCTTTAGACATACAGAACAAAGACTCTTTATAATTGATCTTCAATGTGCTCAAAAAGATGAAATGAAATATAAAGGAGAGGACTAAAAGATATCAGGAAACAATGAATGAACAATATGAAAACCTCAATAAAGTGATAGAAATTTTAAAAAGGAACCAAATAGAACTAATGGAATTGAAGACCACATTAACTAAAATGAAAAAAAATCCCAGGAGGGTTTCAGCAACTCATTGGAGCTGGCAGAAGGAAGAATTTAAGAACTCTAAGACAAGACAATTGAAATGAGTCAGGCTGAGGAGCAGAATGTAAAAAAAAAAAAAGAATTGCAAAAAATGAAAATAGCCTAGGAGACCTCTGGAACACAATCAAGTGTACCATTACATGCATATTCAGAGTCCCAGAAGGGGAAACAAGAAAGTGCAAAAGGAATATTCAAATAAATAATGACAGAAAACTTCCCAAACTTGGCAAAAGATGTGAATATGCACACCGAAGAAATCCAGAAAATACCAAACAGGATAAACTTGAAGAAAAATACACCCTATCACATACTGATTCAAATATCAAAGGCAAATGACAAGGAGAGAGCTCTGAATGATACGAGAGAAAAGCAACATGTTATGTACAAGGAAATCTCAATAAAATTAAGCACTGATTTCTCATCAGAAACCACAGATGCAAGAAGGCAGTTGGCTGAAGTACTCACAGTGCTTAAAGAAGACAACTGCCAAGCAAGAATTTTATACCCTTGAGACTTTGTTTCAAAAATGAGGGTGACTTCAGGTATTTATGTGACAACTAAGACTCAGAGTTAGAGCACTGAAGCTATGCAACCCAGCATTACCCCATACAGGAATTGTTTAAAAAGTTTGACTAGAGAGATGTGAATGAAGCTGATCTGGATAGGACTAAAGTAAATCAGAATACTGGGTAAAGGATGATATGACCCATATTTTCAAACTTCAACTTCTGTGAGATCAAAGGGAGAGAAGTTTCTTTGGTGCAAAATTTATATTTTTGGTAACATACTATCTAATTTAACTTGTATGTTCAGTTTTCTTGAACACCATAATTACATGGAATCTTGAATAGGGAGTAAGATTTTGTTGGTTTGTCCAGGTCAGTATGATGCCCCAATATATCTCAGAGTAATTTAGGCAGAGAGCTAAAAAAATGTGGATTGGGGAGAAAGAAAGAAAGTAGGCATTAAAAGAAAAATTGAGGGACAATACTTATAAGACATACAAAGGCTAAATAGCAAACTGGCAGAAGAAAGTTCTTCATTATTGATGTAATGGATTAACCTGTAAATGGATTAAACTCTCCTTTCAAAAGGCAGAGATTTTCAGAATGAATGAAAAAGCATAGCCTAACTATATACTGTTTTCAAAAGACGTACCTTAAATTCAAAGACATGAGTAGGTTGAAAGTGAAAGGATAGAAAAAATATACTATGCAAATAGTAAACAAAAGAGAACTGGGCAGCCATACAAATATCAGATGAAATAAACTTTAAATAAAAAACTGTTATGAGGGACAGGAGTGGTCATTATATGATAAAGGGGTCAATTCAACAAGAAGAGGTAGCTAATATAAATATATATGCACCTAACAGCAGGCCCCCAAAATATATGAAGCAAATACTGACAGATTTAAAGGGAGAAAGAGATGGTTCTACATTAATAGTAGACTTTAATACACCAGTTTCAGTAATGAATAGATCATCTAGATGGAAAATCAGTAATAAAATAAAAGACTAGATCTAATAGAAGACGAAACCAGCTAGACTTTTCAGACATATATAGAACATTTCACCCAACAACAACAGGATATACATTCTTCCCAAGTGCACATAGATCATTCTCTAGGATACACCGTATCTTAGGTCACAAACTAAGTCTCAGTAAATCAAAAAAAATATTAAAATCATACAATGTACCTTCTCCAATCACAATATAATGAAGCTGCAAATCAATAGCAGAGGGAGAAATGGAAAACTCACAAATATGTGGAAATTAAACATCATATTCTTAAACAACCAATGAGTTAAAGAGGAAATCACAAGGAAATTAGGAATTATCTTGATGAAAATGAAAATGAAAATGTAACAAAACTAATGAGATGCAGTTAAGACAGTTTCTGGGAGGGAAAGTTATAGCTCTAAATGCTTTCATTGAAAAAGAAGAAAAATGTCAAATTTGAGACATACCTCAAAACTGGATGAACTAGAAAAAGAAGAGCAAACTAAACCCAGATACAGGAAAAGGATGGAAATAGCAAAGATTAGAGTGGAGATAAATGACATACAGAGTAAAAAACAATAGAGTCAACAAATCAAAAGTTGGTTCTTTAAAAAAAGTCAGTAAAAAGACAACTTTTTAGTTAGACTGATGAAGAAGAAAGAGAGAGACCACAAATAACTACAGTTAGAAAGGTGAAAAGGAGCATAAACATTGAAATAAAAAGGGCTATAACAGGATACTGTGAACAACTGTATGCAGGCAAATTAGATAGCCCAGATGATGTGGACAACTTCCTAGAAACATACAAATTTCCTGTAGTAACACAAGAAGAAATAGATCTCAGCAAACCAATTACTAGTAAAGAGATTGACCCAATCATCAAAAACCTTCCAATAAGTTGTGAAGCATGCAACTATGTGTATGCACCTTAAGGACTATATATTGAATGAAATGTCAGGAACAAAAAGACAAATATTATCATGCCTCAATCCATATGGGCTAACTATAATATAAAAACTCGGTGAAATGAAGTTGAGAACATGTTATCAGGTTAAGGCCCATTGTAAAGGATCCTAGATTGTAAGCTCTTAGAGCAGTCACACATATTCAGAAGTTGTAACTATTATTTCTAAATTCTGAGATATTGAACTGTTTATTTATAATGTGGCTGTTCCCAGAAACTTTGGATACTTATGTGACACCTGAGACTCAGAGTTAGAGCTCTGAAGCTATGAAAGTCATCAGTACCCCATATAGGAACTGTTTATAAAGTTGAAAAAGTGATCAGACTTCAAGTAGAAATATGATTGAAGCTGATCTAGTTAGGACTAAGGTTTATCAGAATACAGAGTAAAGGAAGATATTATCCATATTTTAAGACTTCAACTATTGTTTGAGACCAAAAGGAAAAATGTTTATTTAGCACAAAATTTATATTTTGCGTAGTGTATTTCCTAATTTAACTTGTGTGGTAAATTCAGTTGAACACCATAAGTACATGGTATTGGTTTGTCCAGGTCAGTGTGATGGCCTTGATATATCCCAGAGTAATTTGGACAGTGAATAAGGAAGTATTTGCAAAGTCTCTTTGGGGAACTGGGGAGAAAGAAGAAATATTAAACTTCCCCATTTGGAGAATTTCTGATATTCTTGCAAGCAGTGGGGACAACCAAATCAATAGGCTGAGCCCTTGATCTTGGAGTTCGCCCCTATGGAACATATTCCTGCAAAGAATAGTCTAAGCCTACTTAAAATTAGGCCTAGGAGTCACCCTCAGAGAACCTCTTTTGTTGCTCAGATGTGGCCTATCGCTTTAAGCCAACTTGGCAGATGAACTCACTGCCCTCCCCCTATAGGGGACATGACTCCCAGGGGTGTAAATCTCCCTGGCAATATGGGACCTGACTCTTGGGAATGAGCTGGGACTTGGCATCAAGGAATTGAGAAAACCTTTCTGACCAAAAGAGGGGGAGCAATGAGACAAAATAAAGTCTCAGTGGCTGAGAGATTTCAAAGAGTTGAGAGATTATCCTGGAGGTTATTCTTATGTGTTATATAGATATCCCTTTTTAATTTATGGTGTATTGGAGTGGTTAGAGGGAAGTAGAATAGTGTTCCAGTAGCCTTGATTCTTAAAGACAACTGTATAGATATATAACTTTTACAATGCGACTGTGTGATTGTGAAAACCATGTGTCTGATGCTTCTTTTATCTAGGGTATGGACAGATGATTTTAAAAATAAATATGGATGAAAAGTAAATAACAGCAAGACAAAAGGGTTAAATAAATTGGGTAGATGGAAATACTAGTGGTCAATGAGAGGGAGGGGTAAGGGGTATGGGATATATGAGTTTTTTCTTTTTGTTTCTTTATCTGGAGTAATGCAAATGTTCTAAAAAATGATCATGGTGATGAATACACCACTATGTGATGTTACTATGAGCCATTGATTGTACACCAATCAATGGAATGTTTGTGTGTAAAGATTTGTCGATAGAAACATTTAAAAAAACAAACAAAAAATAAGCTTCCAACAAAGAAAAGCCCAGGACCAGAAGACTTCACAGGGAAATTTCACTAAGCATTCCAAGAAGGACTGACACCAATCTGGCTCAACATCACCCTCAAAGCAAAGCCAGATGAAGATACCATAAGAAAATACAATTATGGACTGATATCTTTTATGAATATAGATGAAAAAATCCATAACAAAATACTAGTAAACTGTATCTAATAGCACATTAAAAGAATTATGCATCATGATCAACTGGGATTTATCTGAGGTATGCAAGGGTTTTTCAACATAAGAAAGTAAATTAATAGAATATACCACATTAACGATTAAGGGGAAAAAACACATGATCATCTCAATTGATGCAGAAAAGGCATTTGGCTAAATCCAGCACCCCTTCTTGATAAAAACACTTAAAAACTAGGAAAGGTAGGAAACTTCCTCAATATGATAAAGGGTATATCTGAAAAACTCACAACTAACATCATACTTGATGGTGAAAGATTGAAAAATTTCCCCCTAAGATCAGAATCAAGAAAAGAATGCCCACTGCCACCACTGTTATTCAACATTGTACTGGAAGTTCTAGCCAAAGTAATTAGGCAAGAGAAAGAAATGAAAGGCATTTAAGTAAGAGAGGAAGAAGAAAAACCTTCCCTCTTTGTAGAGACATTATCCTTTTGTGCTGATTTGAACCTGTGGTGTACCCCAGAAAAGCCATGACTTTTAATCCTCATTCAATATTGCTGGGTGGGAGGTTTTTAATGATCCATAGAGAATGTGACCCACCCAACTGTGGGTGGTAACTTTTGATTAGATGGCTTCCACTAAGATGTGTCTTCACCCATTCAAGGTGGGATTGCTTACTGGAACCCTTTAAGAAGGAACCATTTTTGAAAAAGCTTTAGAACCACAAGAGCCCATGCATCCAGAGACTTTTGGTGATGAGAAAGGAAAACACCCCCAGGGGGGCTTTATGAACAAGAAGCCTGGAAGGTGAGCAAGCACATGTTGGCATGTTCGCCACATGCCTTTCCAGTTGAGATAGAAACCCTGAATGTCATCGGCCTTCTTGAACCAAGGTATCTTTCCTTGGATGCCTTGGATTGGACATTTCTATAGCCTTGCTTTAATTTGGACATTTTCGCAGCATTAGAACTGTAAACTTGCAACTTAATAAATTCCCCCCTTTAAAAGCCATTCTGTTTCTGGTATATTGTATTTCGGCAGCTTGCAAACTAGAACACTTATGTACAGAAAATCCTGAAATATCCTCCAGAAAGCTCCTAGAGCTCATAAATGAATTCAGCAAAGTGGCAGCGTACAAGATTAACATCCAAACATCAGTAATGTTTCTATATGTTATTAATGAACAATCAGAAGAAGAAATCAAGGAAGAAGCTCCATTTGTAATAAGCAACTAAAAGATAGTTATAAATATCCTCAAGGATGGAAAGAACTTGTACACAGAAAACTACAAAACACTGCTAAAAGAAATCAACAAATACATAAAAAAGTGGAAATGTTCATGTATTGGATGTCAGTTCTACCCAAAGTGATTTATAGATTCAACACAATCCCGGTTAAAATTCCAGTAACCTTCTTTGCAGAAATTGAAAAGCCAGTCATGAAATTTACGTGGAAGGGTAAAGTTCCCCAAATAGCCAAAGCCATTTTGAAAAAGAATGGTGTTAGAGGACTCACACTTTCTAGTCTTAGAACTTGTTACAAATTCACAGTAGTCAAAACAGCATGGTACTGGCACAAGGCTGTTTTAGTTTGTAAAACCTGCCGGAATTCAATATACCAGAAACGGAATGGCTTTTAAAAAGGGGGAATTTATTAATTTGCAAGTTTACAGTTCTAAAGCTGTGAAAATGTCCAAATTGAGGTGTCAGAGAAAGATAATTTAACTCCGAAGAAAGGGCTGATGAAGTTTGGGCTTTCACTGTTAGCTGGGAGGGCACATGGTAATGTATTCTAGCTTTCTGTCCTTATTTCATAAGGTTTCCCCAGGGGCATTTTCCTTCGGTATCTCCAAAAGTCTCTGGCTGTGAGGGGTCTATAGGCTCTTACTGCTCTGTAGGCTCCAGTAAGCATCCCCACCTTGATTGGGTGGAGATACATCTCCATGGAAACCATCTTATCAAAAGTTACCACCCACAATTGGCTCCGGTGTTTGGAGAGGTCTTGGGTGGGTCACATCTCCATGGAAACAATAAAAAGATCCCACCCAGCAATTTTGAATGAGGATTAAAGAAACAACTGCCCCCACAAGATTGGATAAGGATTAAAACATGGCTTTTCTGGGATACATAATAGCTTCAAACTGGCACAACAGCAAACATATAAACCAATGGAATCAGACTGAGAGCTCAGAAATCAACTCTTACTTTCTGACCAACTGATTTTTTTTGTTTAGTTTTTTTGTTTTTTAGGTTTTCCTCTATATGCTACACCAAATAATTTAACATGAAAGTATAAAACGTCCTCTTTTTGTTACATCTACTGTGAGAATAAAGACTATTTTCATCAGCCAGACTGTTGACATTCCAGGAAATGGAAGGAACACACAGTTATTGTGAAGGGCCCCAGAGGAACCCTGTGGGGAGGCTTCAACCATATCAGTCTCCTTAGAAAAAGGAGAGGCTTAGGGTTGACAAACTGTGGGGTCATGGTAAGGAACTGGCCATAGATCACACTATCTGTAGTTAGGTACAGAACGTGGTCAGGGCAGTTACTCTGGACTTCCATTACAGGATGAGTTCTGCGTAGGCTTACTTCCCCATCAGTGTCGATATTCAGAAGAGTGGGTGTCTTTTTTGAAATCCAAAATGTCTTGGGTGAAAAAGAAATCTGCAGGGTCAGATGAGGCCAGGTGTTGCTTTTTCAGTATCTCAAGCTCAGAAAGATGAGTTAATTTTTTAAGGAAATGAGATTGAACTTGTAGCAAATTCAGCTACTTTGATTCAGCAAACAACAACGGTTAAAAACAATATTAAAAAAAAATCAGAAAAATTTTGGATGATACCTGTGTCTCTGAAAAAGGAACAGTTTGGCAGGCTGATGAATAAGATCTAAGAGTTGTCTAGTATGGAAACACGATGCCAGACCTGCTAGTGATATTTTAGAGATACAATAAAATTTTTCTGTTGGGAAAAAAAAACACATAAAATGTGATCACTTTATATACAGAGAGACTGTTTTTGTTTACCATACCCATAAGTAAACCCAGGCTATAATTACCTAGTATATAGTCTGCATATTTTTATTCATGTGCATGAATGTATGGGTTTGTTTTACAAAAATGAGATCATATTAAATATATATTTTACATGTCCCCCTTCTTATTCGATAGTAACTTAGACCAGAAATTCTCAAAGTGCGGTCCCTGAACCACTAGTATCAGCATCACCTGGGAATTTGTTAGAAACAGAAATTCTTAGACCCTACTCATATATATTAAATTTAGAACTCTGGGGATCCCAGCAATCTGGGTTTTAAAAGTCCTGTAGGTGGTTCTCCAGGTGGAAAACCTCTGCTCTGATTATTTCCTTTTCGGTAGTTGCCTTGTATTTCATGCTACAGAAATACCTGAATTCTTCATCGATAATCCAGTGAAGGGTACTCACTTGGTTTTCAGTTTTTTGCTGCTACAGATAGTGCTCCAGTAAACATCCTCGTACTGTATCTCTGCATTTGAGCTTTTATTTTGAGGGGCTTGTAGTCCCAGAGGTGGGATTGCTAGGTTGAAAAGTATATGAATTTTCAGTTTTATAGATGTTTCCAGACTGCTTTCCGCAAAGGTTGTGTCGATTCACGTTTCTACCAGCAGTGTATGAGAATACCTATTTCCCTTCAGCTGGATATGTCATTACTCTTTTAAAATATTTCCCAGCTTGATGAATATAAAGTGCATTGTTAGTTTAATTTCCATTTCCCTGATTGCAGGTGAAATTAGCATTGTTTTATATTGTCATATTTTGATTCTTCTCTGATTGCTTCTTCATATGCTTTGCTCCTTTTTCTATTAGATTATTTGTTCCTTTTCTGTCAACTTACAAGAATTCTTTGTATAAGTATTAATCCTCTGACTGTTGCATTTGTTACAAATAGTTTTTCCCAAATTTATTTTTTGTCTGTTGACTTTGTGTTCCTTGGACTTTGGGTGTGCATTAGAAATCACTTGGAGGATTTGTTAAGGCCTAGACTGCTCAACCACACCCAGGATTTCTGATTTAATAAGTCTAGGATGTGAAGCAAGAAGGTATATTTCTAACAAGTTTCCAGAGGATGCTGCTGCTGCTTGACCGACTGATTTTTGACAAGGGGCAAAGACCACTCAATTGGGAAAGAATAGTTTCTTCAACAAATGGTGCTCGGCAAACTGGATCTCCATTTGCGAGAAAATGAAGGGGCATCTCTACCTCGCATCATACACAAAAATCATCTCAAAATGGATCAAGGACCTAAATATAAGAGCCAGATTATAGAACACCTAGAAAAAAAAGCAAGGAAGCATCTTCTGAACCTCGTGTTAGGCTAAGCAACAACAACAAAAAATAGATAAATGGGACCTCATCAAAATTAGAACTTGTACTTCAAAGGACTTTATTGTGAAAGAAAAATGGAAACCTACATAAAGAGAAAAGATATTTGAAAACCACATATCCAACAAGGTTTAATATCAAAATATATGAAGAAAGCCTTCAACTCAAAAACAAAAGGACAAACAACCCAATTAAAAAAGGGGCAAAAACGTGAATGGATCTCCAAAGAAGGGACATAAATGGCTAAAAAGCACATGAAAAGATACTAAACATCATTAGCCTTTAGAGAAAAGCAAATCAAAACCACAATGAGATACCGTTCACGATGCTCTAGAATGGTACCCATTAAAAAGAAATGAAGATTGCAAGTGTTAGAAATGATCTGGAGAAAGGGGGACAATCATTCATTGCTGGTGGGTAAGTTGTAAAGTGCTGCAGCCTCTGTGGAAGACAGTTTGGCAATTCCTCAGAAAGTTAAGTATAAAATTACCATGTGACCCATAATCCCACTTCTAGGTAAATTAACCCAAAAAATGAAAGCAGGAATTTGAACAGATATTTGCACACCTATATTGGTAGCAGTATTTATAATAGTCAAAAAAAAAAAAAGCAACACAAGTGTGTAATTAATAACCCTTCCATCTCTCATATTTTCCTCCCTGACTAGGGAGTGAGATGCTGGTTCAGGAAGAATGGTGATTGTATTTAATCAGATGTGAGATTGGAGTCTTACACTGGAGTGAAATTAGTTTGTTTTTGCTTTTTTTTTTTTTTTTTAATAACTGAAAGTGATGAGGAAGTTATGAAATGTGCCCAAGAAATTGTCTTGGGAAATACAGCAAAGCACTATTAGAAATTATGATTGGAGAAAAATATAACACCGTTGTGTTAATATTCATCAAGTAGAGTCTATTCTATAAAAGTGGTAACACTAAAATTTTAACTTTCTAAAACAGGCTAACAGGGATGATTTTTGGAAAGGGATTACATATCTTCTCAAAAATAAACAGTACATGATGAAAAGGACAATAAAACAAAGTTAGTTCTTAATGTAGAGATTGTGGAAGGAGATTAAAAGGTAATTTACAAGTTGAAGACACACACACACACACACACACACACACACACGTCTTTTCAAAAGGAAACTTTCTTAGTGAAATCAACCTCGTATTTTTATAAGACCTTAAAGTTTTCAAAGCATTTTTTTTTGTTCTTTGATTTCTGAATAAGAGAACAAACTCACATTGTTCTCTTTAATATTTATAGGGCACAAGACAGAATCTGGACCATAAGAAATATTCAAACAACCATTATCAAATCAGTCTATCACCTTCTACCCATTTCTCCCCTTTGCTGTCGGTTATAATAACATTTTGGTCATTACTCAACATTCATTGAAGAGCTGGGGAAGGGAGATAGTTTTAACTTTTATTTTTGTAATTAAAAAAAATATGTTCAAAAAACAACATCAACAAGAGTTAGGATTTTATTCACTATCTTCATCTCCATATCACAACAGGCTTTATCCTGTATAACTTCAGTACCCATGCATACTACCCAGCAATGCTGAACATGTTTTGTTCCATAGCCCTTCTTCTGTTCACAGCATCTCTGTTTTGTTCTGGGGAACTACCCCTCCCCCACTTCACACAGTCTTGGTAGAACTGTTGTTCTGCTGGTCGAGGGAGTAGCACAACACCCAAGTAAGGTCTTTTAAACTTCCTTTTCTGGTATTTAAATCCTTACGTGACACAAGAATGGTGGAGCAGTTTTTCCCCAACAGTAGTAATCTGAAGAGGCTGCCCATTACTTCCTAATACCTAAGACACTGAAGCTGCTTGGTTCCTATACTTCTGAGACATGATTGTTCAGCCTGTCTTTTAATTTTGTGAGCTACCCGGTATACTTAGGATAAATCCTCCCCTGCCCCTTACCCCCTGTATACACATATACACTTAAGTTGGAATTGGTTTTGCTTGTTTGGAACAAACTACACAAGGACCCTGAGAGAAGCTTCTGATCCATCTACTGTCCCTCTTCTACACCCTTTCTCTCTTCCTTTACTTTCTTGATAGTTTAAGGTTCCATTACCTTTCATTTCATCCCCTCTCTACCCAATATCTTCAATTCACTTGTCCCATGTCTTCCTGCATGGTAGCTCTGCGTGCTGAGCTACTGTGGCCCCCTATTTAATTGTTTGCCTGATAAAATCTATTTTCTCCACATCTAGGTCTGGGGACTATTGGAGAAAACACTAACAACCATTCGGATTGCTTTCATGACACATTTTCAGTTTCTTTTTTTTTTTATGCCTTCTATACCACTCAGAAATATTTGTTTTTTTGTTTTGTTTTGTTTTGTTTTTTTTTGCTCATTTCACTTTTTAATTCTCTATGTAATTTCAGAACTCTCTCCACTCTTCTCAAATCTCCTAGTATATCATTCCTTCTCAGCAGTATTGCACAGAGAAAATAAAAGCAGAGGATGGAAAGTCATTCATTTCTGGCAGGAAACTCTCAAATCAACCTGTATTGAACTCACTCTTCTCTCTGACTCTTTAAGTGAAAAACTGGTCTTTACTTCTACTTAGACTAATCCTCAGGACAGAGGTCTAGATCCTGTCCCCTCCTGCTCTCTGAGACAACTGACTTCATCACTTGCTTCTGCCTCTTCCGTATCCTTATTTTCACCTTCCAGATCTGCAATCCTTTTTCATTAAAAACAATTCTTTTCTGAATGAGTCTCCCTTTAGCTCCTGCCCTTTCTCTTCTCCTTCATCACTAAATTGAAAAGTTGCTTCCCTGATATGTGAAGAGGGAGGAGGGCAGGGGACAGCAATACAGCAAAGAAGCACCATGTACATCAGGATCTGCGTCAGTGGGAAGAGGGCGTCACTCAAAAGCAGCCCAGTGTGCAGAGGCAGAGCCTGCGGAGGGTAAGGAGGGCATGTGTGCAGAGGGGAGCCTGGTGTGGGGCGTCAGAGCCCTAGCATGGAGGAAAGCATGAATAGAGGGAGGAGGGGATGGCAGTGGAAAAGGGAGGTTAATTATTTACACCTATCGAGAGGGTAACCTGTGTCTCCCTCTAGTCTTTCCTTTCATCCACATCTCAACTCCCTTAAGAAGGAGCTATTAGGTAATCGGAGGGCTTCAGCTTTCTCCTTTCTTTGCATTCCTTCACACTGGGTCAAATATGAAAGCCTTCCTCTACATCCTTTGATAAACGAGGAAAACTGGAATGGGTTAGAGGTTGGCCCTCCCTTCTTTTCAGTCTCCTAATTACATGGCCTCTTTTTTCTTGCTTTCCTGGGCTCTGCCAGCAAGTGTTCTTCCTTTAAAATCGACTGGAAAGAAGCTGGTACTCTTCTTGGCATTCAGGTATGCTTACTCCCAATATCTAAAGGACACAAATCAGGTTCCCCCACAGATTCCTCACTCCACTTTGAAGGCAGGTAGTGAGCCTTCTAATTTACCTAACAGCTAGGTAGTGAGCTGCCAATCTCTCTTCTTTGCAAGCACCCGAGTTCCGTATTCCCTTAGGACTCCCATCACTTGGTTTCTTGTGGGTTGAAGGGAGGCATCCCAGTGTCCACTCAGGGTTGAGATGTTGGTTGAGAGTAGTAGAAGTAGTTCCCCCACTTTTGTATAAGCCCTTAGGGAGGCTTTTGGCCCCTGTGTTTGGAGAGGTCTTTATATGTAATCCTTATGCCTTTTTTGTTGTCATTTTTAGATCATAATAACCAATTCCAAGACAACAGGAAAAAATCCTGTTCAACTTCTATTATTATAGCAAAAAATTAAAATAAATAGTATCTTTCATTCTTAATTTGATACTTCAATCTACAATGAAAAGAAAAAAAAAAAAGCTACAACCACAGGATATGGCAAAATCTTTCCAGTGCTCAAGATTTTAAGTTGGAGATCCTTAAAACAGCATTAATTTTTCCAAGATTATTAGAGGTACTATTAATGGAAAAATACTGTAGTTGTTTTGTCTGTCTTCCTGTTGTGACATGGCAGGAATAAGATGGTGTCAGAGTGAGGAAAGAAGTTTGGCCTATCATTTATCAGGAATATAGTTCAGTTTATGGTAAACTGTTTTTTACTGGAAGGGCTTTGAATATAAGCAGATTTGGTATAGAATTTAAAAAATGAGCAAATTTCTCTTAAAGAAATTTGAAAGCCATTTTTGATCTCAATAGATGTTAAAAAGTATTTGTTAATCTAAAGCCTCATAGTCCCCTTAACGGAGATTTGAATAAAAAACAGTATTTTAATTCTGGCTTAAATGCAAAGATAATTTTAAGTGTTCCCAATGGCTAACAAATATAACGATGATGATTCCCAGAGTGATACTCTCTTCAAACTTCCTCAGCTGAATTTTTTCTGAGTGACATTTTTGCTATCCATATCCTTCCGTTAAGAACTTGATAATGGACTAGGTTAATTAGAGGTAGGTAATCTTACCTTGTGTTAATCATCCTTCTGTCAGAATAAATTAACCTTTTAGCTCCTATTTTCTGGAACTCCCAGCCTCAGCAGACACTGTTCTCAAGGCATTAGAGAACCTTGTAAAATTTTAAACTCATTTGGATTTGGAAATTCCCATTACTAATAGAGTTATTAAACTTAATAATCATAGCAATTTACTCTGAGATCATTGAGGATAAGACTAATTCAGTCACCTCACAGGCTTACCCATTCTTCGCTGTGTGATCTGGAGAAATTCAGTTATCAACTCTGGGTCTTCATTTCTTGATTTATACAATGGAAATAATTATATCTGCCTCAAATTGTGGAAATCAGGCCATGACCTACAGTGGATTCTGAAATGCACTGTCTGAAATATTTGATATTATTAGTATTATTTTGAAATATGATTAAGTCAAAAGACTTCTTGACAGTTCTTGTCAAGTTCTTCATGACAGTTGGTATTAAATGGTTCCAAATATCCCGGAACCCCCTTCCCCGGCTTCCCTGTGTGCTTAGAGAGAAAAAATTGTGTGAGTTGGTGTCCAGACCATCTGTGGCTCCTGTGATCCTCTGTTGTGCAGTGGCCCAGGAGTAGATGAATCAGTCCTTCCATTAATGACCAGACTTCACTGGGCCAGCCCAACATGAAGATTCATGACATGCCATGGAAAACAAACTGAAATACTAGCATACCTTGAAATAAATTCATTAAAAATGTAAATATAAGGTCACTTTCTTTTATTAGGCAAAATAATAGTGAATTTCATCAGAGGTAATGTGGGAACTATTCAAACATTTGGCTTTAATTAGAAAGGCAGGAAAATATATTAGAACTAGAGTACATTTGGGCAGGGTTTGTTTTTCCTTCACATATATGCATTAGAGCCCCAAATTCTCAGTTTGAACTAGTTCTTCTGTATTTCTCCCTGGCCTATTTAGAGATAGATGCATGTTACTTCAGCATTAGATAAGATGAACGATGGTACATGCACATCAGGACCCCAAAATAAGGCTCCAGGAGAGGGTCGTAGGATGGATAATGCAATGTGCAGTGTGTGTGTGTGCATGTGCGCATGTAGAAAGAGGGTCACCACCAGTGACTAAATGGATATCTCATTAGGTGGAGGGAATCCCTTTCCTTTGAGTTATTCTTGGGCATGAATATATGTACTTCGAAGAAATATTTTGATAAATTGCTAAGTGACAGTGTCAGACCTCCTGTCCCAATAAGGTCACTTTGCTTTCCAAATAGGGTCCTTTGGTTTTTCACTCCCCTAAAGAGTTGGGTGGTGGGTTTGGAGAAAGAATATCTGGAGAGGGCTGAATTGCTGGGTATGTATGAAGAAGATTCTGGAGGAAATCTGGGAAGATGAGAGAGGACCTAGTTTGCTGGACTTTTTATGAGGGAGGGAAGGGAAATAGGACTTGGTTAAGAAAAGACGTTAAACAAAAATGTCTAATGAGGATTTTTTTCATTAATTTTCTGAATAGTTGATGGAGACACGTTTCAAGAGAAGTAAAAACATGGACTGTAAAGTCTCCATAATAACTTGGTCCCCCAGCCTTCGATCCTTTCTCCACCAGTTAACCATTGTCATTGTTTTCTTATGCACTCTACCAGAGTTTCTTTATGCAAGTTCAAAGTAAATATGAATATAGACTCTTAATTTCCTCCTCTGTTTTTTTTAAACCAAATTTTGCACATTATATACAGTACTCTGTACCTTAAATTTTTTCACTTAAGTATATACTTTGGAGATATTCCCTATCAATACACAGAGCTTTCTAATTCTTTTTTATTGTCATGCTGTATTCCATTTTGTAGTTACACCTTTTATTTAACAGGTATTCTATTTATGAATATTGGATTGTTTCAGATCTTTTGAATTTACAACAATGTTGCAGTGAATAAAAATTGAATGAATAATAGATACCTTGTTTTGGGTTAGTGCATGAATATCTATAGGATAAATTCCCAGTAGAAGTTTTGTTGGTAAAGGATATATATACATTTGTAATGTTGAAAGATCTTGAACACTTCCCTTCTGATTAGTTGTATCAATTTATACTTCCAGTAAATGAAAGTACCTACTTTCCCATCTTGCCAACACAGTGTATTGTCAAACTTTTACATCTCCACAAATAGGTAACAAACAGTAAGTTGGTTCTTTTTATTCTTAAGTGCAATTTAAAAATTGTTTGAAACAATCTCAAACTTATGGAAAAGTTGCTAGTACAAAGAATTTTTTTTCTCCTGACCATTTGAGAGTAATTTTCCAACATGATGTCCCTTTTCTCCTGAATACTTTAAGATGTTTTTTTCTATGGCCAAGGAAATTCTACATAATCAAAATAAAGCCATCAAAATCAAGACATAGCTTTGATGTATTACTACTATCGAATCCTCTGGCTCCATTCAAGTTTCACTGATTGTCACTCTGTCCTCCAAACAGGGATACAGTCCAGATCGTGTATTGTGTTTAACTAAGGTGCCTCTTTAGACCCTTCAAATCTGAAACAGCTGCCTGGCTTTCCTTGACTTTTATGATCTTGATACTTATGAAAATTATAGGCCAATCATTTTGTAAAATATCCCTCAATTTGGGTTTGCCTGACATTTCCTTGTAATTTATTCAGATTATGAATCTTTGGTAGGAATATAACAGAAGTGATGTTGTGTTCTTCTCATTGCATCCTAGCAGGCAGCACACAATTTTGTTTTGCCCCATTTTGTCACTTTAATCATTTGATTAACATGGTGACTGCTAGGGTTCTCCACTGTCAAGTTAGTCTGTTTTCCTTTGTAATTAATAACTGTTTTGTGGTAAGGTACTTTGAAATAATGTAAATGTCTCTTTCTTTGTTAAATTGTTAATTTATCAATTTCTTTCTTTTATTTATATCACTATGGATTCATGGTTTTCTGTTTTATTCAATGGGTCATAATGTTACTATTTCTTTCAGTGGTCAAATTGTCCCAGATTTGCCCATGGGAGTTCCTTCAAGCTGACTTTGAATCCTTTTCACATATCTCTATCATTCTGTGAGCACCTCCTTGCTTTCTGAACCAAAGAGATGTTCCAGGCCCGTTTGTTGTGTTCCTTGCCCTAGACCTGGAATTAGCCATTTCTGTAATGGAAAAGCAGATATCTGGGTGACAGGTGTGCTATTGTAGTGTCAGTGTTTGGAGGTGCTCTCAGTGAACAGTCCTCTATTTACATCTACATTCATTATTTATTTCTGTTTATTAAAAGCTATGCGTTAACACCTATACCTCCAATTCCCATCCAGTACCACAAGATGTATTATATATATTTTTCCATTTCCATATTTGTAACTCTCATCTCTGACAGTGAGAAATCTGGCTTACATTAGCCTTAACATATTCACTTAAGTGATCAGTCCCCCTTTAAGTTACAAATATTACGTAGCTGCCTCCTTCCATATAAATACCTTCCTCACCTGACTCGGGCTTCTATACCTGTTGCCACCCAGCACCCCATGTCCCACCTAAGTCCTCTTCATTCTTCATAGGTCCCAATACCTCATGCCTCTTGGTATGGTTTTTCCCTTTTTTTTTTTGGCATGGGCAGGTTCTGGGAATCGAACCTGGGTCTCTGGCATGATAGGTGGGAATTCTGCCACTGAGCCACTGTTCACTGTCCCTCTTGGGCAGTTTTAAGTTGTATTCTTTTTGTTGTGACTAAGTTTGGTCAATTTTTGATGAAGAATGCCAATATAAACCCTTTCTCTGTTTCTCATTCAGAATCTTTAGGAAAATCAACATTTCCCAGTGGTATTTTTGTTTGAGAGAATTATTTAATGGTTATTGAATCAGAGTTGAATTTAATGTTCAGCTGCACAAAGTGAGTTCAATTATTTAAGTCATTCATTTATTTCACAAATATTTATTGAATTTACTATATGTTTTAGTGACTGATGAATGTACTGAGGAAACAGTGGTAAAAGAGAAAAAATTGCCTTCTCTCATGGAGCTTATATTTTTAATGTTGGAGTCAAATAATGACTAAACCCATAAATTTAGAATATAATTTCAAGAGGTGGAAAGGCTACAAAGAAAATACACAGAGATAGTGTATGTAGATGTAGCTGCTGCAGTGGCAGGGAAGCCTCAGTGGATACCTGGGTTACAGAATGGAAAGAAATATTCGGTGCATAAATCCCAAGGGTGAGCATTTGGGGAGCCAGCTGTATTTGGAAAGAACAGGCTAGTTTCAGGGACTAAGAGATGAGCCTGGGCCAGAGATCCAAACTAGATAGAAGGACAACCACTCAATGTAGCCTTGAGGATCTCTTGCTAATTAACCCCTGGAGTCTCTTAGTCCCAGGGCTGGGCAGAACTGCTTCTCTGTTTTCTCTAGTCTTAGCTTCAATTCTAACAAAAACAGCAAAAGCAACAACTTCAAAAGTACCCAATAAAGCCTTGTGGTTTTTAAAAATTTACTTATTTCTAATCTTTTTGACAACCTTGCAAGTTAGGGGACATTGGTTCCAGTTTACAAATGAAGAAACTGAAGTTAACTGGCTCAGCATCATAAAGATAGTAAGAGATGAGCAGGGACTGACTCCAAAGCCAAGATCTTTCTACCATTGCTCACAGTTAGACTCCAGCCTTTGAAAGCTGTTGTTTTGGAGAAAAAAGCCTTTCAAAGGCACTAGATCCTCATATGTGCCAGGGTTCCCTCGATTCTGAGCCTCTTACTAAAATTTAATATATGTCTATCATGTAGACCTGTACCCATTTCCATAATAATAAAATATAAACTATTTTTTTTATTCAGGTTTTAAGATTGAGACATTATCTTCTAGTGTGCAGAATCCAGGAAACATTAGATGAGTCGTTATATACTTGGAATAAACAAAAACTATTGCATCCTTGTAATGTCTAAAAATGCAAAATATTATTTCACAGCCATTGCAGCTACCAGCTGACACTCTGGTCAGTGTGCATCCCGGAACTGCAATTCACCAATCAGATCACAGGTAACTTCACCATACCAACTCAGCAAAGTTTTGACCACAGACCAGCCACTGAAATAGATTTATTTAGATTGGGTATGAGAACTCACTGACCAAACAGAAATGGTGGTAATAGTACACTTTTAAAGCATCATATAATTGAAAAGACAAATTGTCACGAGTGGTGATTAAATTAAGTAATAATATTATGCACAGCAGAAATAGAGTAAAAAAATAACACAGGAGAGGTTAAAAAGGGCAAAAATATTTGGATCACTTTATATAGAATGAAAAAGAAATGTCACTTTGAAGGATGCAGTTTGCCTCATCCGTGATTTGACCTAAAGCTGGTATAGCATAATCTTACGAGAGTCCCTCGGGCCCTGTGACTTCATCAGGTCTCAGCAGCATCGAGTGCAATCATATGCTTAAGAAGAGCGGCGGCTTCTCTCTTTTCTTCCCCCCACAGACAAATCTTTTTCTTTGTGTTTTGTACCAAAAAGGGAGCGAGAGGCAGCAGCCAAGGGGCTAACAAGTGGGCAGTGCTGCGGCCTGTCTCTAAGAGGTCTTCCAGGATGGCGTTGGGCTTGGTGCACTCTTTTCGCCAGCTCACCGCGCTCCCAGGTGCAGTTGAGCAGCCCCGGGTCCACGAATTGCACCAGATGCTCTGCAGGAGGCGCCGGTCCTCGGGCCGCATCCGGAAGGAGCGGGGGTTGAGGCCGGCGTGGTCGGGTGGTGTGGTGGTCAGCGCGTTCTGCACCAGCAGCCGCCGCTCTCCTGCAAGAGCAGCGGGAGTCCGATGCTGCCGTGCAGGCCGGCGACCCTAGGTATACACATCATGCTAAAAGGGGGGAAAAAAGGAAGCAGAGGAGTCTGGGGGACTGGGGAAAAAGGAATAAAGGCTTTGTGTGAGGGGATGCCCTGGGAAATAGAAGTGTTCCTAAAGCGTTCAATAGCTGGGTTCCCTGAAGAGCAGTGCAAATGCAATTGACCCTCATAAACCGGGTAAGAGAGGATATGTGGAAGGGGAAGGGAATTCTGACTGGGAAACTATAAATCATCCCAGAAACAGCAGCATTTGGTGAAATAAAAAAGCTTGGAGTTAGAATCATTTAGGGGTATCTTCTGTGACACAGGAGCATAATAACGATTAAATTAAATACATCTCTGAAGTTTGAACTTAGGAAAATTAGGGTAGAATGTTGCCATATACCAAATCTTTTCCAAATCCTGACTCTCTCATCTTTGAAACCTTGGGCCTCATTCCTTATCAATGAAATGATAATCCCTATCTCACGGAAATTGTCTGGTACATAATAACTGCATTTTATCAGTAAGGAAACTGGTGCAGAGAGTAATATGCTCAAGGTCCAGCAGTTAGAAAGCGAGAGACCTCGGATTCAAACAAAAGTGGTCTGGCTTCCAGCATGCCACACTTGACCATCACAGCAGGTGGCCCCTTGGATGTGGTATCACATTTGAGGATGATACAGGAAAAAAACTCAAATCCAACAGATGATACAGAAGGAGGTGAACAGTGCGCCCTGGGGGATGGTGGGTGGTGGCGGGACTATAACTCCCTCTTTTTCTCAACAGTCCACCATCAAGGGCAGTTGTTCCTCTCAGTGACTGACACCTCAAAGGGAAGAGGTAAAGGGAAAATCTCGGGTTGACTGTTTTAACCTGAACTGACCTTAAGAATGTGAAATGATTATTTCTTAGGGAATCACTCAGAATCCTGTACTGACTTTGTGCTGCTTAATTGGTAAAGATAAAGATTAGACCTATTTTATTGAGTTCATGTTTTTGAAGATGTTGTTGTAAACTTCTTACAATTTATAGTTCACCTATAGAAAAGTTAAGATAATAACTTCAAGAGTTAAAGTAAAACTTTCCTCTTTGAAAGTTTCCTATTGTTCCAAGAAACAGATCCTTACATTTATGAAAACTTGATATATGATAGGGCTGTTATAAAAAATCAAGGAAAAAGATGAACTATTCATTACATGGTGCCGGGGCAATTCTTAATCCATATGGGGAAAAATATAATTAGATTATTAAAAGTGAAAAAAAAACTTTAAAATTTCTACAAGAAGACAGGAAAATATTCTTATTTCTTCTGAATAGCATTTTTTTTTAAAAACAGGACACAAAATATAAATAGCACAGACCACAGTGCCAAAGACTTAAAGCTGCCAGGTGGGTATGTGGATATTCCTAATATTACTAAATAAAAAAGCATGTAAAAGTGGAAATGTTAGCCACAGATTGAGAGAGGGTATTTGCAGTGCTTGTTGTTAACTTTCAAAGGAAGTATATATTCCAAATATACAGAGACTCCTGCAAAATCAGTAACAAAGAGATCAGCAGTGCGGATACGGTTGTGTGAGGGGTTTTTTGTCACTCACCCTACTTTGGAGTAGAGCTTGTTCCTCTCACGCTCAGCTGCCCTGTGCACTTTGCAGTCTAGGACAGCTTTGCCTCCAGAGCACTGACCACCACATGCAGCATCAGCCTCGAAAGGCCAGCTGCTCAGAGGACTGCGGCTGCGTGCGTACTTTGACCACTTACAGACTTTCAGGAAGACAGGATACTACATGACATTTAGTCCTCTTGTCTACATAGTTTCTTTTCATCTGTGACAGTTTCTTAGTCTTTCATGACCTTGACACTTTTGAAGAGGACTGACCAGGTGCCCCAGTCTTAGCTTGCATTTTTTGCCTGCCGTAGCTCCAGAATCAACCATTTCTCCAAAGAGTCATCAAGAAGAATTTTGAATGGGAGGTGACAGGTGGTAAATATGAAGAATTGGGAAAATAAATTGAACAGTTGATCTGCTAAGATTCAGTGAAGATGATATAGCTCCTGCTCAGATCACAAAGGTTGGCTTCTGTACTACTCTTACAGGTTACTCAAGCCATCAAATAAATTTCTTTGGTTCTTGGAAAATGCTTTTGTTTCTCCAGTAATTTCAAGGGCCAAATTTCATAAAACATTTAGTTTATTGAGAATGCTAGAAAAAAGTGTTTAAATTAATAGAAGAACAAAATTGTTTGAATATATGGTATAATCTTGAAACCAAATTTAAGACAATTAAATGTCTACTTTCGGGACCTCATGCTGGTACATACAAACCCTTGCTTTTTATTTTTTCTTAGTGTCTTTGATAAAATTTTAATTTGATAAATTGGTAATTTATAAGTGAGCAAAAAGACCAAAAATAATAACATACTCAGAATTGACAGCTAACATTTTATACCACTTTTTAATGTTTGACTTTTTTTTTCTTACATGTGTTTCAAATCCTGTCTCTTCCCTGGACAACTTTATCCCAACAACTGTATGTCTTTCCAAGCTATTTTACTGGTGGGTTTAAAAATATTTTTAAGCAGATTTATTGAGGTATAATTGATATGCAATGAAATGTCCATGTTCCAAGTGTAAAATCTGATGATTTTTGACATATGTACATACCCACAAAACCAGCATCACAATCAATATAATGAACTTATCAAAAGTTTTTTTAATGCCCCTTTGTATTCCTTCTTTCCTACCTTTTCTTCCCTACCCTTCCATCCCACCTTCTGCCCTCATGAAATCCTCGATTTACCTTTTATTACTATAAATTATTTGCATTTTCTATAATTCATGTGTAGTGAAATACAGTATATGTTCTTTTTTTCTGACTTCTATCACTAAGCATAACAGTTTGGGGATTCACCCATGTCATTATGAGAGTCACTATTCAGTTTTATTTCTGTGTATTGACATTTTATAGCTATATTTCAGTTTGTCCATTCATCTATTTTTTTTTTGATGTAATGGAGGGCTTTACTTGAGAGGTTGTTAAAACTCAACAAATCATTTAGTTAAACTGTTACTTTTTTTGGAAACAGACAACAGACAGTACCACCAAGTATAAAAAAATGGAAAAAAAACAGTCCATATGAATTTTTTTACCTTTGACAATGTTCAAGAATATAGCTAAATACTTTTGAGGTAATTTATAATCATGGGTTTAGCATTTAACAAAAGTTTTTTTTAAAAGTGCTACATAAACATACAAGTTCAGTAATGACTCAATCTCCTCTATCCATATTCTGATGAATTAATTGGCACCTAAAATAGCTACATTGTAGCATAAAATATCCAAAGTAAAGATGATACTTAAAATAGTATTTAAGTTCTAAAATAATTGTTTTAATAGCAACATGCTTACAATGGCTTACAATACTGCATATGATGAAGGTATTTCAGGAAAATGTACTTACATTGGACCTAGCTATATTATAATTAGAAACTTTCTTACATATGAAAAATAACCAGTCTACTCTTAAGGTTTCACTGATTCCACTAATTCAATTTTAAGGATACTAACAGAATTTTATAACACATTCAATATGTGATAATTTACATAAATAAATATTTTTTAAAAGTTCTAATAATTCAAACCAAAACCTGCTATAAGCTAAAAAACAACCTCCCACTTAAAAACTATTTTTAAAAAATACACAACACTAGAGTACCATTCTAAAGAAAAAACTTTTTATGATTTTTTGATGACATGTTATTTTTAAGCAGCAGAAATCTCAAACACCTTTATATGCTCCAAAATACTATTGACAATCATTTTTTTAATACTGCATTAGATGCTATTAAAGAGGACCTTGTTCTTTGAATCAGCTTCCTTGTTATTGTGGGAAATACTATAAGGCATGAGCATGAGAATCATGTAGGCAGGTTACTAAAATGCTGTAACAATGAAATACTGTTGGCTTCTGGAAGAATAGTCTGACATTTGGAATTACAGTCATACTTCTGAAGAGTCACTCCAATCAGTCAGTTACTAGGCTGCTTTTTAATGTGCTTGATTCATTTTCTTGAAGTCCTTCTCCCTTGGGCCCTCTAGATGCACCCCAGGCAGTTGGAACATAAATAGGATTTGACTCATTCTTTACCAGTGGAGGTTCCTTTTGTTCTTTCCCAGTTTTTTCCCCCAAAGATTTTTCTTCCTCTAAGGATGATATGTCCCAATCATCCTCATCCACATCTGCACGCTTTAGTCCTTCTGGTATTTCTTCTTTTTTGATGAATGCCTCAGCAACATTAATACCATCAACTGGTTTATTAACATTTCTGTGATTTGAAACTGTTTTTTCAACTTTTTCAGTTAGTGTTTTAATGGAGTTTCCTGCAGGCTTGGGAGAAACATCAGAGTCCTCAATTTCACTTTCCGCGGTCCAGTCAGTGTCACTTTTGGCAGTATTCTTTCCAAAGCTAGCTGTGTTGTTTTAGATGATTGCACAGGAAGTAAATCTGGGGTGCATATGCCTGTAGGAAGTCGTCATCATCCATTTCCTCCTCTGAACGGGGAGGGGTCGTAACAGTGGAAGGCTTTCTGGGAACATGATCTTCTAGGATATTTTTCCTAATTTCTGGAACAAACGTTCTATCAGTAAAAGCAGGTTGCTGTCTAATCAAATGTCTGCTTTTGGAAGAATGTTGTATTGCTTTGGGTATTTCTCCAGTTGAAAGGATATCCATTTGAGAAACACTGTACTTATCTGAAGACAGTAATGTTCTTTCCTCAATTTTACAGCTGACCTGATGTTCAAGGAATTCCCTAATTTGCTGAATGTTAGGTATTAGTCTTTCTCTCTCATGTCTTGCTGATTCCACATTTCTTAGCACTTTATTGAAGTGATCACTTGGGATACCCCGTATATCTGCATTAATCCCCAAGGTTTCCAGTTTCTCTACCAAATTCTGCTCCAAGACAGTTCTTATTTCCTTAGTGAGGGAGGGATTATTCTTCAAAGCTTTCCTTAAATGTATCTTGTTGTTGGTTAATTTCTGCTCATTTTCTCTTCCATGTGATATTGTTAGACTTGATTTAGCATCCAAAGTCTGTGGTGTGGCAGCATTCATAGGTATGGCTGGGGCAGCTGGCTTAGGTTCACAACTTTGTCAAGTTAAAGGATTCCCTTTGGGATCACCAACACTGTTAAATGGCTTACTGGTAAACTCTTTAATCTGCTGTCTCTGAGTAATAATCAGCTCATTCTGTTCCTGAAGTCTCTGCCCTAGCCCTTCTATTCGTTTTTTGTAGAAAACATTATTTGCATTTAGATCATCTATCACTGAAGTTCAGAGTTTCTCTCTATATGTGAAAGGAGCCGACTCTTTTCTTTCTTGTGCTCTTAATGAAGGACTTGAACTTGAGCTGTCCACTTGCTTTCTGGACTATCGAGAAGTTGCATCACATTTTGGAAATCCTGGGGATACTGAGGACGGTCTTCTTTAAACTCAGGTGCATCTTTAACGTGCCTGTGTCCGACTCGGTCTGCATCTTGGACTTCTGTATTTCTGACAATTGATATTGGAATGCTGAATTCTTGGAAGTTAATTCTTTAAACTTCTTCATAAACATCTCCTTGACTTTTTCCATCTCATCAGCTCGTTTCTCCTTTTCTTCTTCTTTCCATCTATCAAATAACTTCAGAAATTCTTCCTCTTTTGTTTTTTGCATTTCATACTCCTTAGAGAATCTGACTGCACATGGGCACGGTTCCGCCTCTAACTGAGACTTGGTGAGCTGCAGCTGTTCCTTCAACTGTTGATCTCATCCTGGAGCTTACCAGTCTGCACCTTTTTCTTATACTCAAGGTGAGAATCTTCAGGATGGCGATTGAATATGACTTTGTAGGAAAGCTTGGTTCATAAAAGCCTTGTCACAAAAACGACACTGGTAATAGCTGGCCTTGGCCTCGATCAGCAGCAGCTGGGTGGAGGTCATTTTTTTCCAGCGTTTACACTCATTCTTGAGTAACTTGAGCTCCCCTGTCTGTTTGGTGACCAGCTTCTTGCTCTGCTCGCAGTCGGCCAGGGTCAGGCGCAGTCGCTCCTCCGAGGTGTGCAGCTGCGAGGGGAGGAACTGCGAGCGCGGCAGGTATACAATGGTGAGCTGCGCCAGGCGGCTGAGTTCCAGCATCCCCGACTGGCAATGAGGACACCTCTCGTCCTCCAGTTTGCAGAAGGTGATGTTCATGATGTTCTCCTGCAGTGTGAGCACGTCCACGGCCCCCGCCCCTTGTCCACTTAGGTGGCGCTTAGCCGCCCCCAGTCCGCGCTCTCCAGCCGCGCTCGGAACTGGAAGATGGGCGGGGCCCCTAAGCCGCCGCGGGGGGGTGCACAGGCCAGGCCCGGCGCCGCGGAGGCGGCAGTGGCCGCGGGGACCTCGGGGCCACTGGCGAGCGGGCAGTAGATGTCCATTCATCTTTTGATGGACATTTGGCTTGTTTCCAATTTTTGGCTATTACAAATAAAGCTGCTGTGAACTTTGTAATAATAATAAAAGATCAAGCAATACAGTAGAGAAATAAGCAAAAGATTAAAGAGGCATTTCACACAGAAGTACATTGAATATCTATTAACCCAAGAAAAGATGCTTGGAATCAGGAAAAAGAGAATCTCAACGAGATGCAATTCTCACCAATCGGACTGGCATAAAATTAGAAAATTTCCTAAAAGAAGTTTTGGCCAGGAGGCGAGGCAGGGAACTCATTGCTGGTGAGAGGCTGTGCCACTGCGATGAGCCACGTCAAGGCCTGTAATTTAGAGGAAGTCTTGCACATGTGTACAAATAGATTGGGAGAAGAAGGTTGATAACAGCATTGTTTATAATACAAATATGGAATTTTATGTCATTGTCCAATAATAGGATAATTGGTAAATAAATATCATGTGGTAGGAAAATATGAACAAACTGGAATTATTTGTACTGACCCGAGTCTGAAACATCATGCTGAGTGAAAAGAACAAAACAAAGAAGGATATATATAATACTGTACCATGTTTCTAAAATTTTAAAATGTGCTAAACACATTGTTGTATATTGGTTATGGATGCTTACATATATGGTAATGTATAGGAACATACAAAATAATAACGATAAACATCAAATTTAGATAGTGACTGTTTCAGTTTGCTAAAGTTGCTGAGATGCAATATATCAGTAATGGGGGGGTTTCAAGTAGGGTTTTATTAACTTATAATTTACAGTCCTTAGGCCATGACAATGTCCAAATTAAGGCATCGATAGGATGATACCTGGACTCTGAAGACAGGCTGCTGGCATCCAGCACACCTCTCTCACATGGGAAGGCACATGGCTGGCACGCGCAGATCCTTCACTCCCTGGGTTCACTGCTTTCAGCTTTGGCTGCAGTGGCTTCCTCTGCAGATCTTCTCCTAGCTTCTCCGCCTCTCACCCTTAGCCCTCTCCAAACTTCTCTGGGTGTTTGTCTCTGAGCTCTCTGGGCTTCTTTTTGTCTTTTAGCCTCATAAAGGACTCCAGTAAAGGATTAAGACCCAACTTGAATTGGGTGTGTCACATCTCAAAGGAAACAAACTAATAAAAAAAGTCCCACTCACAACAGGTCTGTACCCACAGGAATGGATTAAAAGAACATGGGCTTTCTGGGGTGCATGACAGCTTCAGATCAGCACAGTGACTTTCTTGGAGGTGGGCAAAAGTGGATGGGATCAGTGAGTATGTAGAGATTCACAAGGAACTTTCATTTTCTGTTTTACGTTAGAAGCTGAGGCTGTGTGCTTGGATATTTTTCCTATCATTCTCTGTATTTTTGTTAGGCTTGAAATATTTTACATTTAAAAACATAGGGGAAAATGTTCACTCTTGTTATTACTTTCAAACATGTGGCAATAGGCATTTTCCAAAATGATATATAATATTTTATTGAATTTGATTGGACGTTGGATTCTGATTTATCTGAGGAAATTAAACCATATGTTAATTTATTAGCAGTGGAAAAGATATATACTTTTAAAAGTTAGTTGATGCAACGAGGCTTTGTTTTTCCTCAGAAAAATAGAGAAAGTATTATTTTACTTCAAAGGAAAACACTGTGACTTGGAGTAGAGATAAAACTATTAACGATAAAATGTGCTCTTAGTTTCAGCAACTCTTGATAAATACTTGCAGTCTAATCTAAGTAATGTTTTCTTTCTCTAGTGTTGCACAAATATAAATAACTAATCACTTAATGCTTAGGTGGTATATTTTCATATGACTGTGTAGTTGAATGGGTCACAATAAAAGTAAAAACACAAGTGAGATTAGAATAATGTAAACAAGATCAGTTTGCTGCATTACCCAGAGGCCAAGCCCTGGTAGATTAAGGTTTAAATGATAGCTCCCAACCAGTAGAAGATGTCGAAATACTCTTCTTTCTCATTGCTGAGTTATAACTGGCTTTGGTTATGTAGCATTTTTTTTCAAGATCTATGGAGCATTTTGATGTATTAGATATTTAAGAATCTGTTGTACAAATTATTAACAAAAAACAGACCTTCCTCTGGGGGAAAGATGAGGCTTATTTTTTGTGTGTCTCTTTTTGGTTTTCTCCCTAAAATGCCTCTCCCTTTTCCCTATTTGCATCCTAATCTGGATCTGCATTTCTTCCTGGGCTACTGCAGTGGTCATTTTGGAAGTTCACCTTTCCAGGCTCCTTGCTCCATCCCTCCCTCCCTCCCCCACCTCACCCCTAACCACCCTCCCCACCCCACCCCTCTGTTCTTGTCAGCCTTCTCTTTAGAGATATACAGTAGTCAGTGATTGCCAACTGATGGAATTATACAGCTTCATTTTGAAGACTTTCTGGCTTGCTTACTCACATCAGTCTGGATCCTCCATTTTTAGGTCATTTGTCCTCCAAAACTGGCTTGTGATAAAAAATTTTCACTCGCCCACAGTAAAATGATAAAAATATGGCTAATGTAGTTACTGTTTTGTAAAATTAGAGTAACTCTATTCAAGTTTAAAGTTTTAAGATTGTCTTTCCTACTTTTTTTGGTGATAAAATGTTCTTTCTTCATAAAGTGATGGTTATTTTTGATGGCAGAATTTTAAAATGGGTCTTTCGAGGTTAAAGAATAAGTTGGCAACTTTGATTATTGTCTTCTCCCTACCACCCACCTCTTACTCCTTTCTACCCCATACGCATGCACGCGCGTGCACACACACACACACACACACACACACACACACTTTCTCTTTTAAAAATGTTGCTGGTCAGGGGTACTTAATTAGCTCAATCCTTTTACATAATTCATACTAAACAATTTATTTATTCACCTCCATGTCCCTGTCTTTTCTCATAGACATTCCTGTTGTTTGGAATGTCCACCTGCTGCTTCTTCAATATACAACCTGTATTTCCTGTAACACTCAGATGAAATCTCTTCTCTTTTACTTGGTCTTATTTAACGTCTTGCCCTCCTTTGCCCATCCTCCTTAGCAGTTTTGAGGATATTTATCTAAACTCTCTGGCATTGGTTGCCATAAGACTCTTATTTTTCCAGATGTACGTCTTTTCTATCCAACCAGTTTTAATTCCTCCAGAAGAAGGAACCTTTTACGTTTCCTTTAAATTTTTTTTTTGTAGAGAATGAAAATACAAATATTTTGTAGGGACGTTAAATGTCAAATAAAATTGTTGTATATTATAGCAGCCCCAAATCTGTGTTGTAGTGGGATAAAAACTTCATATTTATGAGTTATAGTGAGTGTTTACCAGGTGTTTCCAACTCTCTGCTTGCCATGCCTCTGGGGTTAGGTGTGCTTTTGTGACTGCTGTGGCCTATGAGACGTGAATGTAAGTGATGTGCCGCTCTCGGGTGGAAGCTTTTTGAGCAAGTGTAGATTCACTACCTCTTCTACCCTGTGAATATGCCTGTTGCTGAGTGCTCCCTTAGCTTGGGTGAGCTTGAGTGAGCATGTTTGGAGGAGAGCCCCAACCTGCCTGTAATGGGATTTTAGCATGAGCGAGAAATAAACCTTTATTTCTTAATCCACGGAGATTTGGGTGATTGCAGTTTAACTGTGATGGATTAAATTATGTACCCCAGTTTAGACACATCCTTGGTCTTCATCTGTATTTCTGTGGGTGGGAACCCATAGCAAACAGGATTTCTTGAAGATGTTATTTTAAATCAGGGTGTTGCCCAACTGAATGAGGCTGGGTGTTCATCTGGATTACGGGAGGCTTTCTAAAGACAGAGAAATTGAAAGCCCGAGTCAGAGGAAACCAGGGAGGACCAGAACCCAGAAGTCAGCAGGGGATCAGAAGAGGAAAGACAAGTACATCGACATGTGGAGAGAAAGCCAAGGAACCTAATGATTGTGGGGAGCCAGCACCAGAACCCTGCTGACACGAGAGGAAGCAAGCCTGCCGGCCTCTGAAAGTGTGAGCCAATAAATTCCCATTGGTTAAGCCAACCCCTTGTGTGGTATTTGTCATAGCAGCCTGGCAAACTGAGTCAATAACCTAATCTATTAAAACCAAGAAGAACATTAAAAAAAAATTGTTTTGACCCTTTCAAAAGTGATATATATTAGCCTGTATATAAACTTCAATGATGAAAATGATCAAATTTCTAACTTTCTTTATTGATTGTTTCTAGTTTTTTTTGAAAAAATTCAAATATCCATAATTTCAGTAAACTCTGTTTCTAAATTCAGTAAACTCTATAAAGCAAAGAATAGAATGTTAAAACCTGAATCATTTCAATGAGATCAAGAATGGAGGCTCAGTCTGACAGTGTCATCCAGAAACATCTAGAATAGATTTTAAAATATAATGGAATACTGAAATTGGCAAGCTGGGAAGAAAATATATGGAGACGAAACTCATTTGAAAAGAAGTAGCTACGTTCTTCAAGAACAGAATTCCCGTGGCTTATAACTTCTGAAATATTTCTATTTCCTACTCAGAATTTTAAAGATCCTGAGAAAGCTGGTTTGAAACAGTTTCTAAGATATCTAAAATTTCAGAGCTGGAGGTAATTTTATCTAACACTTTTTCTTCATTCATTTTCTAACATTTAAAGAGTAAATTCTTCACTGAGTTTAAGGGATAAGGATATGGCAGTGGAAAAATTAATCTCTTCAACTGGCTAGATTAAAATATGAAAAGCAAAGCAAGACTCTGATATGGCCATTTAAAGAAGTCTTGACTTCCAACAAGTAATTGTCCATGATTTTTCAAAATGTTTAAGCAATCCACTAATCTTTTATCCCTACTTCTAAATTAACTTTTGAACACAGGTTCTTGCACCTCACACAAAGATTTTTGGGAACTTGGCGCCATCTGCTGACCAAATACTAACTTTTCAGATTCCTTTTAAGACTTTTTCAAGTTTGTGCATTAATTACTTAAAATATTACATTCAAGAACCTCGAACACATAAAGGCATATTT
This sequence comes from Tamandua tetradactyla, assembly GCF_023851605.1. Lineage (NCBI taxonomy): Eukaryota > Metazoa > Chordata > Mammalia > Pilosa > Myrmecophagidae > Tamandua > Tamandua tetradactyla. The sequence continues at coordinate 39,808,226 of NC_135347.1, read as the reverse complement.
CTGTACACTATAAGGTGCCTATAGTTATATGGCAGAGTTTCAATCTGGAATGAGTTGTTTTACATTTGTACTTGAATTATTTTTGAGAGTGTTGCACTAGTAACTTTGCTGCTTTTTCTTAAAATAAAAGAAAGTTATTTTCCAAAAGCAAGTTAGACTTGTCTATGTTCAGTGATGTTTAAGTTTATTTTTCCACATTCCTGTATAAAAGCTTGAGCTAGGTTTCTTTATAAATATCAGAAATTATTTTAAAAATGCAAGAAGGACAAGGGAAAGGGAGATGGAAATAGCATTATTAATTGTCTACTTTGCACTCAACCCTGTGCTAGATGCTTTTAGTAGATAGTTTCACTCCTCTCTCCAGCCACCCTTCAAGTCGGGCAGTGTAGTCCCCGTTTTACTGCTGAGAACATGACGTCTGAGAGGTTTAAGACAGAAATGCTGATGTTTCATGGAAAGCCTAGTTTATTTTTATAGAATAATTGCTGTTGCTTATTTATTAAACTATGCACATGTAACTGAATTAACAGATTTAGATTTTTCATTTATTTATTTTTCTTTTGTAGTGACTGGTTTAATTATTGTGGAAGAGTTTAGATGGATCTTTGAAAGCCTCAGGGTTAAGGGTTTTGTGTTCTTTCCTTCTGTACTTTTGTCTGTTGCTGTATCCTTAGAAACTAAGAGAAGCATTAAGCATGTGGCAGGCACTCAGTGCATTTTGAAAGAGCGAGAGAGAGACAGACAGACAGGTGGGGAGGGAAGGGAGGGAGCAAGGCAGGAAGGTAGAGGAGGATGTACTAATCCAGTACTTGTTACAAAATGGCTTTGGTAAAGATACAGTAAAAAATTTCACTGCCAGTGGATGGCACTGGAGTGTTGTGGAAGTGGGGTGGGGCAAATTGACTACTGGGGTTTGCTATATGCCATGCGATGTTAGGTACATTATACCTGTAATTTCATTAATCCTAAAATCAATCATATGATCTTGGTATTATAGTCTCCCTTTTCACAAATGAACAGATTGGGTTCAGTGTGGTTAAGTAACTCACCTAAAGTCCCACTGCTGACATATGGCACCGTTAGGATTTAAATATAGACCTGTCCAACTTATAAGACATATTTAAAATGCATTGTTCATTCATTCAGCAAACATTTATTGAATGGTATAGCAGGGCTCTAGGATAATCTTGCTTCTTTTCTGTGCTTACAATACCAGCAGGGTCTATCACCAGCATTTATAGGCTAAATACTCCCCTAAAATATGTTTTCACTCAAAATCCCAACTCTGATGCGGGTAGGGTGGGTAAGGTTGGGGAAAATGGAAAGTTAATGCTTAATGCATAGAGAATTTCTGTTTGGGGTGATTAGGAAAAATTTCAAAAATAGATAGTGGTGATGATTGTACAATATTGTGAATGTAATTAATGCTGCAGAATTGTATGCTTAAAAATGGTTAAAATGGGAAATTTTGTTATATATATATTTTACCACAACAAAAAGAAAATGAGAGAAATGTAATCATACATTGTTTTGCATGGTTATTTCTTTTGTGATTGTTTTCCCTGGTAGACTGCAAACTCTTTAAGGATAGAACCCCTGTCTATTTTGTTTAGTGTTGTAGCTGTGGCCCTTCACATTGTTTCTGACACACAGGAGACACTTAATAAATACTCCAAAAATGAAGGAATAAAGGATCGACCAGCTTCTGAAAAAAGCAAAAAAAGAAAAATCTTTCCTTTGAGTTCTGCACACATATAGACAAATATGCCTGTCTGACATTTCCACTTGGGGGTCTTGTGTACACTTCAGCTTGACAAGTACAAATCAAATGCTAGATTTTAGCTCCAAACTTTTTTTCTTGGTCTCTATTTTCACTATAAATGATATATCCTCCATCCAGTTAATAAAATCAGAAAAGTGGGAGTCACTCTCAACTCACTCTGTTTCTTTACTCTAAACCTATCCTCATATTTTCTAAGGCTTTACATGATCTGTCGCCTGCCTTCAGCTCCTCCATTTCAGCCCTTTTCATTTTCACCTGTCATGTAGGCCTCTATTCAGTTTTGAGACCAGCCCAAGCTCTTCCCTACAAAAGTTCTGGCACTTGTTTTTTTTTGCATTTCTGAAATGTTCCCTTTTATCTTTTCTTTTAGGTCTCAGCTTGCATGAAACTTATTCAGAGGAATTTGTTCTTGGCCAACTATAATTTTAAAAAAAATCAAAATTTTCTAAGTAGGGTTCTTATTTTCTTTATTATAGCGCTGTACTGACATTCTCCCTAGTACTTAAAAAAGTCTGTAATCATTCAAATCATTTGTTTACTTGTCCAATGTCTTTCTCTTCTACTGACTGTAAGTCCCATAAGTCCATCAAATTTGTCTGTTTTTTTATTGCAAATCTATGACCTAACACTGGGCTTGAAGCATATAAGGCATTTGACAAATAGCATATAAGGCATTTGATAAGTATTTGTTGAGTCAGCAAATAAATTTCAGTGTGGCCCCTTGAAATCTATATATGTATTCAGAACATTTGCTCTAAAGTGCATAATAATATCCATCTTATAATTAGAAATATTTTTATATCATCTGGGATTTTGTTTTCAACCTCTTCTCTTTTCTCTCACACCTCTTCCTGGATTAAAAATTCCTAAACGTAACCCTTTAGCCTGTGGTTAAAAAATTTTAGGCTGCCATTTCTATGGTCATTCTGGATACAATGCAGATAAATTAAGCACACATTTTTTCCAAGCCAAACTGTTTTTCTCCCAAGACTGCTTTTCTACCTTTACAATACATCTCGATCAATGTCAACATGTTTCACCCAGTCCACCAAGGCAATAATTTGAGTCTTTATTGTTTACCCCCCAATGCATCCCCCATTCATTCAGTACAGTCCTGCCACCTTTAGCCCAGATATGTCTATCAGTCTGATTCCTCTATCTCAGAGAACTTTCATCTCGTCTGCAGCATAAATAGTAATCTCCTTCCCATGGCATGCAGAGACCTGCATTTATCTGCTCATCCTTAAGGAACTAGCTTTAATATTATCCGTGTGAAGGTCTCCCTTTCCTATTAAGCTTGTTAGTCCCTCTCTCCACTGTGAGCCCACACCACGTTGTTCACAATTTAATTGGACACTTCTCATGTTGAACTGTTGTGATTTGTCTCCACTAAAATTTGGACTTTTTAAGAACAGGGTCTATCACCAGCATTTAGCAAGTTCCTGTTGCATAGTTGGTGCTTGTGCTGGTTTGAATCTGTGGTGGTCCCCAGAAAAGCCATGTCCTTTAATCCTCATTCAATATTGCTGGCTGGGAGCATTTTGATTGTTCCCCTGGAGCTGTGACCCACCCAATTGTGGGTGATAACTTTTGATCAGATAGCTTCCATGGAGTCGTGACTCCACCTGTTAATCCTTTAAAAGAGGAAGCATTTTGGAGAGAATCCTTTTTAGGGCCATGAGAAAGCCACGGTAGAACACTGCAGAACCATGGAGCAGAGAGTCCACCAGCCAGCAACCTTTGGAGATGAAGAGGGAAAACGCCCCCCTGGGGAAGCTCCATGAAGCAAGAAGCCTGGAGAGAAAGCTGAGAGACTTTGCCACATGCCTTTCCAGCTGAGAGAGAAACCGTGAACTTCATCAGCCTTTCTTGAGTGAAGGTAACCTCTTGTTGGTGCCTTAATTTGGACATTTTTAGAGACTTGCTTTAATTGGGGCATTTTCTCGGCCTTAGAACTATAAAGTAGCAACTTATTAAAGTTCCCTTTTTAAAAGTCATTCCATTTCTGGTACATTGCATTCCGACAGCTAGCAAACGAAAGCAGTGCTCAGTAACTGTTTTAATAATAAATCATGGCCAGAGAGGTCAGATGGGTCCTCCAAGTTACTGTGCCTCGGTGTGGAATATTTGAGCTTAGGTTCTTTGACTCTTTGTCTGCTGTAATGTTGGCATAAAGAGGTTCTCTGAAGGAGGATGCATCATGCTCTTTATAATCTACAACACATTTTCTCTTCATCTCATAAACCAATCCCGAACACATTTATAATCTAAAGAAAAGTGATGCACTAGTTATGCAAACATAGCCCAAGTCTAGCCCCATCTTCCAACCAATTCACCTAAGTTCCTTCTATCTAATGACCTTCTGTAGTGGCTTATTTAGATAGCATTGCTTAGATCTTCACTGTATATTTAAATATGCAGATTAGCACGATGCACTTACAAGCAATGAAAACCTTCCTGTGATAGAATTCATGTAGTTTTTAAAGCAGTTGTCAGATATAAGATGAATCTGATTTAAAAGAACACATTAGTGAGGTGAACTCTTATCAGCTTTTAAGTAGTCTGAGATAATTCACATCACTTGAATTTTCATATAAATGTTAATTTCATTTAATCACTCATTACTAACTCGAGCTTACAGCACTAAATTGAAATGTAAATCAGTTGTTTTTTCAAAGCATTTTTGTGTTCCCTTTGTTATCAAGTATCAAGTGATATTTTTGCAAATTGAATGTTTAAGTGTTTGGCAAATATCTTTATAGTAAAAAGTAAGGGTTGGCAACAAGGGTTGGCCACCAAGGGCCTGTGGGCCAAATGTAACACACAATATAATATTGTACGGCCTGCAATGGTTGATAAAAAAACAAAAAGAAGAATAATATCATGTAACACACGAAATTCATATGAACTTCAAATTTCAGTGTCCATAAATAAAGCCTTATTGGAGTACAGCCATGCCCATTTGTTTAGGTATTGTCTACGACTGCTTTTGTGCTCCAGCAGCACAGTTGAGAAGTTGTGATGGAGATCCTATGGCCTGCAGAACCGATTTATATTTATTGTCTGGTCCTTTACAGAAAAAAAGTTGCCTAACCCTGGTCTAAAATATTGTGTAAAGAGTTCACATATCCTTTCTGGTCCAACCTCGGTAGTGCAAAGTCATTCTCATTGCCTGAGGTCTTTCTCTGGATCTGAGCACCCCTGCCTGTACCCATAGCAGATGAGAAGGGCACAGGACTCAACGCTTTTGGAGAGCAGCTCTCAACCATTGTCAGTTGGAGAGTTAGTGGATAAATACCCCAGCTCCCTCTCTGCTAGGTGGGCATGTTCTGCAGAGGATTTCCCTTTGGAATGAACTCTGGTTGCCGTAGTGATAACTGCTCTAAGAATTCACTCTTCACTGGCTTGCTTCCTTACTTCCCATGCCACTACAGGGCTTCCTGGAATCTTCCCCAGATCAACTACTTGCACTTGAATCCTTGACTCAGTGTGTGCTTCTGGGGGAAATCCAAACCAAGACAAATGTGAATTATTCACATATTCACCAATGATTTATGGTGTCACTTTGATGTATAAGCTCCCCATACGTGATGAAACAATTTATAATCAAACATTTGGGCCATTTTTTTCTTACCACTTGTGGTAGTTAGAGTCAGTTGTCAACTTGGCCAGGTGAAGGCACCTAGTTCTGTTGCTGCGGACATGAGCCAATGGTATGTGAACCTCATCTGTTGCTCATTACGGTTGATCTGCAGTTGGCTAGGAGATGTGCCTGCTGCAATGAATGACGTCTGACTTAATTGGCTGGTGCTTAAATGAGAGAGCTCAATGTAGCAGAGCCCAAGCAGTTCAGCATACCTCATCTCAGCACTCACAGTTCAGCCCAGCCCAGCCCAGCCCGGGCCTTTGGAGGTACAGAAAGGAATCACCCCGGGGAAAGTTGTTGGAACCCAGAGGCCTGGAGAGAAGGCCAGCGGAGATCGCCCTGTGCCTTCCCACGTAAGAAGGAACCTCAGATGAAAGTTAGCCGCCTTTCCTCTGAAGAACTAACAAAATAAATCCCCTTTTATTAAAAGCCAATCCATCTTTGGTGTGTTGCATTCCGGCAGCTAGCAAATTAGAAGGAAAGGCAGGTTTTACTGATTGAATAGTTTTATTTTGTTGGACCTTTATCTGCCTACATTTATCTTGAAAGATGCAGTTTGGTCCTTTCCCCCTATTTCTGAATGTAAGTACCCTCTTCCAAGGGAGTGTTTCTTAAAGTATTAAATAAACCTTTCTTATTGCAAAATCTTCCTTTCCTCTTTTGTAAAATTTGTATTTTCTTGTTTCAACTTAACCAAACTTTACTCCTACTCTTTAGAAAACTTCTGCTCAAATTTTCTTTTGGCTCAATAATAGAGAAAATTACACCCAGTACAGGAAATAACCAAGATAACTTTTTTCCATATGTTAATTTTCTATAGGTTCAGAATGTTTGTAATGAATGATTTCATAAATTTGTGGAAAATGTTCTTTTATTTATACCCTTCATATTTTTTCCTCTAGTGGTTAGTTTAAATGAGATAGTGTCAGACTCAACATTGTCATTTACCCTTTGTTTAAGATTCTATAGCTGTATACACCATCAATAAAATGTTAATTTTACTGTTTAAGTTACATCACATGACTTTTTTATATAATTAATGAACATAATGCTTGATGTCCCTTAACTGTAAGGAAAAATAGAGCAGATATTTAAGAGATTTGAAAAAATCCCTGAGGAATAAAAGATTTGATTTTTTCCCCACATTAACGATTTCTAACATTCAGGACACCATGTTTTCTGGTTCAAACAACTAGAGTGCCTCAAGCCACTTTTAGATTTCCAAGTTTTTACCTCACTTTTATGCATGGGAATGCAGTATATTATTTAAGAATTTTGAAAGCATATGGTTATATGATGGTTTGGAGCTTATACCCCAGGAAAACATGTTCTTAAAATCAATCTATTCCTGTGGGTGTAAACTCTTGTAAATAGGACCTTTGGTGAGGTCACTCCAGTTAAGGTGTGGCCCAACTCAGCTGGAGTGGGTTTTAATATTATAACTGAAAGCCTTGTAGGGAAGAGCACAGAAAGAGGCTGCTTGAGGGAGCAGCCGGAAGTTGGAAGCCAGTGGAACTGAAGCCAGAAGAGGCCAGCATGTGACAGAAAAGCCAAGGACCAAGGATTGCCAGCAGGCAACTCCAGAATGCCACAGTCTTCTGGAAGGAAGCATCACCTTGATGACACCTTGATTTTGCACTTAACTTAGCTTCAAAACCTTGAAGCTAAAGGTGAGCCTTTAAATTCCCGTCGTTTAAGCCAATTCAATGCATGGAATTTGCTTTAGCAACAAGGAAACGAAATCAGGTTTATGAAATTAAGTGCCTGTGTTTAGAATACTATCATTTGTGCAAAAACGAGACACACATATGTTTGTATATGCATAAAGTATATTTAAAATGGTACACAAGTGCTCTTTATGAGGAAAGGAACTGGGAGACAAGGATCAGAGGTGGGAGGGAGATGTATTCTTCACTGTACATTCTTTATAGAGTTTGCATTTTTGGGGACCAATTATTTGAATAACTTAAAAGAACATTATAAAGAAATGAAAGAAAGAAGAAAGAAAGCAAGGAGACTGCTTAGAAGGACCAGGCTTGAATACTCTAGCTGCTACTGTATAATTATGCTTTTACTGTGTAATCTCTCTGTTCTCATCTATAAAGTGAAGATACTAGTATTTATTTTATATTATTGTTATAAAATGGAATAATAGATATATAAAAGCATTTAGGAGACTGCCTGGAGTACAAGAAGCCTCCAATTAACAGTTCTGTGACAATATAAAATTATTAATATTTGTGATATTAATATATGGCAGTGAAGTAATTCTCTGCTATAACTTCTATAAAAAGTAGATTCTTTTTTTTATCTATCCATTCAGCAAATGCTATCTGAGTATTTTATTATTGACAGGCACAGTACTAGGCATTGGATATTCAGGGGGAAATAAAGGCGATATAATTCCTGTCCTCCTAGAGTTGGGAACCAATAATTAGAAGGTAAATAAATGATGACAAATGGTGATATGTCATGAAGGCCATGAGCAGAAGGAAATGATGGAAGATAGTGGGGATTGGGGCAAGGAGGGGTGACTAGGTGGCTCATTGAAGCCTTCTTGAGGAAATATTTTAAAGGAGACCTCAAGTTATAAAAATGAACCAAAGAAGAAAATTAAAAAGAAAGAAAAAACAAAAGACAATAAAAAAAAGAAAAAACAAAGAGAGGGTTAGTGAGAGAGTATTCTGACAGAAAGAAACACTGCTCCAAGCTTCTGAAGATTGTGAATTTAAGGAAATCAAAAGAGGCCAGTGTGATTCCTGTCTGGTGTGTGCCTCCTAAAGTGCCTGTTGCTTTGGTTAGGAATTTGTATTACAAATTCCATTCCATTCCATTCCATTCCAGGAGTGCAATGTAAACCACTGAAGAGTATGAGGCAGAAGAGTGGGTTGGTCAGATAAGAGTTTAAAATAGTAAGTCTGGCTGCCTTTGGAGATCTTTTTCTCTTGCTGAATGGTGGTAGATGGGGACACAAATGACAGAGCAGGGTTACATGCTTTTTTTTTTAATAACTTTTTTTCTTTAATAGAAAAGCTGTGGGTTTACAAATCATGCACCAACACTTTGCATTTGTTTGGAATATTTGCTGCAATTGACAAAAGCACATCTATATAATAGTACTATTAACCATAGTTCATGGTTTAACTTAGAGTTCACTTTTGTTGGTGTAATTCCATGGATTAAAAAAGATTTATTCTGTTCATATTAATTTAACGTTTCCCTTTTAGTCATATTCGGATATGTATTTCAGTGCTGTTAATTGTGTTCACAATCTTGTGCTACCATCACAAGCATCCATTATCAAACAGTTCCAGTGTTTCCAATAGGAACCCTGTCCATTTTAAGCTTTAACTTCCCATTCCCTGTCCCGACACCATCTCCTGGTAACCTATATTCTAGATTCTGACTCAAATTGTTTCAAATCAGTGAGTTCATACAATATTTATGCTTTTGTGTCTGGATTATTTCACTTAACATGATGACTTCCAGGTTCATGCATGTTGCTGCATGCATCAGAACTTCATTCCTTGCTAGGACTGAATAAGATCCTATTGTGTGCATATACCATTTATTGTTTATCCATGCATTGATTGATAGGCACTTGGGTTGTTTCCATCTTTCAGCAATTGTATATAATACTACTTTGTGAACATCAGTGTGCAAATATCTACTCAGAATCCCTGCTTTCAATTCTCTGGGGTCTATACCAAGGGTGGGGTTGTTGGGTCAAATGGAACCACCAAACTGTTTTCCACAGCCTCTACACCATTTTACATTGCCATCAGCAATGAATGAGTGTTTTATTTTTCCACATCCTTTTCAACACTGGTTATTTTCTTTTGTCTTTTTTAGTAGCGACCATCCTAATGGGGTATGCAATGGTATCTCATTGTGGTTTTGAGTTGCATGTCCTTAATGGCCGATGATGTTGAGAATCTTTTCATGTGCTTTCCGGCCACTTATATATCTGCCATTTGTATGTCTGTTAAAGTCTTTTACCCATTTGTAAACTGGGTTGCTTGTCTTTTTGTTGTTAGGTGGAAGGATTTCTTTATATATTCTGGATATTAAACCTTCATCAGCTATGTGGTTTCCAAATATTTTCTACCATTGTGTAGGTTGTTTTACTTTAATGATAAAGTCCTATGAGGAACAAAAGTTTTTAATTTTGATGAGGTTCCATTTACCTATTTTTTTCTTTTGTTTGCTTATGTTTTGGGTATAAAGTCTAAGAAACCATTACCTAATACTCGGCCTGAAGATGCTTCCCTACATTTTCTTCTTGGACTCTGATAGTTCTAGCTCTTCAGGTGTTTGAAGCATTTTGAGTTGATTTTTTATATGGTATGAAGTAGGGGTCCTCTTCCTTTTTTTTTTTTTTTTTTTTGCAAATGGAGATCAAGTTTTCTCAGTACCATTTGTGGAAGAGACTATTCTTTCCCAATTGAGTGGTCTTTGCCACCTTGTCAAAAGTCAGTTGGTCATAAATCAAGTTGATATCTGAGTTCTCAAATTGTCTTCCATTGGCCTGTATATATATGTCCTTGTGCCAGTAAATTCCTGTTTTGATAACTGTTGCTTTGTAATAAGCTTAAAGATAGTGAAAGGTGAGTCCTCCAATTTCATTTTCCTTTTTGAAGATGACTTTAGCTATTCTGGCCTTCTTACCCTTCCATATAAATTTGAAGATCGGTTTTTCCATTTCTGCAAAGGTTATTAGAATTTTTATTGGGAGTGCATTGAATTTATAAATTGCTTTGGATAGTGTTGCTATCTTAACAGTATTTAATTTCCAATCCATGAACATGGAAAGTCTCTCTGTGTTTCATTACTTAGGTCACCTTTAATTTCTTTTAGCAATATTTTGTAGTTTTCTGTGTACAAGTCCTTCACATCCTTGGATAGTTTTATTCCTAAATATTTGATTCTTTTAGCTGCTATTGTAAATGGATTTTTTTTCTTGATTTCTTCTTCACATTGTTCATTAATAGTGTATAGATATACTACTGATTTTTGGGCATTGATCTTGTAACCAATCATTTTGCTGAATTTATTTACTAGCTTTAGTAGCTTCATTGTGGATATTTCAGGATTTTCTGTTTATAGCTTAATGTCATCTGCAAATAGGGAAAGTTTTAGTTCTTCTTTCCAGTTTGGACACCTTGTATTTCTTTCCCTTGCCTAATTACTCTAGGGCAAGGGCTTAGAGTATGATGTTGAATAGCAATGATGAGAGTGGGCATCCTGCTCTTGTTCCTGATCTCAGAAGGAAAGCTCTCAGTCTTTCACCATTAAGTAGGATGCTAGCTGTGGACTCTTCATATTTTTCCTTTATCTTGTTGATTAAATTTCCTTCTATTCCTAGTTTTCTAAGTATTTTTATCAGGAAGAGGTGCTGGATTTTGTCAGATGCCTTTTCTGCATCCATTGCGATGATAGAGTATTCTTCCCCCTTTGTTCTATAAAGTTGGGGCATTACATTAATTGATTTTCTTATGGTGACATGCCCTTGCATACCTTGGATAAATAGATCATGGTGTACAATTCTTTAATGCACAGTATGCTGCTATTTAGTTGTGGATTTCTGTATCTATATTCATAAGGGTTATAGGTCTGTACTTTTCTTTGCTTGTGGTATCTTTACCTGGCTTTAGTATGAGGGTGATGATGCTCTCATAGAATGAATTAGGGAGTATTTTCTCCTCTTCATTTTTTGGGAAGAGTTCAAATAGGATTTGTGGTAATTATTCTTGGAATGTTTAGTAAAATTTAACTATAAAGCCATCTGATCTTGAGCGGTTGTTTGTTGGGAGGTTTTTGATTACTGATTCAATCTCTGTAATAGTAATTGGGTTTTTTTGAGATTTTCTATTTTTTCTTGAGTAAATGTAGGTAGTTAGCATGTTTCTAAAAATTTGTTCATTTCATCTAAGTTTTCTAATTTATTGGCTGACAGTTGTTTATAGTATCCACTTATATTCTTTTTTATTTCAGCAAGGTTGCTCATAAAGTCCCCCTTTTCAATTCTGATTTTATTGTCTCCTTTCTCTTTTTCTCTTTGTCAGTCTTGTTATAAGTTGTCAGTTTTATTGATCTTTTCAAAGAACCAACTTTTGTTTTTGTTGATTGTCTCTATTTTTTTTTTCCAATTTCATTTATCCTACCTCTAATCTTTGTCATTTCCTTCTTTCTGTTCACTTTGGGTTTAGTTTTCTCTTCTTTATCTAGTTCTTCTGGTTTTGAAAGCAAGTCTCTGATCTGAAGTATTTCTTCTTCCTTAGTGTAAGCATTTAGAGGTATAAATTTCCTTCTCAACACTGCCTCCTCTGCATCCCATAAGTTTTGGTATGTTATATTTTAATTTTCACTCATGTTAATATATTTCCTAATTTTTCTTGTGATTTCCTGTTTAACTCTTTGGTTGTTTAAAAGTAGGTTGTTTAATTTATACATATCTTGGAATTTTCCATTTCTCCCTCTGGTATGATTTCCAGCTTCATTCTCTTGTAGTCAGAGAATATACATTATATGATTTCAATATTTTTGAATTTATTGAGACTTCTTTGTTTAAGCCAACCCATTGGCAGGTATTTGATTTAGCAGCCAAGAAGCTAAAACAAATATAGATGCAAAACGTCTAAAAAAAAAAAAATAGTATGCCAATTCCAATAGCCTATTAAAAGGATGATATACCATGACCAAGTGGAATTTATTGTGACCCATATGTAATCTATCCTGGAAAATGATCCTGTGCACTCAAAAAGTATACATGTTCTGTTTTTGCTGGTTGCAATGTTCTATATATGTCTATTAGGTCTAGTTGGTTTGGCATATCATTCAAGTCCTGTATTTCCTTACTTATCTTTTGACTAGATGCTCTATCCATTATTGAGAATGGTATATTAAAAATCTCCTACAATTTATGTAGAACTGTCAGTTTTCCCCTTTAAATCTGTTAGTATTTGTTACATGTATTTTGGGGCTCTCCTGTTAGGTACATATATATATATATTTATAATTGTTACATTTACCTTTTAAATTTTCTTCTTTATCAGTATATAATACTCATCGTTGTCCCTTGTAAATGTTTTTTTACTTAGAGTCTTGGTAATCCAATATTTGTGTAGCTCTCTTTTGGTTACTACTTGCATGGTGTATTCTTTCCCATCCAAATATTTTTTTGTACTTGTTACCACTCATATCTTTGAACATTGTATGTCCCCAAACACAGATTTATCAATATAGTTCTTTATAAGCAGTCTGAAAGTCAGATGGGACCCAGAATTAAAAGGACCCCAAGAAGCTTGGAAAGGCCACCAGGTGCATTGCCATGTGACAGAAAAGCCAAGGGCTAAGGATCTCTAGCAGCCAGCTCCAGAATGGCCAGTCTTCTGGGAGAAAGCATTGCCTTTCTGATGCCTTGATTTTGGACTTCCCCTAGTCAATAAATGAGCCAATAAATCTTCATTGTTTAAGCCAACCCATTGTGAGGTATTTGATTTAGCAGCCAAGAAGCTAAAACAAATATAGATGCAAAATTCCTAAAAAAACAAACAAACAAACAAAAAACACCAAGTCCAACAGCCCATTAAAAGGATCATATACCATGACCGAGTGGAATTTATTCCAGGAATGCAAAGGTGATTCAACATAAGAAAATCGATTAATATAATAATTACATTATAAGAATGAAGGAAAAAACCCCACACGATCCTCTAAGTTGACACAGAAAATGCATTTGACAAAATCCAGTACCACTTCTTGATAAAAACACACAGAACATTAAAAATAGAAGGAAACTTCCCGAACATGATAAAGGGCATGTATGAAAAATCCACAGCGACCATCATACACAAAAGTGAAGAAGGAAAGATTAGGAACAAGACAAGGATACCCACTATTGCCACTATTATTCAACATTGCCCTGGAAGTTAGAGCTAGAACAATTAGGCAAGAAAAAGAAATACAAAGCATCCAAATTGGAAAGGAAGAAGTAAAACTTTCCCTTTTTGCAGATGACATGATCCTATATCTGGGAAATCCTGAAGAATCCACAGCAAAGCTATGAGAGATAATAAGCGAATTCAGCAGAGTAGCAGGGTGCAAGATCAACACTCAAAAATCAGTAGTGCTTCTCTACTCTAATAATGAACAATCTGAAGACAAAAATCAGGAGATATTCCATTTTCAATACCAAAAGAATCAAGTAGCTAGGAGTAAATCTAACCAATGATGCATAGGACTTTTTTTTACAGAAAACTACAAAACATTGCTAAAAGAAATTAAAGTAAAGCCTGAATAAATGGAGAGATATTCCATGTTCATGGACTTGGAAAACGAAATATTGTGATGAGGTTAATACTATCCAAAGTGATTTACAGATTCAATACAAACCTAACATTCCAGCAGCCTTCTTCACAGAAATGGAAGAGTTAGTCATCCAATTTAGGTGGAAGGGTAAGGGGCCTCTGAATAGCAAAAAACATCTTGAAAAAGACAAATGAAGTTGGAGGACTCACACTTCCGATTTTAAAACCTATTAGAAAGCTATTTTATGTGATAAACATGAAATATTATCATTAAATTCTCATTTAATACTCTGAACTAGGTCTGGCTTTTTGTTCAAAGCCAAATCTTAGAGAAGTTCTGAAGGTGCCCTGGCATTGTCTTATTGTGACTGGAAGTGAAAAACAATTGCGGGGGAGGGTTCATTTTCTCACTCGCCCCACCTGTACATCCTTATCTTGGAGCCCGCTCTGAGGCACTGTTTCTGGTCTCTAGGTCTGGCCTATTTAGCAAGCTCTATTCCAGTAGCTGAATCAGACCATTCCCTGTTTCTGAATGACTCCCTTCCCCAGCTTTGGTACTTTATACAGCTTGTCCTCTTAATTAAACCATAGCATATTAAAGTGCTTTTTAAAAATGTATTATTGTTTGCCCTTGCCTGCCAGCTGATTATGATCTCACTCTAAAGCAATGGTTCTCAACTTGACAACCCATTGGGATATCTTCAAGCCTTTAAAAATACTGTTGCCTTGATCCTATACTCAGAGATTCTCATTAATTTGTCTGGGGTGTGGACTGGACCCTAGTATTTTTAAAAAGTCCCCAGGTAATTCTAATATGCAGCTGATATTGGCACAATTGCCTTTAATAACATTTGACTATTTTTTGTAATCAGAACACATTAAAAAAAATGTTTTGTTTGAACCAAACGTTTGTTTTTCCTTTAAGAATTTACTAAAGGACAAAATGGGTAATATAGAAGTATTTTTAGGTCTCCGTACTTTAGTGAAGTTAAATTTGGAATAAAAAAATCTTTAGAGTTTTTAATTTTATAAAATTATTGTGACACAAATCAGAAACTCCATAGCCTTCCTAAGAATGGTATGAATGGATGCTTTCAATTAGTTCTATGGAAATATTGCTTTTATTTTGTAGTTTTAAAATCTAGTTTCTAAATTAGGCATTTTGGGAAATATTAATTCCTTAGTAAATTAATTGTGTAGTTTATGGCAGAACAAAACATTTTATAAGAATAGAAAGAAATAACACGAATGGCAAGACTTCCTACTACCCCTGCAAAGTCATGCATCCCTTGTTGCCTACATTGCTATGTGTAGCTTTAAATGTAGGATATTCTAGTTCATTACATGCTCTCTTTCTGAGCATTGTTTTTTAAAACTGATTTTGATTTGCATTAGAAGGAATGCTTTTCTTGTTCAGCAGCTGGGCATGGATTTAATTATTAAAAATAAATATGATCTAATGTTTCATTGAATTTTCTGAATAACAGGATAATTTGGTCAGCTCTGCTAGCTAAAAAGGCTTGGAAGAAAGCCAGATCACAAGAAACAATTGCTCTGGTGAGGAGGAAATTATTGGCAAATTCATGTGATTTACCCCACTTCACATCCATTTTAAAATGGATGTAGATTTGCCAAATTCTCAGACTAGTTCTCCATGCTGTGACTTGATTAGAGAAAAATATTATGAAAAGAAAATGACTCTGATGTAAATTCTACATTTAACATGTATTTCAAAACCAAAGCTCTTCTCCCGTGTAGGACTCACCAGGCAACCTGACTTAGAAGTGCAGGGTCTAGAGAACATCCCATGATGTGAAGGTGTCTTTGGCACTCTAAGGATGCAAAAAGTATGGTCATGGAAGAGAAGCAGGTTTGAAATGTATAGAATCAGCAACTAAGGCTTAGATGAAAGAAACTTGTTGGAGGTTTTCTCAAATTTGAAAACAATACTAAAATAACTAGGTATTGTGAAATTAAAAGAAACTTTTGGGATCTATCAGTAATTAAAAAAGAGAGAGAGTCGACAAACCTTGCTAGAGGAAAGATTGAATTACTTTTCTATCCTGTCTGTAGAAAATCTGACCAATTTTTTTTTTTTCTGTTTATGACACTTTATTGGTGCTGGACCAAATTGTTTTTTATTTCAAGAGATGATCTAGGAGTATACAGATGAAAAAATGTAGAAAAAATGTGTTAGAAAGGTATTCCAGGCAGTTAAGTCATAAGAATTAACTTATTTTTACATATGGTATTTGTTAGATTTAAAAATTAGTAATTTGATTACTTTCCTTATTGCAAATAAGTATTCACTTTTGTGCCCCAATTTTTTTTTTATTATTTGTAATTTTGTGACCACACAAAATGGATCTGTCTCTGCCGTCCTCATTGAAGGAATTCACCTTACTGTATAAATTTCCTTATCTCTGTCCAAATCATAACTTACTTCTTTATATTAACTTATTCCTTCATTCCTGCCTTTAAATCTGTGATTCCCCTGATGATCTGATCACATCCAAACTGAATATCTAGGTCTATGGTACTCACTGCCTGGTTTTTCATTCCTTAGCACACCTCCTACCCTAGCATAATGTGTGTGCTAACTTCCCACAGCAGCTGTGCTTCAACAGAGGTAATTCGTAAAGACGACGCCTTAGCCTTCTCTTCTGGCTATTAGTGATGGGGCTATTGAGGCAAGGCTGTTACACAAAGGGAAATCAGCACTAGGGGACTTCTAACACCTCATATATTGTATCCTTTTTCTCTTCCTGTGTTTGCCTATTTGGGAGCTAATTTGTTGAGCTGGGATTACTTGATTCATGAAATTGAAAAAGAAACATTCAGAAACTGAGAGGGAGGGGAAGGGAAGGGAAAGAGGAAGGGGAAGAGAAGAAGAGCGAGAGAAGAGGCAGGAAGAAAGAAAAGAGAAGAAATTTGGATTTGTAGAGGTGGTGGATTGAATCGTGTACCCCAGTTTGGACATGTTCTGATTCTTGGTCCGCATGCTGGTGTGGTGTAAATAAGATGTAAACAAGATCTCTTCAAGACGTTCCTTCGGTTAAGGTTCCTTCGGTTAAGCCCCAAATCAGGTTGGGGCTTAATCCCAATTACTAGCGTCCCTTATAAACAGACTGAGAGTCGGACAGGAAGAAGCCAAGAGGAGCCACCAGATGTGGGAAGTCCAGGGCACCTGGGAGAGAAAGGAGACACACCTGTGTGCACTGCCATGGGACGCTGGAAAGGCTGAGGACCAGGGACAGGCAGCCACCAGCCTCTGAAAGCCACAGTCTTCTGGGAGAGAGCATTGCTTTACCGATGCCTTGACTTTGGGCTTCTGTCTTCCAAACTGTGAGCTAGTAAATTCCTGTTTTTTAAGCCAACTCATGGTACGATATTTGTTTAGCTGGGGGACAAGTCTTTTCAATCACCTTTCTTTAATGGATGATTTAAAATTATTCTTTTACCGAGTTGTGACGTTAAGTCACAACGGTAGTGAGGTAGATTCTCTTGTTAGAACTGTCACGTTGGTGTGTGATCAGGAAGGTAAAAATTTCATTGGATACAGACTTGTAGCTGGGTGACATAAGGATTAGCTCTGTGCTGGTAATGGGGACACGTTAGGCATAGGACATGAAAATAAGGCTTCTCTGCTGATTCCCATTAGTTAACCTACCTCAGGAGTTGATTTACTTCACTGGAGTGTAAAAGGTCATTGCTAATACTTATTATTTAACGTAGCAAGCTGGCAGTGTGAATGATGCAGTTTCATCAATGAACCAATTAATTTAATCATTAACCCAATCAATTTCCTCAGTAACCCAATACGGCTTCTGAAAAGTCTTGTATTGATTCTTTGATGGGTAAAGAAAAGCAGAAATGACATGTAAAATTCTCCCAGGTGTTAGAAAAAAGTTAGTGAAATCTCATTTCTAAGATTGAAGGAGGACGGATAAGTAAGTGAAAGCTGTATTGATGTCTTAAAATTTAGACAGAAAAAGGTTAAGTTTGAGATTTAATTGTATTCTCTGGCTCTAGGCAATTTTAAAATTGTGAATGGTAGGGGTTGAGGGACTATATTTTTTGTAAAGGTGATGTCCCACAAAGTGTAAGTGATATAAATAATATAAGTAGAATAAGTAATTTCCACTGTGAAAAATTACTGTTTTGGCAAACAGAAAAAACTTCTCTACATATTTCTTATGCAGGGATGCTAAGAAATACTACTATTAAAGATAATTTAAAATTATTCTTTTACTGAGTTATGATGTTAAGTCACACTGGTGGTGAGGTAGATTCTCTCAGTAGAACTATTACACTGGTGTGTGATCAGGAGGGCAAAGGTTTCATTGCAAAACCCTTGCACTCAATTGCTCTCCACTCCATAGTTGCCTGCCACCTTGCACTGCAAGTACAAACTCCAACGTGGTTATTGAGCAAATTCTACACTTCTGCAATTCAAATTTTCCATGTACTGTTCTGTTTTTTCTCACTCTTAATTTTCTTAGGAAACTGTTTGGTGTGTTGCAAAAATCTGTTTACATGTTAGCATCTGTTCTTTGACCTTTACTATCTGTGAAATGGCGTTTTGTCACCTTCTGACATTGGATAGGTGTGATGGAGAATTTTATTTTGCAAGATATTTTCAATCTTTTTTTTCATAAGAAGCCTTAGAATATGAAATTGACTCATTGTGTAAGAGCCTATCATGCGGGAGGGGCTAAGCTGTGCAAAATATGGATACCACTGTGGAGGTTTTGGTTGCAAAGAATGAAGACTGACTCTAGTTAGGCCATGAGAGAGAATGAATGGGAAGTATACTATACTGGCAAAGAAATCAAAGAAAGAGCTAAAATGTCAAGACTTCAGGAAGAACAGGAGTCAGGGTGATTCCAGGTAACTGTATGGTGAAAACTCAAGGAAAGACTTCTCAGGGTACTGTCTTTGAAATGCCTCAGCTCCAAATTCCTTTTATCCTTGTGTGACTCTACTCAGGTTTCAGACCCTAAGAGAGAGAGGCTGATTGCAAGCTTGGGCCAGGAGCCAGCAGTAGGCCAATTGCAGTGGAAAGGAGTAGTGTCATAACCTTGACCATGTACTCATCTTTTGATTGGCAGTACCATAAGGACTCAACAGAATAGGAACCCATAGAAAAAGTAGGCTGTGGTTCCTAGAAGAAGGTGAAAGGGGTGTAGGGCAAACAAATGTAGCAGATATCCATTATATTATGGGTCTATTAGAGCACATTACCAGGATTTAAGCAAACCTCTGAAGAATCAGGCTGTAGAGTAAGATTATTTAATCCATTCTGCTTTTTACCTTGGGTCATTCCTTATTCTGTTTCTAGAACCAATCTGTGCATGTAGGGATATAAGGCCTTTGCTGTTTAGCAGGGGTGTTTTCATTTAACCCAGTAGCATGGAACCAGATGTAGTGCACGTTGGTGGAAAGAGGCAGCAAACACATTGAAGGATTTAAGCATTTTTGACATTACGAAAGTTTTCTGGAATTCCTGTCCAGGCCACTCTGAGAGATTGTGTGTGTAGTTATGTGCATAAATGCTTGTTGACCTTATAGAATAGAGTCTTACAGCATGGGCTTTGATGTCAGCTGGGGCAATTAAAATTCTAACTGTGCCACTTAGTCAAAGTGTGACCTTGAGCAATTACCCAGATAATGCAGGGCTTGTAGATTGCATCAAGCAAGGCTTGTCTTTCTCTGGCTCTAGAACACTTGGGAGTCTTTATTCCCTCACACATAGCAAGAAAATAGGAGAGGACAAAATGCGTAGTCCTTGGCTTTGTTTTCTCTTAGGCCAAAAGTCATGATGGCAAGATAATGGGCTCTGGCATTGCTGGCATAGAAGTTGCCTGGAATGTGTACTTGTCTTGCATGACTTTCCCCAAAGGATTTCTAGGACCATACTGGGGATCCACATTATGTGCACTGGAGCATTAAGAAGTTGGTCTGCTCATTGTTGAGTCTGTAGGTCGGAAGCTGTTGCAGAATTTCTCCAAATTTCATATCAGTAAGCTGCTATTGTGCGTATCTTACATCTGGTGCTCTCGAGTGATTGGTAGGCATTTCAGTAAACACAGCAATGTTAGCAATAGACACAGTCTTTTCTCTGTGCATGCTTCTGAGAACTAAAATGAACCATGGCAATCTTAGATTACAGAGTACAGCATCATTTTTAAAAATAAGGCCACCAAACACAAAAAGAAAGGTTTAACTTTCCAGGGTTGCAAAAATAGTGAAGGAAAGAGTTACGACTAACTCTTACCTTTTCTAATTTCTAGCCTACTTGAAGAGTATTTTGACACAAATATTTCTAAAATAGATTGACAAAAATCCATGTTTAAATGACTTAAGTTGTCAGCACCAGCCAGTATATTGCTAGTGCAATGAAAGTAGATCTAGGTATCCAGAAAGCACAAAACTGAAAATTTCCTAGATACTTTAAGTGCATAGTAAAGTAATTTAAAAAGCAGCAACAGAGGGCTTATGATAAATGTTAAACATTTTTTTCATAATTTTACATGTGACTAATCTTTTGTAATAGACAAATGTATGGGTATGAGTTTAGTGTTTTGTGAGGAAAACTTTCATAAATCCATGAACTCAGGAGTACTATAAGGCATTCAGATAATAAGTTAGTATTCCCAAGTACATTAATTAATACTTTTGACTTCCCTGACCAGTTACAGGTCCTTGGAGACATATACCCCAATTTCAAATCCAATTAAAATGATATCTATTACGAAATTAACCCATGCACAGTCAAGCCTTGATATAAAATGACATAGTCTCTAGACACCAATTAATTAATCAAACATGCAAAAATATGTCAGGAAAATTATTAATCCACCGATTCTGATGTTCTACTCAAAGGTGTTCAGGTTCCTTGTGTAGGTATCATATACTAAATCAGTTCTTCCTTTCATTTAAAAGATGACGCTGAACATATTTTGCCGTGTGCTTGTTTTAGATGCAATGGAAAAATGGTCTTTCAAAGCATATGGTGATATAATTAGGTGTTTCTGAATGCATCAAGGTTGGAAAGAGAAATGCATGAACTAAATTGAAACAACATTCTGTTGCTCTTGTTTCCTGATGTCAGTAGCTTTCCTCAGTTGTCATTTTTTTTTAAATAAAGAGAACTCTTACTTGAGAATGAGAAATGTCTCTGTCATGTTCTACCATACCTATGGCAGATAGGCTCCTGATAGTTTTTCTGCCCCTCTCATTGTGTAAACCTATATGACTTGTGTTCCCAGCCTCTCATACTGAGGGATTTTGGAATCACTCCAGAATTGTTGACATTTGTATAATGTTCTGTAGTCAGGGAGTCTGTTTTAATCAATGGCTTAGCCACTTCCCTTCATGCCTCCCCGTGGGATTTTCCTCTAACGGTGACAGGCCTTGAGTTTCTTTCCTTTCAATAAAAGGATTTGCTTTAAAATATTTCTTCTTGTTTGATGTACTCAATTTCTAATTTTAGGAGTATAGAAAAAGTTTGGAAACTGATTCTTTATGATATAAATGAAAGAACTAGTGTTTCTCCAATACATTAGAATGTGTAAACCTTTACCAATATATTAAGGATAGTAGGGTTTGTCACATTTTAAACAAGTTCATAAGTATACTTAAATAATAACCCTTCATTTTAGGGCACTGGTGCCATATCTGCCATTGACAACTAATGTCTGGATTTCTTTATTTTAATTTTTTATGTAAATTTCCTGACTGGAATGAATAATATGCGTTTATCTTAGGCATATGTTGTTTTCAGCCAAATTCATTGCTAACTGATATAGTAAATTTCACTAATTTTAAGTCCTATTTTCAGATAAGTGGTATTCTTGGTTTTGGTTAACAAGGTAAACTGTCAGCAAACATACGTGGATTGCACATAATATCCATAAAAGAGTAATGCTGTTGAGAGTGATGACTCATGATCATTCTATGGATTATTTGCCCTGTTTCTTTTCTGACATTTTCTGTCACTGAATATTGAAAAATATGAATATTTTCTTTAGCTTTCCCAGCGGTTACTTTCTAATCAACTTGTTTTGTTTTCACTTTTTTACCAGGGGAACACTCCCTCCTGAGGTGAAATGTTGTAATGTGCCAACTCCTATTCCCTAATGCATGCTTTGCAAACTTTAGCATGCATCTGAGCTACCTGGAGACTTGTTAAAATACAGATTGCTGGGCCTCATCCCCAGAGTTGTTGATTCAGCAAGTCAGGGATGGTGCCTGAGAATTTACATTTCTAATAAGTTCCCAGGCGATGCTGCTGCTGCTGCTGGCCTGGCAGCCCCATTTTGAGAACCATGATGGAACTCTGAGTTCCTGCATAATGGACCACAGTTAGTCATCTCTGTGTTCCAAGGAAGGCAGTGGGAACGTTCTACTACTTATTGAGCTAGGCCCTGGCCAGCTCCCAGTCTCCCCAGCTCTCCTTTCTTCTTTTGCTACTGGCTTTAACCATTTAGCTTACTTTTCTCTTTCAGTAACTTCCACCACAAAATGTTATTTAGGGGTCCTCTTTTTCTCTTTACTTGGTTGTTAAAAAGAATAATTCCCCTTTCCCTTACTGTGCCCAAAGGCAAGCATCTAGGTTCTTTTCTTTTCTTTTTATGGGTTTTCAACTAATCACAGTGGAAGAAAGAATAACAAGCTCAAAGGTACTTAAGAAAATTCCAAAGTTTGTAATTTTTCCCAGCAGTGATCTCTGGTCTACAGTTCCCAATTCCCTTTGAAATGGTAGCTAGAAGCCTCAGTGGAGTTTTCCGTTGGCTTTTGTTTCCAAGGACGAAACTCAGAAAGGTGAAAATTCCCTCTGACCTAGGCATGTGGCCGCTATACCGCATAAGACCTAATCGAGTTAAAACAGTAGTAGCTCCTTGGTTCAGGTGGATAATATATATGCTTTTGAGGACGTTTAGGTCTCTGTTTCACTCCCAAATAATCATCTGCTTGGTATTTTCTCTCTGGAAGGTAATAAGGCATTTTGTTCTTTGAAATGGTATAATAGGTAGTAAGTATGACTTTAGAGCCAGGCAGATTCAAATTGAATCCTAATTTTGCTTCTTATTAGTTGTGAGACCTCGTTACTTGCGTCAAGTAAACAGAGTGGGCCTCAGTTTCCTCACGTATAGAGCGGTAATAAAATAATACCTATTGTTCCAGTTTGCTAGCTGCCGGAATGCAACACACCAGAGATGGATTGGCTTTTAATGAAAGGGGATTTATTTTGTTAGTTCTTCAGAGGAAAGGCAGCTAACTTTCCACTGAGGCTCTTTCTTACGTGGGAAGGCACAGGATGGTCTCTGCTGGCCTTCCCTCCAGGCCCCTGGGTTCCAACAACTTTCCCCGGGGTGACTTCTTTCTGCATCTCCAAAGGCCTGGGCTGAGCTGTGAGTGCTGAGATGAGGAATGCCGAGCTGCTTAGCTGTGCTACGTTGTGCTCTCTCATTTAAGCACCAGCCAATTAAGTCAAATGTCACTCATTGCAGCAGACACACCTCCTAGCCGACTGCAGATGTAATCAGCAACAGATGAGGTTCATGTACCATTGGCTCATGTCCACAGCAACAGAACTAGGTGCCTTCACCTGGCCAAGTTGACAACTGAATCTAACTACCACACTCATATAGTTATTTACATGAGACAACAGTAAGGCACTTAATGTTTCCAGAGCCTTAGAGAGAGAGAGTTTTCAATGTTGGCAGCTATTAGTAGCAGTATTAATAATATTTTAAAATAAAATTACTAAGTGTCTGAAATGTTAGGCATACTAAATGATTCTAGTTATTTTTTTCTTCTAACTGGACACATGGTAAAATTACAGAATCCCAGATTTTCGCAGACCTTCGAGGAACTGTTTCTAAATCATTACTCCAGCAATTAGTTATTGAGTATCTACTGTGAATCAGCCACTCTATTGTCTCTAATTTACAGTCGTTGCCACATCATTATTGATCCTCTTAATAAATACCTATTGTGACAGAGTGCTTACTACTTTAGACATTGCCCTATTCTATTTTCAGATCACTTTAATAATTATAAATTTCTTCCATAACGTAATAAAATCTGCATCTTTATTAACTTTCACCTATTGAGTCTTTTTATATTAGTCTATATAAAAATAAAAAACATTTCAAAGCTCACATTGTCAGTATGTGGCAGGTATTATATGGTAAATTCCTCTAGGAACTTCGAAATAAAATTTATCCTCTGAGAATTAAAATTTAAGAATAAAACCATAGAGACTATTGCAGCTATGTACATAATCACCTTAAGAACTTAAATGTTTGGAGCCTGGAAGACTAATGTTATCTAAGGGGTTGCAAACTCAGATATTACTGTGGATTAGACAGTTAAAAACAAAGAAACAAATAAGCAAAATATAGTTAAAATTTATGAAAGGGGTAAATTTTCTTTTTTTTAGCACCATCAATCAGGGTTATTATTTTGCTGAGTGTTGGGTCCAAGTCAAACCGCTAACAAAATATTCTCTTTTCAGGTAAACTAGGTGATATTGTCTATGGAAGAAAATTAACATTTTTGTTGGAGGTGGCATGTTAGCCCTTAGATAACTAAAGAGGAAATGTATTTGCAGTTATTGTTGATAGGAAGATTGATTTGCCATCTTTGCACCTACTCCCTTCCTTGTGTTCTTAGAATCAAAATCCCTCCTCTCCTTTCTGGGGAGGTGTGCTGGTTTGAATCTATTATGCACCCCAGAAAAGCCACACTTTAATCCTGATCCTATCTTGTGGGGGCAGCCTTTTCTTTTAATCCTGATTCAATATTGTAGGGTAGAATCTTTTGATCAGATATCTCCATTGAGATGTGGCATGCTTGATTGTGAGTGTGACCTTTTGACTAGATGGAGATGTAACTTCACCCATTCCAGGTGAGTCTTATTTAATTTACTGGCGTCATTTAAAAGAGGAAACATTTTGGAGAGAGTGCAGAGCAGAGCTGACAGGCAGAGCCGAGGTAGATGCATGGCAAACAGTTGCTTCAGAGCTAACGGAGATACAGATGTTTGGAGATGCATGGAGCCCAGCAGACATCACCATGTACCTACCCATGAGATGTTAAGTAATCCAGAACCTGGAGAGAGCCAACGGAAGCCAAAACATGAAAGCCAGCCCCAGAGAAGCAAAGGGAGGAACACCTACAGGAACAGAGGCTGATAGCAATGGAGACCAGGAGCAAGGGATCTGCAGATGCTAGCAACGAGCCTTCCCAGATCACCCTTCCTTGAGCCGAGGAATATTTCTCTGGATGCCTTAGTTAGGACATATTTATGGCCTTGGAACTGTGTCATGGTCAGGTTCATGTGTCACCTTGGCCAGGTGGTGGTGCCCAGTTGTCTGGTTGGGCAAGCTCTGGCCTGTGTGTTGCTATGAGGACATTTCATGGACTTAAATCATGATCCTGCATCCACAGCTGATTGCATTTGTAATCAGTTAAGGGGAATGAACACTGCAATGAGTGATGCTTAATCTACTCACTGGAAGGCTTTTAAGGACAATTCAGAAAGAAGAGAGTCACTCTTCCTGCGTCAGCCAGTGAGCCTCTCCTGTGGAATTCGACTCTTCCATTCCCATGGCTGTCCAGCCAGCCTCCCCTGAGAGTTTGTTGAGGACCTTCATTGAAGTTGCCAGCTTGTGGCCTTCCCTACAGACCTTGGACCCTTATGTTCCCATGGTTTCCCAGCCAGCCTGTCCTGAGAGTTTGTAAAGGAACTTTATCAGAGTTGTGAGCTTGCAGCTTGCCCTACAGACCTTGACTCTACGTTCCCAGGGTTATGTGAGGCACTTTTATACATTTTATATGTATCAATATCTCCTGCTGATTCTGTTTCTCTAGAGAACCTTAGCTAATACAAACTGTGAACTTGCAATTGAACAAATCTCATTTATAAAAGCTGATCAATTTATGGTATATTGCATTCCAGCAGCTTACCAAACTAATATAGGAGGACATGAGCCAGAGCAGAGAAAATGAGCATTAAAATCACACTGAGACTTGAGGCATCAAGGTTAGCAAGGCACAAGATAGAATAATGGGATGGGACTCAACTCATTTGGGGAAAGGTGAACACTCTTCATGGAGGGACTGAAGTAAAGAGGTGTCCTAAAGATGGGCAGAGGGTAGGTAGATGCTGAGAAAGTATTATGGTGATGGAGAGTTAGGAAGCAAGATAATGTCCAAATGAGATGCCTTCCAAAAATATACTTCCTCACCTTCTCTCTCTTTATGGCACGAGTTAACTCATTAGTTAGAAAGGATGTGACTGTTAGTAAATTTTGGATGCATGACTGACCTGTCAAAGAAGTGCTGAAACCGTCAAACCACTTTCAGAGTTCGTATGGCTTTAGTCTGGGTGAGACAAGCATGGAACAATTAAGAAGGGAACTAAGTCCTTAATCTACAGACAATGAACTGTAGTGCAGTGCAGACAAGAAATTCCGGGTCTAGACAGTCAGGCTGATTCTCTAACTTCTCTCTATAGGATAGTGACCAACTCATCCTCCTATCCACAGTTAAGGGAAGGGAAAAAGTAGCTCTGGCTGCTACTACTCCATACAGAGTTTTATTTGACTTTCTGTATTAATCTGAAAACTGCTGGAGTGCAACAGCTTTTATAAAGGGAATTTAATAAGTAATACGTTTACAGTTCTAAACCTATAAAAATGTCCTAAACTAAGACATCTAGGGAAAGATACTTAATTCACAGAAGGCCAATGGTTCTGGAATAGCTATGACAGTTGGGAAGTCATGTGGCTGGCATCTGCTGCTCCCTTGCTCCTGGGCTCTATCGCTTTCAGCCTCTGTCTTCTGCGGGTTCCTCACTTTGCTTCTTCCACCACTGGCTTTCCTCTCTTGGCTTCCCTTGGCTGTCTCCAGGATCTGGCTTACTTAACATCTCGTGGCAACATCTGCTGGGCTCCAAACATCCATGTCTCTGTTCTCCAGGTGTTGGCATCTGTGTTAGCTCTGAGGCTTCTGTTGTTTCTGACTCTCCAAAAATATCTCCTCTTTTAAAAGATTCCAGTAAACTAATCAAGACCCACCTGGAATGGATAAAGTCACATCTCCATGTAATCAAAAGGTCACATCCACATTTAGTGGGTCATATCTTTGTGGAGATAATCCACTCAAAAGTTTCTAAAATACATTATTGGACCAGGATTAAAAGAAACAGCTCCCCCCACAAGATTGGGTCAGGATTAAAGCATGGGTTTTCTGGGGTACGTGATATTTTCAAATTGGCACACTTAGTATGAAAGATATCTGTTCCTCAAGACACGGACTTCCATCTGGTTAGATAAATGTCATAATAAACATACAAATAGATAAAAGTACAATAATAAATACACAAATATATGAAATACATATGAGTGAGGATGTTGTTGCCTCTATGTGGTTCCTTTGTACACTGTACAATTTGTATAACTCTCCACAATGGCTTTATCTGACAAAAGTGGGATTGCAAGAATATTCAGAAAAGAATGTGTCAATCAGAAGAGAGTCACTGGGGAGAGCATAAACAATGCTTATCCAGTCCTGTTCTGGGAAGAGTTGGACTTGTCACCCTAATGTGTAATGGTCACACCATTGCTAATTTACTCTGGTTCTGGTTAGCAGCTGCATGATACCATAACTCCTTTAAATTGGTTGCAGCCTCAACTTGCTAATTATGATTTGACCTCCATGAGTTGAGCTGGCCAGGCAGGCTTTGAATGGCCAGTTGCTGTGACTGGTCTCTTTCATTTAATTGCCTTAAGCTTGCCTCATGGTGCCAAGGTGGTGGCTGCTTAGTTATTGAAGGAGGAACCACCCTTTGCCTTCTGTCATACCAAATCTCTGAGACTATGATGCTGAGGGACAGATGTTGGTAAATTTAGGAAGGTAATCATCACCACTCCTTGCTGCCCCTGGGGTGGTGGTCATTTGGCCTTCTGCAGGAGATGCATCTTTTGACATTGGTGCATCTTCAATAATTGGAGGTAAAAATTGGAGGTGAAAAATTGGAGGTAAAAAGAGGAAAGGTGATTTTTGGGGGTAACTTGGTCATGATTCTATCCTCAGAAACCATACAGAACCTGAGGAGTTTATCTTCCACTGAATAACTATTTAATTCAGCATGCCTAGTAGAAATATAATGTGAGATACATAAATAATTTTAACTTTTCTAGTAGCCACTTTGAAAGAAGTAAAAAGAAACAGAAGAATTTAATTATAGTATAATTTCTTTAACCTAATATTACCAGAATATTTTCATTTTAAGATGTAACTGACACAAAATTATACGATTTTTACATTCTTTTTTTAACTAAGTCTTTGAAGCTGGTGTGTATTTTATACATACAGCACATCTCAAATTAGAACAGTCATGTTTTAAGTGCTCAATAGCCAATATGTGACTAGTGGCTGCTGTATTGGATGGCACAGATTTAAATACTTGGAATCGAACATCACAATTTCCCACCAACTCCTTTCAGTATTCACACCCTTGCATTATATGTTTTCTTTTCTGCAAGTAAAACAATCCACATTTCCTCAGGTACTCCTCTTATGAAATTGCAGTGTAACTTGCAAGTCAGGCAGTCACAGTCCAGTTCTAGCACTGCCCCTTACTGCAACATAACCCTGGGAGGTCATTTAATCTCATTTGGCTTCATTTTACTAAGGTGTAACGAGCACAATCCTTCCCCTCCCTCAGGGTTGATGTAATTCTTTGAGATTATACATGGAAAGCACAATGTCTGACACATATAAGCATTAAGAATTGGTTATTATTATCAATATTACCATTTTATATATTTGTGAACTCCATCATTAGTCATTTTACTTAGATTTGATTAAGTCCCTCCTCAAGTAAGACACTAATAATTGATCATGGTATTGAAGGTGAGATTGGACCAGGTAAGAAAGGTTGACTGAGATTATTATTGAGTTGAGTGAATTGTTATTTCATTCCTTCTGTATAGCAGCCTACAATATACAAAATTAATGTGGCTGAAAGATACAAACTTAATTTAGCAGTTTTCCACATTTCTGATTAATGTTTAGTTTTCAGTCCATTTAGAAAATAGTGGTGAAGGTTGTAGCAGAGGAAAAGTGAATATGTGACTTTAATTCTGTTTACATCTTGAGCCCAAATTGGCAAAATCCTTGCATAATCAAAGGACTGCATGAGGCATCTGACCTTATGGTTTAGAGGAAAGGCAGGCCAGGAAATGAGGAGGGGACTGGATTGCAAAAATAAAATGGAGATGGGATCATAACTAAAGCAATCTTTGCTTCCTCCCAGGCCAGATATTCACTTTTCCCTTACCAGGAGAACAAGTACAGAATCTATTTGACTCTGAAAAGCACACTGTGCACAGAAGGAATGGCTTGGGGTATTTAAATTCTTGTCCTCTCCACAGCCTGCATATACAGGTTAAAAACTGAGGTGACGATCAAGAAGGAAACCAACTCTTTCGTCCAACGAATATGGAATCAGAAATATTAATACAACGTAGAATCACATCATAATTAAACTGCAATTTCCCAATTCATATTTATCTATAGGAAAACAATACTTTCCTTTAAACTCTAGTCAAGAGAAAAATGTGTCTTTTCCCCATATCCTTCCTACTGATAGATTTCTGGGTCTCTAAGGGACATAGGACCTTATAGGTACCCACAGAGTTTGATATTTGACTCAATATATTTAATTTTTAAAATTGACCTATAAGCTCAAATAAGTTGACCATAAATGTTTCCTTAGAGAAGCAATGCTTTAGTTTCCTAGGCTACTCAAGCAAATATGGTGAAATGGTTCTGCTTAAACAATGGGAATTTACTATCCTATGGTTTGAGGCTGGGAAAATGTCCAAATCAAGTTATTGTCAAGGCAATGCTTTCTCCCCAAAGTCCAATGTCTCTTTTTTTAAAAAGACTTTTTTTTTATTGTATAATATGAAATATACAGAAAGCAAAGAAAGAAAAAAGCAATAGTTTTCAAAGCACTCTTCAAGTAGTTATAGGACAGATCCCAGAGTTTGCCATGGGTTACCATACCATCGTCTCAGATTTGTCTTTGTAGCTACTCCAGAATGTAGGATGTTAGAAGGAATAAATATATTTTTTTGCTCATCACAATTGACTCTTTTTTGGTCTTTTTTAATGAAAAATAATATATATACAAAAAAGTAATAAATTTCAAAGCACAGCACAACAATTAGTTGGGGAACAGATTTCAGAGGTTGATATGGGTTATAATTCAACACTTCTAGGTTTTTACTTCTAGCTGCTCTAAGATACCAGAGACTAAAAGAAATAACAGTTTAATGATTCAACAATCATATTCATTTTTTAAGACCTACCTTCTCTGTATAACTCCACCATCACCTTTGATCTTTCTATTCCACTCTTTAGGGGTATTTGGGCTGTGGCCATTCTAACTTTTCCATGTTGGAAGGGCTGTCAATAATATGGGGTAGGGAGATGGAACTGGCTGATATTCTGGGAAGGTTGGGATCTCTAGGTTTCAGGACTTATCTGGCCTAGAGACCCATCCTGAGGTTATATGTTTCTGGAAAGTTACCCTAGTGCATGGAACATTTATAAAATCTTTTATATTGTCCTAGGTGTTCTTTAGGATTGGCTGGAATGGTTTTGCTTGGGGTTTGGCAAGTTATGATAGGTAGCAATGTCTAACTGAAGCTAGCATAAGGGTGACCTCCAGAGTAACCTCTAGACTCTGTTTGAACTCTCCCAGCCACTGAAGTATTAGTTACACTTCTTTTCCCCCTTTTGGTCAGGATGGAATTGTTGATCCCATAGTGCCAGGGTCAGTCTCATCCCTGGGAGTCGTCTCCCACACCGCCAGGGAGATTTCCCCCCTGGATATCATGTCCCAAGTAGGGGGGAGGGCAATGATTTCACTTGCAGTGCTGGGCTTAGAGAGAGTGAGGCCACATCTAAGCAACCAAAGAGTTCCTCCAGAAGTGATTCTTTGGCATACCATACCTATAGGTAGGCATACCTACCTATAGGTAGGCTAAGCTTCTCTGCTACTTACCTAAGCTTCACAAGAGTAAGCCTCAAGATCAAGGGTTTGGCCTGTTGATTTGGGTGCCCCTAATGTTTGACACAGGATCAGGGGATTCCCTGATGGTAAAGTTTAGTAGTTCCATGTTTCTTCTCCCATCCCTTAAGGGACTTTGCCAATACTTTTTGATTATCTGCTTAATATATTCTAGGATGTATCCAGGCATTTA
This sequence comes from Tamandua tetradactyla, assembly GCF_023851605.1. Taxonomy (NCBI): domain Eukaryota; kingdom Metazoa; phylum Chordata; class Mammalia; order Pilosa; family Myrmecophagidae; genus Tamandua; species Tamandua tetradactyla. The sequence continues at coordinate 39,777,197 of NC_135347.1, read as the reverse complement.
AATTAAACTATTCAGGATTAAAGGCCCTCATTCTGGGCTCCCTGTGTTTCAGTTGTTCAAATGAGCTATGCAGACAGGTTGAGTTAGATTATGTACTATAGAAAATTTAGGTTCTAGAAAAAATAAACCTTTTCTCCTTTGGTCTCAAAGAGTAGGTATGGTTCTAAAATATAGATACTGTCTTCCTTACCCCTATGTTCTGAATTACTTTAATCTTGACTTGATCAGCTTCGTTCTTATCTCTACCAGGTCTTCTCAAAATCCAGAAATAATAATTACCACTCCAGACTAAATGTGTCTGCTATAAGAGCTTCCAAGCTAGGCTCCTGTTTTCTTATAAGCATTTTCTAAAGGAAGCCATACAATAATTGTTCTTTCATTTCTGACTTATTTTGTCTCACCAAATGTCCCCCAGGTTCATTCACATCCTTGCATGCCTCACGACTTCATTCCTTTTTGTAGCAGCACAATATTTGATCATATGTATTCATCATTATTTGCAAATCTACTTCTCAGTCAGTGCATCCTTCAGCCACCTGGATACATTAGTCATCATGTGTAATGCCCAAAGTCCACAATCCATCAACTTTCTCAATTTTAGATAATTTCATTGTTCCCAAGAGAAAGATAACCAATAAACAAACCCTCACCAAATAGGAAATCTAAACCTCCCCTCAACTCTTATCCCTCCCCCTATTATTTATCTCTGCTGTTGCTGTGTTACTGCTGATGTTTTCCTGTTAAACATAGCCCATAGCATGCAATAGCAGTTTTCCCCCATACCCTGGGTTTAAACACTCTTTGTACATGAATCATACCTTTGAGGTAGTTCTTCCAAGAACTAATTTATTTTTCTAGTGTTAATCATTGGGACACATAGGTCTATATAACCCCATTCAATCTTGTTCACCTTCAATATGGTAATATTACTTATAGACCTACTAGAGAATTGCCTTCACTTCTCTCTATTTCCTTACATTTGAGTTCAATCTCATTAGGTAACCGTTCACCACCTCTAGCTTCTGTGTGTCTCTGTCCCCTATATTCTGTATTATAAGCCCCTGATTTTACCTTTTCTATGATCATAAAAGTGGAATCATACAGTGTCTATCCTTTTGTGTCTGGCTTATTTCACTCAGCATTACGTCCTCGGCTCATCCATCTTGCCATATGCTTCAGGACATCATTTCGTCTTACTGCTGAATAATATTCCATTATGTGTATTTACCACATTTGTTAATACACTCCTCTGTTGACGGGTATTTGGTTTGTTTCCATCGTTTGATGATTGTGAATAATGCTGCTATGATTATCAGTGTGCAAATGTCTGTTTGTGTCACTGCTTTCAGCTATTCTGGGTATATACCAAATAGTGCTATTTCCGGGTTATAGGGCAACTCGATATTTAGTTTCCCAAAGAACCACCAAATTGTCTTCATAGCAGCTGTACCATTATACTTTTCCACCAGCAGTCATAAGTGTCCCAATTTCTCCACACCCTCTCCAACATTTATAGCCTTCTGTTTGTTTAATAACAGCCATTCTTATAGGTGTGAAGTGATATCTCATTGTAGTCTTGATCGGTACTTCCCTTAAACCTAATGAAAATGAACATCTCTTCATGTGTTTTTGAGCCATCTGTATTTGCTCTTCATCTTTATTGAAAAGATTATTTTGTCCTAGTTCAGTGGATTTGGGGGCCTTATCAAAAATCAGTTGACCATAGATTTGGTGGTCTATTTCTGAACTCTCAATTCGATTCCATTGGTCAATACTTCTATCTATGTGCCAGCACCATGCTGTTTTGACCACTGTTGCTTTATAATAGGTTTTAAAGTCAGGGAGTGTTAATCCTCCCACTTCATTCTTCTTTTTTTAGGATGCTTTTAGCTATTCAGGATCTCTTTCCCTTCCAGATGAATTTGGTAACTAGCTTTTCCAAGTCTTCAAAGTAGATTGTTGGAATTTTGATTGGTACTGCATTGAATCTGTAGATCAATTTGAGTAGAACTGACCTCTTAACTTTATTTAACCTTCCTATCCATGAGCAGGGAATGTCTTTCTACCTATTTAGATCTTTGATTTCTTTTAGCAATGTTATGTAGTTTTCTGTGTACAAGTCCTTTACATCCCTAGTTAAGTTCATTCCTAAGTACTTAATTCTTTCAGTTGCTATTTTAAATGGATTTTTTCCCTTAATTGCCTCCTCATGTCACTGTTTGTGTATAGAAACGTTACTTATTTTTGCACATAAATTTTATATCCTGCCACCTTGCTGAATTTGTTTATTAGCTCTAGTAACTTTGCTCTAGATTTCTCAGGATTTTACAAGTGTAGTATCATGTCGTCTGCAAATAATGAAAGTTTTACTTTTTTCTTTCCAATATGGACACCTTTTATTTCATTGTCCTGCTTGATTGCTCTGGCTAGAACTTCTAGCACAATATTGAATAATACTGGTGAGAGTGGGCATCCTTGTTTGCTTCCTGATCTCAGGGGGAAAGCTTTCAGTCTCTCTCCTTTGAATACAATGCTGACTATTGTTTTTTCATATATGGCCTTTATCATACTGAGGAAGTTACCTTTGATTCCTTTCTTTTGAAGTTTTTATCAGAAAAGATGTTTAATTTTGTTGAGTGCTCTTTCAGCATCAATTGAGATGATCATGTGATTTTTCCTTTTTGATTTGTTAATGTGCTGAATTACATTAATTGATAATCTTGTTTTACATCCTTACATTCCTGGTATAAACTCCACTTGGTCGTGATGTATAATTCTTTTAATTTGTTTTTGGATTTGATCTGATAAGGTGTAAATAACCTTGTCAAAAATATTGCAAATGTATTAATAGAGCAAACTGATAAGGTCAATGAAATTTTAACCCAACAATGCATTAGAAGCTGCTGTCTTATGGCTAAGAGAAAAGCAACAAGCTTTAGCTCCTCGTCTGTCTCTTCAATGTGATGTTAACTATACATCTATTTGTGTTACTGGTCTCCCTTGGAACAGTTCTTCATATTCTTGGGAGTCTATGAGACTGCTTATATAAAAGGCTTTCAGGGGAAACTTGACCCAAAATGTACAGTCTTTAGGAACTTCTCTAAGACAACAACTCCATGATATACCTCTGAGTTTGCACAGTGATTATTTGCAAGCTATTTCTGAGGGAATCTCTCAACTTAGCCCCGATCATTGGTTTCCCTCCTTAAATTTATGAGCCTGGTCCAATACCTTTGAAATCATTTGCATTTGTCTATTGATCATGTTCATTCTGTTCAAGTTGTTTAGAAATAACCATGCCTCTTCTCATCTAGTACGTTCCATGATGTATTTAATGATGACCCCCCCAAAAAAGGGGGAAATAATGCAGAGCACCTGGCAGCTAAGATCCTATAAAAATGATGGAAAGCTTTACAACAAGGCTGAAAACAGCCTGGCCTTGTGGGATTCCGCCAGCTAGACGTCCTGTTTTTCCCTCTCCCAATATGTTTTCCTCCCTTACAAAGCGTTCCTTATGGATGTTTTTTGATAAACAACTTTGGGTAAAAACATCTCCTGTCCAATCTAAACCACATGCGTATGTACTTCTTTGGTATGTATGACTTCAACCTTGTTTTGAAAACAATAACTACAGCAAAGTATATAATCAACTAAGCAGCATCAATAAACAGCTCTTTGCCTCTCAAGAAGCTCACTTCTTTCTTTTCATGTGGCTCCCCTGGAACTCTCTGCAGGACAGAGTGTTTGGAGGTAATAGTATTTTGTTGAGAATTTTTGCATCTCTGTTCATTAGGGAGATTGGTCTATAGTTTTCCTTTCTTATAGCATATTTACCTGGTTTTGGCATTAAAATGATATTAGCCTCATGAAATGAGTTAGGTGGTGTTCCTTTTCCCTCAAATTTTTGGAAAAGTTTGAGCAGGATTGATGTCAGTTCTTTTTGGAATGTTTGATAAAATTCCCCAGTGAAGCCATCTGGGCCTGGGTTTTTCTTTGTAGGAAGATTTTTTGATGATTGATTGAATCTCTACTTGTGATTGGTTTATTGAGATCTTTTGTTTCTTCCTTAGTCACTGGAGCTTGTTTTTGTGTTTCCAGGAATTTGTCCATTTTATCTAAGTTGTCTACTTTGTTGGCCTATAGTTGTTCATTGTAATGTCTTATAATTTCTTTTATTTACTCAGGGTCTGTGGTAATGCATACCTTCTCATTTCTGATTTTGTTTATTTGCATCCTTTCTCTCTTCTTTGTCTTTCTTGCTAGTGGCCCATCAATTTTATTGATTTTTCTCAAAGAACCAGCTTTTGGTTTTATTGATTTTTTCTGTTGTTCTTTTGTTCTCCCATTCATTTAACTCTGCTTCAATCTTTGCTGTTTCTCTTCTATTTGCTTTGGGGTTAGTTTGCTGTTCTTTCTCAAGTTCTTCCAGGTGAGCAGTTAAGTTCTCTATTTTTGCTCTTTCTTATTTTTTTTTAATATAGGCATTTAGGGCAATAAATTTTCCTCTCAGCACAGCCTTTGTCTCATCCCATAAGTTCTGATATATTGTATTCTCATTTTCATTCATCTGCAGATAGCTACTGATTTCTTTAGCAATTTCTTCTTTGACCTACCGGTTGTTAGAGCGTGTTATTTGATCTCTATATATTCATGAGCATTCTCATTCTTTGGTGGTTATTGACACCCAGCTTTATTTCATTGTGATCAGAGAAAGTGCTTTGAATAATTTCAGTGTTTTTAAATTTATAAAGACGTGTTTTGTGACCCCAGCATATGATCTATCCTGGAGAATGTTCCATGAGCTTTAGAGAAGAATGTATATCCTGGTGTTTTGGAGTGTAATGACCTATATATGTCTGTTAGGTCTAATTCATTTATCAAGTTGTTTAACTTCTCTATTTCCTTGTTGATCTTCTGTCTGGATGTTCTACCTATAGAGAAGTATGGTGTACTGAAGTCTTCTATTCTTATTGTTGAAACATCTATTGCTTCCTTCAGTTTTGCCAATGTCTGTCTCTTGTACTTTGGAGCTTCTTGATTGGAAGCATAAACATTTATGATTATTATTTCTTCTGGTGAATTGTCCCTTTAATTAATATATGGTGTCCTTTGTCTCTCTTGATGTCTTTACATTTAAAGTCTATTTTGCCCAATGTTTGTATAGTTACTCCTGCTTTCTTTTGGCTACAACTTGTTTGGAGCATCTTTTTCCATCCTTTCATTTTCAATCTATTTGTATCCTTGTATCTAAGATGAGTGAGTCTCTTGTAAGCAGCATATAGCTGGATTATATTCCTTAATCCATTCTGCATTTTTAATTGGTAAGCTTAGTCAATTAACATTCAAAGTTATTATTTAAAAGGCATTTCTTGAATCCACCATCTTATCTTTTAGATTTTATTTGTCAGAAATAAATATTCTTTTCCCTTTTTCTCTTTCTATTCTCTAAGTTACCCTTACTGGTACTCTTCAGTTCTGTGTCCTGCTCCAGACCTTCCTCTCCTGTCTTTTCATTTTTTTTTCCCAACTGGCAGAACTCCCATTAATATTTATTGTAGGGCTGGTTTCTTTTGACAAATTCTTTCAGGATTTGTTTGTCTGTGAAAGTTTGAATCTCTCCCTCAGTTTTGAAGGACAATTTGACTGGGTAAAGAATTCTTGGCTGGAAGGCTTTCTCTTTCAAAATCTTAAATATATCATACCACTGCCTTCTTGTCTCCATGGTGCCAATTGAGCAGTCTGAAGTCAGTCTTATGTGTTTTCCCTTGTATGTAGTAGATTGTTTTTCTGTTGCTGCTTTCAGGATTTTCTGCTTCTCTTCAACATTTGACAGACTGATTAGTATGTGGCTTGGGGAAGGCCTTTTTGGATTTATTCTATTTGAAGTTCAATGAGCTTCTTTCTTTGACTTGTATATTTATGTCCTTTATAAGGGTTGGGAAGTTTTCCCCCATTATATCCTCAACTAATCTTCCTAGCCCTTTACTTTTCTCTCTTCCTTCTAGGACATCAATGATTCTTATATTTGTGTGCTTTGTTAGGTTCATCATTTCCCTGAGATCCAACTCAAATTTTTACATCTTTTTTTTGCCATTTGCTGTTTTGAATGTTCGAAATCAGTTGTCCTGTTCTCTAGTTAGCTTTTCTTTCTTCCATCTCTTCAAATCTGCTGTTGGTGTCTCTAGTATGTTTTTTATTTGGTCTGCAGCATCTTTAAGCCTGTGATATCTCTATTTATTTTTTAAAATTCCTCTTTATGCTCTTCTAGTGTCTTCTTGATCTCCTTTATGTCATTGGCAATCCCATTTATTTTATTTAGTAGAGTTATATGAACATCTTTAATTAGTTGTTCCGAAGTCGTTTCTCCTCTGGTGTTTTAATTTGGTTTTTAGCCTGGGCTGTATCTGTCTGCATCGTGATATGCTTAGTGATCTTCTGTTGCTTTTGTGGCATGTAAATATCTTGATTGGTTTACTTTGGAAGTTGATTTCCTTCAGTAGTCTAAAGCCTTGTATTTGCAGGATGGATGTGGAGCAGAATGCAGGCATGAGGCGGGGCACAACAGTGTGGTCATGCATTGCGGTGCAGTATAGGCACTAGTTGGGGATGCTACACTGGTACCTGTGAGATTGAGTGCCCAGCAGCGGGGGGCTCAGCAGCGGTGGGAGGATGTGGCTGTGCAGGTGCAAGGGTCTGGGGGAGAGGGCCCTGGTGTGCGCTGGTCTAGGGTGTGGGACACTCTGGAGGGGCAGGGCAAGATTGTGCTTGGCAGGGGAGGGGGGTTGGGCTGTGGGATGTGGGGCAGGTATGTCATGAGGGGTTGGCTGGGTGGGGGTGCTTAGAGCATGGGGAGTGGGGGGCGGGTGATGGGGTTCAGGTGCGTGGGGTGTGGGGTGGGCCACGGGGCTGTGCTGGTGGAAGCACTCTCAAGGAATGCAACTTGGCTTACTTCCTAGTCTTGTCTCCCTGTCCATGCCCTCCTGCAGGCTACCAGCTTCTGCATTAGGCTGTTTGCACCAGCCAGATGGTCTCCAGTTCTCTGCTTCCCAGTTCCTCAGCTTTTGCAACCAGGGTCACCCTATGTGGTGCAGAAGACTCTCCCAGGTCACTTACACCCTGGAATTGCCATCTAAGTCACCCTCCCATCCCTTCTCTACCTGTTCCTTAGAGCAGGGTTGAACTCAATCCATCCTATTCCGCCATCTTCTTGGAACTCCAGAGCCTCTTTTTAAACACTGACTTTACTTATATCTATCAGCAGCAGTTTAAATTAAGCTAATTTTAATTTTAAAATCCTTTGCCATTCTAGAGAGGTTGGCAATAAGATACAATTTTATTTTCAAGCCTGGCAAGTCTTGACTTCTTTATATTTAACAGCTCATTCCTTAGCTTATTTCTTTCCTTTACATTTTATCATAAGAAGTGAGAAGAAGCCAGGTGGCAATTTCAAGTATTTTTGTGTAAGAATCTCCTTAGCTAGATCATCGAGTTCATTCGGCACATTTACTATTTTCCACATTATCACAGGTGTAAGTGTTGCCAAACTTTATGCCTCTGCATAACAAGTGCACTCCTTCCTCTTGCTTCCAATGACATTTTCCTTTACTTTGCCTGAGTTTTCGTAGACGGTCTTTTTAAGGCCCTTTAGGCTTCTGCTAATGCTTTTCTGGAGGCTTTTGGATTTGACTAAAAATTTCCTCAATATCCTCCCACTTTCTTCTTGCCACCTGGCCCCAAGACAATGCTCTCTCACCTATGGCAGCATCCTACTTTTAGATTCCAGAATCTTTCTTAATTATTAATGCTGGGAAACAAATCACTTCAAAACATAATGGCTTAAAACAACAATGATTTCTCTATTATCTCTTATGGTTCAAGGGACTCCTGGGTTCAGCTGGGCAGTTTTCACTTGAGATCAGTCTTGTGCAGTGGTCAGAGGGTGTCTGTGACTGGAACCTTAGTTAGGGCTATTTGCTGAAATCCCTGCTCATTGTCTCTTCATATTGTTTTTCTGCTTGCTCATTGCACAATGGCTGGATTCCAAGAGTGAGCATCTCAGTGGTTCCAGGGGGATGCTCTCTCACCTTTTAAAAGTAAGTCTTTGAGGCCACATGATGCCATTGTTTATATAGTCACCCCAACCAGCTTCAAGAAAAGAAAACATAGACCCCATCTCTTGATGGAAGAAGTGTAAAGTCCACACTTTCACACTTTTCATGGCGATGTGGGTAAATACAATATGACACAACAGCTGTAACAAAATAGCTTAAAATTTAAATCCTATATAGAAGTCTTCACTGATTAACAAAATAACTTATTGGAAACATATTGTGTAAATTATAGAACTGATGGAATGGCAAGAAAATCAGCCTCAGAAAATGTACGTGAACCAACAGAAGGACCAGACCTGAACTTGGCCACTGGAAGAACTTAGAGTGTCCTGCCAAGACTGCTGCAGAACTCTGATTTCACCACAACCACTCTTATCCCTGACATGTCTACTTCTAGACCCTATGCATCTCTATTGGCAACAATGGAAAAATACCCTTCAACTCTCCCAACTTCTTTGCATCACAAAGTTCTGGGTGGAGGTGCCCAGCTTCCCTGAATGAGGGAGTACAGGAACCAAGATTCTCACAATGGTGGATTTCCCCAAAAAGGAAGACTTTAAAGGCTAACAAACAAATGAAATGTGCCCACTGCAATACCATACAGATATTTTGGAAAACATCACTAAAATCAAGTGCTTGTTATGATAACTTTTATCATTCAAAGCTTTAAACTTTGAATAAATTTAGAATTCTTCTGAACAGGTTCTATAGAGATGCAAAAAGAGGAGAGGTTATTGAAGAGGAATGATTATTGAACATCTGGATAGTTAAATGCTTTGAGACTTGTGACAGTGTTGCCAGAATCAGCTTCCTAGGTTCTTGGCCTGCTGCAAGAAAGAATTCAAGGACACAGCACAGAAAGTAAGCAGGCATAAAATTTTGAGTATGCATGTGTTTTAGTTTGTAAAAGCTGCTGAAATGCAATATACCAGAAACAGAATGGCTTTTAGAAAGGAAATTATTAATTTGCAAATTTACAGTTCTAAGGCTGTGAAAATGTCCAAATTGAGGCATCCAGAGCAATAAAACTTAACTCCAAAGAAAGGGCTGCTGAAGGTCTGGGCTTCTCTCTCAGCTGGGAGGGCACATGGCAACATCTGCTAGCTTTCTCTCCTCATTTCATAAGGTTTCCTCCCAGGGGCATTTTCCTTCTGCATCTCCAAAGGTCTCTGGCTATGTGGGCTCTTCTGAAGCTTCTTCCAAAATGGTTCCCTCTTAAAGGGCTCCAATAAGCAAACCCACTTTGAATGGATAGATACACACTTCCATGGAAGCCATCTAATCAAACGTTACCAGCCACAACTGGATGGGTCACATCTCCATGGAAACAATCCAAAAGATCAAAAAGATCCCACTGAACAATATTGAATGAGGGTGTGGCTTTTCTGGGGATACATAATAGCTTCAAACCCGCACAGCTTGTGAGAAGACATGCAAGCACTCTTGCACGACAAGCAGAGTGAGAGACAAGAGACCCTGATACTGTGGGACAATCTGCTTTTATAGATTTTTGATACTTTAGAAATTTTCATTAACTATTTTACTACCCTCCCCTTTCTCCTTCTTGGTGGATGCTTGATGGTAAATGACTCACTTAGGTGGGATCTGTTGGCTCCACCCTTCTCTGTAGATGACTCACTCAGGTGGGAGTCATTTGGCCAGGTGGTGTTTATTGCTATTCTTCTCAAATACGTCTTTCTCCTTGAGGCATGACTGCTTTTTGGAGTTTGCCCTTGGCTTAGACAGCCACTGTTCTACGCCAACAGAATTGGGAATATAATTTCTTCTACTCAGTTGCCAGACTCTTTCAGAAAACCTATTCATTTTAGTGACTTAATGGGTAATAAAATAATTAATCTATGGCCTTTTCCTTAGAACGCTGCTCTTGAAATGACCAAACATGTCATCGTCTTGAAATTCAAGAGAATGAGACTAAGTACTGTATGCTTAACAAATTTTCAAGTCCTTTCCCTTATAAATTGTTCATATATATTAATTTTTATAATAGCTTAAATATAAGAAAATGGTGCTTTATTTCAAAATTCCCCCTTTATCAATCTCTTTGGTTATGAATATATAGTTGCTGCCAAATTTTCAAAAATACGGAAGTATAGAAATGAAAAACTAATGCTCTGGCTCCCTGTTTCTCTACTCCCCAAATCTAAACACATAGCAATTTATTGTTATATTCTTTCTGAAATGTTATAATGATTCTTTTGGGGAGGGGAGAGTGAAATAAATTCACGCTAAAAACATTCTGATGCTGTCAAAGGCAAAATTGACATTCAAAAACATGGACCATGGACAAGTAATATATCTGGAAGCGGTTACACTGGTATCAGGGTCACGTAAGATGGAATCCTCTATCAAATAAGGGATGTGAATTGTTAGAAAATCACTAAGACTGGCGAATAGAAGTACTGAATAGCTTAATACCTTAAAAAATATCTGGGCCTCCTTACCTCCATAGTAACAAGTGGGTTACTAAGTTGGCAAGTCTTCTCCAAAAACATTCTCCAAACCGTCTTACTCAGAGGAGACTCTGGAAGACACTGTGTAAAACAGAGCTGAGAAAAACAGATTTCCTGACTCTGCTGCCACAGAAATCAGAAATGTCCATGGAATTAGCATGTTTTTTCCTTCCTTTTGCCATTGTACCCAGCAAGGCGTGGAGCAGGTGCTGTCACGTTGTCTTTCTCAATACAACCGAGAGGCTTCACAACTGTCTTGTTTTCTTCCATGATTTTATGTCATGAATGTTGGGAGTGATTGTCTTTATCATTTATGCTAAAAGCTTCAGGACTGTGAGGTATTATATCTTGGACCTGAAGAGAAGATTGATCATCAGCCACTTAATTGAAATCAAAGCTGGAGGCAGAAGCTGATTGAGATTCTCAGTTATTTCCTATGGGGAAATGCTTATCGTGGCCTGTGGGACAGTTTCATTAGAATAGACAGGAGAAATGTAGGAAATTCATATATATTGGAAGAAGCCTATGTGTATGCATGCGTGTTTATGTGTGTTGTGTTATAGGTAGCAAAGGATTGCGCTCTAGTGGACATTCTTTGCTTCATTGGCCTTGTATCCACTTCTCCATCTGCTCCAATTATGTGCCTTTAAAAGGGAGACTACCAGTCATAGTTTGGCAGCTATAGGATTGACTGTATAGTAAACTATAGGCTTGACCATAATTGATTAGGTTAGTCCAAGGGTGGGACTATATTTTAAGGAATGTCTTTGAGAATCTTTACCCAGGATATTCAAAGTGGAATTAAGAGAAGTATAGTCCTTTTTTGAAACTTAAGGTGAAAGTTTGCAAGAGACCATCTTTCCAACCACTTAGAAGAATCTAAAAAGAGTAAATGAAGTCAATAGGAGGAGAGAGGCAATGATAAGCCAAAGAGGGATGATCTTGGTGACATTTGTATTTCTGATACCAGGTGACTCCAAGGCCCAGCTACCTTCCTGCTCTTTTCATAATTTATTTTGTGAGCTATCCAATAGACTTTTCTCAGGTGCCTAAGGTATTTTGAGTCAGAGTACTTTACAAGTGAAAGAGTTCTGGCTAAAATGTGGAAGGTGATAAAAAACCCAATAGAAGGTGATGATGTTGGACTGAGTGGAGTATGGAAGAAGAGAAAGATCTGAAATATGGAGCTAGTGGGATAATGAGCCTATGCTTGGGAGGAGTGTGTGTGGTATTGGTGATACATTGTGATATCCTATATTTACACTTTGGTTTTGCTATTCCTTTGATAATAATCGCCACCCTGTGTCCCCCACTGTTAAAATCTACTCATCCTTAAAAACTCAGCTCAAATGCCAATACTCCATAATGCCCTTCTGGGTTTGCCAATTAGAAATGAGAAATCTTTGTATGATTCATATTGTATGTAAAATTCATATATTTTTTTCTCTTATGATACTTATCACTCAACTAATTATAAGTTCCTTAAGACCAAGGCCTTGGTTTAGTTTTCTTTGTATTTCTAGAGTATCTCAAAGCAGCAGATGCTCAGAAATATTTGTCGAATGGATAAGTTGGTGTATTAGTTAGGGTTCTCTAGAGAAACAGAATCAACAGGGAACACTTGCAAATATAAAATTTATGAAAGTGTCTCACGTGACCATAGGACCGCAGAGTCCAAAATCCACAGGGCAGGCTGTGAAGCCGATGACTCCAATGGATGGCCTGGATGAACTCCACAGGAGAGGCTCACCAGCCAAAGCAGGAATGGAACCTGTCACCTCTGAGTCCTCCTTAAAAGGCTTCCCATGATTGGATTTAGCATCACTAATTGCAGAAGACACTCCCCTTTGGCTGATTACAAATGGAATCAGCTGTGGATGTAGCTGACGTGATCATGACCTAATCCTATGAAATGTCCTCATTGCAACAGACAGGCCAGCGCTTGCCCAATCAGATGAACAGGTACCACAACTTGGCCAAGTTGACACCTGTCCCTAACCATGACAGTCCACCCCTTGTCAACTTGGCACCTATAGACCATACTTAATTTCCAAATGAAAAAAAATAAGCACACATTTTCTTTTCTTTTACCTGACAATACTCAACTGTCCTGCATATAACTGGAAACACATTAAATCTCTCCAGAATAGGGTGCAAATCCTTGGGCAACATTCATTCTTAAACTTGATATCTTACAACTTAAATAGTATAACACAAACAAAACAGCATTACAGTCCTCATTTCTGTAACTGATCACGTCGTCGAAGTTCATATTTATCACTACCTTCTTCCACTACCCATTCCATGTTCCCTTTCCCCTCAGCAAGCACTTCAGCTGGCCGTGGTTCTTTGCCTGGTGGGGTGACCCAAACCTTCATTCCTGAAGTCTCAGAGCCATTAGTGATCCTGCCTGGATTGTGTTGATGCAGTTTTCCATTGATTTTAATCACAGGGCATGGTAGTACTAATAGACGCCCCAGGGGATCTCCTATATTCCAAGAAAACTCTTCTTTACCTCCATTATGTAGTTGCAGTCCTACTTCCTTCTGATAGTCAGGGTCAATTACCCCAGACAATAATGTAATCCCCTTCTTGGTGTGTTGATCCAGAGGCATAAGTAGCCCAAAGTGGCCAGGTGGCAATCTTAACTTCCAGTTTAGTGGTATCACTGTTGTTTCTCCTGGAGAAAGCACACCCCATTTTGGAACTAAAACCTATAGACCAGCAGAACTCAGGGTAGCAGGGACAGGAAGCAAAAATTTTCCTAGTGGATCACTAGGAGTAATAGTGAGTGGCACCACACCCATTTCCACCCCTTGGTTCCTGGACCCATGGATCCTGGCTATGGGAGAAACAGCACCATACAGCGGACGCTGATTCAGAGCATACACAGCTTCCTGGAGAACATTACCCCAGCCTTTCAAGTTTTTGCCACCTAGTTGGCACCGTAATTGAGTTTTCAAAAGGCCATTCCACCGTTCTATCAATCCAGCTGCTTCTGGATGATGGGGAACATGGTAAGACCAGAGAATTCCATGAGCATGTGCCCATTCCCGCACTTCATTTGCTGTGAAGTGTGTTCCTTGATCCGAAGCAATGCTGTGTGGAATACCATGACGATGGATAAGGCATTCTGTAAGCCCACGGATAGTAGTTTTGGCAGAAGCATTGCGTGCAGGGAAAGCAAACCCATATCCAGAGTATGTGTCTATTCCAGTTAGAACAAATCGCTGCCCCTTCCATGAAGGGAGTGGTCCAATGTAATCAACCTGCCACCATGTAGCTGGCTGGTCACCTCGGGGAATGGTGCCATATCGGGGGCTGAGTGTGGGTCTCTGCTGCTGGCAGATTGGGCACTCAGCAGTGGCTCTAGCCAGGTCAGCCTTGGTGAGTGGAAGTCCATGTTGCTGAGCCCATGTATAACCTCCATCCCTACCACCATGACCATTTTGTTCATGAGCCCATTGGGCAATAACAGGAGTTGCTGGGGAAAGAGGCTGACTGGTATCCATAGAACGGGTCATCTTATCCACTTGATTATTAAAATCTTCCTCTGCTGAAGTCACCCTCTGGTGTGCATTCACATGGGACACAAATATCTTCATGTTTTTAGCCCACTCAGAAAGGTCTATCCACATACTTCTTCCCCAGACCTCTTTGTCATCAATTTTCCAATTATGGTCTTTCCAAGTCCCTGACCATCCAGCCAAACCATTAGCAACAGCCCATGAGTCAGTATACAAACGCACCTCTGGCCAGTTTTCCTTCCAAGCAAAATGAACAACCAGGTGCACTGCTCGGAGTTCTGCCCACTGGGAGGATTTCCCCTCACCACTGTCCTTCAAGGACACCCCAGAAAGGGGTTGTAATGCTGCAGCTGTCCACTTTCGGGTGGTACCTGCATATCGTGCTGAACCATCTGTAAACCAGGCCCGAGTTTTCTCTTCCTCAGTCAATTCACTGTAAGGAACTCCCCAAGAGGCCATAGCTCTGGTCTGGGAAAGAGAAGGTAATGTGGCAGCAGGAGTGGAAACCATGGGCATTTGTGCCACTTCTTCATGTAACTTACTTGTGCCTTCAGGACCTGCTCTGGCTCTATCTCGTATATACCATTTCCACTTTACAATAGAGTGCTGCTGTGCACGCCCAACTTTATGGCTTGGTGGGTCAGACAACACCCAACTCATGATAGGCAACTCAGGTCTCATGGTAACTTGGTGGCCCATGGTTAAGCGTTCAGTCTCTACTAAGGCCCAGTAGCAGGCCAAAAGCTGTTTCTCAAAAAGAGAGTAGTTATCTGCAGCAGATAGTAAGGCTTTGCTCCAAAATCCTAAGGGTCTGCATTGTGATTCTCCTATAGGGGCCTGCCAAAGGCTCCAGACAGCATCTCTATTTGCCACTGACACTTCCAGCACCATTGGATCTACTGGATCATATGGCCCAAGTGGCAGAGCAGCTTGCACAGCAGCCTGGACCTGTCGCAGAGCCTCCTCTTGTTCAGGTCCCCACTCAAAATTAGTAGCTTTTCTGGTCACTCGATAAATGGGCCGGAGTAGCACACCCAAATGAGGGATATGTTGTCACCAAAATCCAAAAAGACCAACTAGGCGTTGTGCCTCTTTTTTGGTTGTGGGAGGGGCCAGATGCAGCAATTTATCCTTCACCTTAGAAGGGATATCTCGACATGCCCCACACCACTGGACACCTAGAAATTTTACTGAGGTGGAAGGCCCCTGTATTTTTATTGGATTTATCTCCCATCCTCTGACACGCAAATGCCTTACCAGTAAATCTAGAGTAGTTGCTACTTCTTGCTCACTAGGTCCAATCAACATGATATCATCAATATAATGGACCAGTGTGATGTCTTGTGGGAGGGAGAATCGATCAAGTTCTCTGCGAACAAGATTATGACATAGGGCTGGAGAGTTGATATACCCCTTAGGTAGGACAGTGAAAGTATATTGCTGACCTTGCCAGCTGAAAGCAAACTGTTTCTGGTGGTCCTTACTAATAGCTATTGAGAAAAAAGCATTTGCCAGATCAATAGCTGCATACCGGGTACCAGGGGATGTACTGATTTGCTCAAGTGATGATACTACATCTGGAACAGCAGCTGCAATTGGAGTTACCACCTGGTTGAGTTTACGATAATCCACTGTCATTCTCCAAGACCCATCTGTTTTCTGCACAGGCCAAATAGGAGAGTTGAACAGGGATGTGGTGGGAATCACCACCCCTGCATCTTTCAAGTCCTTAAGAGTGGCAGTAATCTCTGCAATCCCTCCAGGAATACGGTATTGCTTTTGATTTACTATTTTGCTTGGTAGGGGCAGTTCTAGTGGCTTCCACTTGGCCTTTCCCACCATAATAGCCCTCACTGCATGAGTTAGAGAACCAACGTGGGGATTCTGCCAGTTGCCCAGTATGTCTATGCCAATTATACATTCTGGAACTGGGGAAATAACTACAGGATGGGTCCGGGGGCCCACTGGACCCACTGTGAGACGGACCTGAGCTAAAACTCCATTGATCACCTGGCCTCCATAAGGCCCCACTCTGACTGGTGGTCCAGAGCGACGTTTTGGGTCCCCTGGAATTAATGTCACTTCTGAACCAGTGTCTAATAATCCCCGAAATATCTGATCATTTCCTTTTCCCCAATGCACAGTTACCCTGGTAAAAGGCCGTCGGTCCCCTTGGGGAAGACTTAGAGGAAGGTTAACAGTATAAATTTGTGGCAGTGTAACAGGTTTCTCCCCCATAGGGACCTGGCCTCCCCTTCATTCAAGGGGCTCAGGGTCTGTAAACTGTTTCAAGTCTGGAAATTGATTAAGGGGCCGTGACTCTGTGTTTTTGTAATTCAGGTTAGACTTCTGTTCCCTTGACCTAGAACTCTTTTGTTTATACAGCTCCAACAAGAATTTAGTAGACTGCCCTTCTATTGTATTTCTAGGCACCCCATGATTTACTAGCCAATGCCACAAATCTCTGCGTGTCATATAATTTTGATGCCTCCTTTGAGTTTGTTGTCTATTATAATAGCCGCGTCTACCCTGTCTTTGGTGATTAAGTGCTGCCACCTGGCTTCTGCCAACTCGGGATCCTGTCATCCCCATTGTGTTTAAGGATTCCAGCTCAGTGACAGCAGTTCCTACAGTAATATCTGACCTACAGAGAAGTGCAACCACAGAGCTCTTGAGGGATGATGGTGCTAGTCTCACAAACTTATTTCTCACTGTTCTGGTAAAAGGTGCATCCTCTGGACATTCCTGGGGTGTAAGAGCAGGCTTTGCATGATAAATCCACTCTAACATCCCAATCTCTCTAAGTCTCTGGATCCCCTTATCTACATTATACCAGGGCAGTCTGACATTTCAACCTCAGGTAATGTTGGCCACCTTTTGATCCATGTTTCAACCAACCACCCAAACAAGCTGTTAACACCTTTTCTAACTGCTCTAGCTATAACATTGAATGCAGAATCTCTGCTTAGTGGGCCCATATCAATAAATTCAGCCTGATCCAGCCTTATATTCCTCCCACCATTATCCCACACTCTTAAAATCCATTGCCACACATATTCCCCTGATGTCTGTCTATATAAATTGGAAAATTCACACAGTTCTTTTGGAGTATAATGTACCTCCTCATGTGTGATACTTTGTACCTCACCTTTAGGGGCCTGTTGGGACTTTAGTCTAGTTATAGGTCTAGAAGAAATGAGGGGTGGTGGGGGTGGGTCATGAAAAGAATTAGAAATATCTTCCAAGCCATTTTCTTCAGGGCTTTCATTTGCAGTTTCATCTGGTGAAACAGAATTAATAACTCTAGGGCTAATCCCTTCAGGAGGAGGTTGGGTGGCCAATTCCTCAAGGCAGGCTGGAGGTGGGGCGGCTATATGTCCTCAGGGCAGACTATTACAGAGTTATCTAAAGAAGGCTCAGCATGGTCTAGGGTTTCAACCTCACCCCCAACATCATTATCAATCCATATGTCACCATCCCATTGTTCAGGGTCCCACTCCTTTCCAATCAATGCCCTCACTTTAACGGCAGACACCATGCAAAACTGAGATTTCAGTTTACGTTGTAAAGTTGCTACTCTAACAATAAGATTCTGGGTCTGATTTTCAGAGATCTCAAGTCTACGGCTACAGGAAATAAAATTTTCCTTCAGGATACTCATAGAAACCTCTACATCTTTCAGACGGCACTTAAGCTTCTTGTTTGAAGCCTTAAGCCCATCCCTTTCACCCTTTAATGTAGACAGTGTATCTAACAACAACCAACCAACATCTCTATAACTCTTATTTCTACAAAACTCTGTAAAGGTGTCAAAAACATTATCCCCCAGAGTCTGGCTTCGTACAAGTAAAGCATTAGGAGAATCGAATGATGATATTTTGACTATCTCCTTTGCCAACTCAGTCCATGGATTGGGAGTGTCATTCTGATTATGGGAATCAGAGTCCTTAGTGTCTCTGAGCCCAGTCAGAGTAGAAAACCATTCATAAAAACCCATTTTTAAGATTCTGTTCCTTAAGAACCACTCCTGGTACCAAGATGTATTAGTTAGGGTTCTCTAGAGAACAGAATCAACAGGGAACACTTGCAAATATAAAATTTATGAAAGTGTCTCACGTGACCGTAGGAACGCAGAGTCCAAAATCCACAGGGCAGGCTGCGAAGCCGATGACTCCAATGGATGGCCTGGATGAACTCCACAGGAGAGGCTCACCAGCCAAAGCAGGAATGGAACCTGTCTCCTCTGAGTCCTCCTTAAAAGGCTTCCCATGATTGGATTTAGCATCACTAATTGCAGAAGACACTCCCCTTTGGCTGATTACAAATGGAATCAGCTGTGGATGTAGCTGATGTGATCATGACCTAATCCTATGAAATGTCCTCATTGCAACAGACAGGCCAGCGCTTGCCCAATCAGATGAACAGGTACCACAACTTGGCCAAGTTGACACCTGTCCCTAACCATGACAGTTGGCTACTTAAAGATTCTATAATAGCTTAATGATAAGTTCTGCATGAATATTTCCTTCTCTTCATTTGACATGTCATTAATAAAAAGCTTTCAGAAGATCAGACACATGATGAAGCTTTTATTTCTTTATTTACAAAATACTTGAGTTTGAGATTAATCATTGATTTTGTCTCAGAATATTGAATAAGATGCGGTGGCAAGGTCTCTCTAAATAATTACGTTCCTGATCTAAAACTTTAAACCATGACTTACATTGATATTAATTTTCATTATAGAGTAAGTGTTTCAAATGGATTAGAAATGACTATTGCCATATTGTCAGATATTTTTTTTCTTTGGCTAAATGCAGGCTTTATAATTTTTAGTTTGATTCAATTATTATGGTTGGAGATCTCTAGTTGCACTTTTTTTTTTACTGCTATTTTAATGTTCAACCTAGACAGAAGAGTGAACATATGAAAAATCAGATTTTAATCAAATTAATGTGTATGTACAATGGAAGATTATACATTTGAAAATAAAGATCATTTAAGAGTGTGGTAGCTAGCCTTCAAGATGGCCCTCATTGCTCTTAACTTCAAATAGTCAAGCCCTTGTCTGGTTTTCCCCCACATTGTATCAGGATTGGTCCATCTGGGCAATAAGATGTAGAGGAAGTTATGATGTGTGACTTCCAAGGCTAGAGCATAAAAAACATTGACTCTTTGCCTTGCTTTCTTAGATCTGTTACTCTGCAGAAGTGCAGCTGCTATACCATGAGGACATTCAAGGAGCCTTCTAGAGAGTTCCACTAAAAAAAGGACTAAGACTTTATGCCAAAAACAGCCAGCCACAACCTGCCAACCATGCAAATGAGCCATCTTGGAGGTGGGCCCTCCAGCACAATCAAGTCCTAAGATGACCACAGCCTTGGCCTCTAATCTGTCACCTTATGAGAGACCCTGAACCATAACTGACCAGCCAAGCCAGTCCTGATTTCCAGATGCACAGAAACCATGAGATAATAAATTACTATGGCTGTTTTAAGCCACTAAATTTTGAGGTAATTTGTTATACAGCAATAGACAACTAATACAAAGAAGTATTTCCTAAACTTATAATATTCAACTATAAGGTAAATAATTGTGATGAGACTGAAGACACTGGAAAAAATTTAATCAGCTAACCATAAAGCTCACAGTACAGATATTTTTTCAGTAACTAGTATAGTTGTCAAGAACTAAGTAGAAAATGTGTTGGACATAGATTTGGCAAGGAAATTGTTGTTTTTTACTGTATGATGACTTGAAGATGGGTACCATACTGTACATATGTTCAACTGTGACAGCTAAACTTATTTCTCCATTAGAGACTTGCAACAGGTTCCACCAATATACATTAAGCATATAGCTCTAGTGACAAATAAACATATGTCCATTTATAGATAAATACATTTCAGAAGAAAATATCTTATTATTTTTTTTGAAAGTCCAGCATGACAGCAAATGATGCCTGGGTTTTGTAACGTTGCTGGATGCCTCTCCATATGGGGCGCTGAGCCTACACACATGCGGTAATGCATGCAGCAGCACATATTTGCTAATGAAGCAAGGTAAAGAAATAGAAAAGCTTTTCAGTCCCTCAACATGCAGCTGGTGTGTGATGCCAGATGCAAAATCATTGATGTTCTTGCCAAGTTCTCAGGATCATGTCACGATTTATTTAAACTCAGACAATCAAGAGTAGGTTGATCTTTTTTTGAACAGTCAAATTCAAGGAGACTGATTAGTATGTGATGAGGAATATATCTTAAAAACATATTGGCTGTGTATTAAATATGAGATTATTATTTACGTTTCACTCTTTCTTTGTAGGTTATTGTGGTTTTCCTCCATAGAAAGAGTTAATGACTCTACTTTTGAATCCCTCAACTCCTGCAGAATTACTTTATAATGAGGCACATAAATTCACTAGAGCTGTAATTGAAAAAATCGATGTTATTTTGAAACAAATGTTACAGATGCCTATCCAAAATGGATAGCGAATGGCATGTCTTCTTTTAATAGTCCCAAGCATTTCCTTTGATACTTTGTAATTTATGATATTAAAATTGATTAAAGAGACTGAGCTTTAAAGTTTCTTCTGGGGGTGAGGTGGGGGTGGGGTGGGGACTCATTGTCACCATCTGCAGTACCAGAACATGAAGCATTGCAAGGGTTAGAGATGCTTTTTTCTACTAAGAGGTTCCTTTTATCTGGCAATAGCAAGTACAGAGAGCATTCTGCGTTACTTGCCACCATCAGGGACAGTAAGACCTAGAACTATTGGGAAAGGAAACTAACTTTTATAGAGTCTCAGCAGGTGCCAGGCATACTGGCATTGTATTCACTTCTCAAAACAATCCCATGCTTAGCAGCACAAGTTCCTCTTCCTCTCACCATAGACCTGCAGTGGGAAGACATTTTAAATCAGGCAATGGTTCTCATGACCCCAGGAGCCCTTTGCCTCTCCAGGAAAATCACCCAGAAAAGATAAAGTTTCTTTTAGTATATTTTTATGTTTATTTAACCTAATAGCAACTCAATAAATATTTTGGTGCCTCCTCGAAACAAGATATCATATTAGACAGTCTAAAGGATATAACTTAGATGGTTTAAAGGATGAAGGATATGAAAATCCTACTCTAAGGAGCTAAGAAAGACACATTATCTTTCAAGTGTGGACTGGAATTCTCCAAAAAAGGGCCTTTATTCCTGTAGTAAGCTCATTCATTCAACCAGTGCACAGAGAAAACTGTCTATGTGCTAGGCATTCTGCCAGGTGCTGAGTATGAGGAGTGTAGTCACAGCCCTCTCAGAGCTACATTCAAACTAACTAGAAGTGTGGCCCTCATGGGCTCCTCCCCAGCTTGTGGTCCTGAAACATAGGCAGAAATAGTAGGGATAGCCTTGTATTGAATGTTTATACATACAAAGCATTTTAACAATCTTATTAAATCCTTACAACCACCTTAAAAGGTAGGTGTGCTTATCATCTCCATTTGTATGTGAGGAATCTTTGGCACACAGATTAAATAAGGTCTACTATCACACAGTGTTAGTCTGGGGGTTCAAACTCAGGTCTCCTGATTTCAGAAGCCACGTGCTTAACTCTACCCCATATTGCCTCTGTGGTGTTGCTGTGTGAGTGCAGACATTGGACTTTCATGGAGTTCCTGGAGCTCAACAGGGCCAAGGTAGAGATATGTCACAGGGTAAGCACAGTCTGGAAGTTTCCAGACATACTCTCTGGCTCTCAGGGTTTTGACTTTGACTAAAATGAAGCGCTGTTGCTCTCCCACTTCTTCATCAGTTTGCCCTTGCCATAGTATCAGTTCTAGCATGTTCTTATATACAGCATGAGAAGCTGATGTTTTAAAGCTAAAGAGTTTGTCAAAATTACTTATCTGGTTATTTAACTTAAAAAAAGTAAGACACAAACCTCTTACAAGAAAGCCTTTCGAAGGAATCTGTTGTAGCTATGGTCAGTAGTCTAATATGGCGCTGACAACTGGACGTAGTTCTGTCTCCATTTTTTAGCATTGCCTGTTCTTGCCATTTTTGTGCTATGATAAGAAGAAGAGACTGAAAAAATGGAGAGAAAATAGAATTAGAAGGAGATTTTACTAAACCATTGCAATTTGAATAGTGTCTATTCACAGGTCTTAATTTTACATAATTATCAGTTCCTCAGCTCTATAAAATGATCCCTCATTGATGGTTAGGACAGTCCTTGTCATGAATATAATTTAATGGATTTGATAGGTGGGATGAAATACAACAGGAATCACTTCATTCATTCATTCATTCATTCATTAGTATATGCTTTCTAAGTGCCAGATGCTGGAGAGATAGCAGGGAACCAAGGAGTTAGGAAAAATATCCCTGACCTCATAGAACTTACAAATGAAGAGACAAATAATAAACAAAATACAGAAATAAGAAATATAGTTTGTTAGACAGTGATAAGTGCTATCACTTAGAAGTGATAAGATAAGAGAAATATAAATCAGGGAAGCATCCACGGATTTCCGGCTAGTAGCCGGGGTTGCAGTTTTAAACAGGACCATTGAGGACAGCCTCACCGGGAAGGTGATAGCAGGTAGAATGTGAGAAATGAGCCAAGTCCATAACTTGGGGAAGAGCATCAATACAAAGGGAACAAACACTCCAAGGTCCCGAGGTGGAAACCTGGGTGGCACGTCCTAGGAACGGCCAGTGTGTGACTGGAGCAGAGTGAAGTGGTGTGTTTGGGGAGAGGAGTAAGAGTTGCTGTCAGAGGGGAAATGGCAAAATGTCAATCAATGGCCCTGAACTCCTGCACATTTTTTTCTGCCTGTTTTTCCTCATAATTTATGCATCTAGATTATTGGTCTTCAAGGGACAATGGAAAGAGGAAGGATTACAAGAGGTCTCTTTTGGCTACACAGTACTTGGACCTTAGAACTTTTAGGCAGACCAAACCAGCTGAATTGGAAGCATATGGTAGAAATGGCTTCTTCTCATCAGTTACTAGAGGGTTGAACTAGTAGAATTATTCCTCCATTCCCTAGCAAGCAGGAAGGAGCAGTAATATTTACAACTGGCTGGCATTCTGGTGGTCAAAACAATCTGCAATTGGATATTAATTACTTTGGTCATGGCCATATTTGGATAAGAAACCAAAAGCATAGAAGAGTTGGGCTTGATAAGAAATGGAAGTTGCTTGTTGACTAGCTCTATCACAACAGGCATGAGAAATGTTCGAGGAAAGATATTGCTTAATGGCCCCTTGTTTTTATCCTGGACAACTAAATTCCTTCATGGTTTTAGAACTGGAAACTGAAATTGCATTTCTTATCTTGAGGTTTGAGGGGCCCTTCCTGACTCAGAACCATTTGAAAACTAAGACAGAATAGTAAAGCGTATAGGAAGTGGACTATTACTTTAATTTCTGGTAATGTTGATATTGGAGAATATGGTTTGTATCTGTGAGTCAGTGTGATTTCTGATACTGAAGCTCAGAATTAGGCAGATGCTTTCCAGGCAGTTCCCTGTAAGGCATTTTATGATAGGCCTACAATATGAAATACAAGTTCTCTCTGCAGAGGCTGGCTCTCAGAAGAAGGGAAGGGAAGGGGAGCAGACCTTGCTATGCAAGGTCAATTTTTCTTTCAATGTGATAAAATTGTGTAGAGAAAGCTCTGGTCCCCCTCAGTGAAATAAAAAACAAAAACCAACTAAAACCCTGCCCTTTGGAGTTTCTACTTCTGAAATTTGAAATCCCCACCAAGTCAGCTCGCCTAGAGGGCCAATCAAGCTCCTAGTTCATTACCTCTGACCTACTACAAAATAAAGCCCACCTGCCCAAAACCTGCCCCTGGAAGATCAGTAAATCCTGATCCAATCAATAGCAGTCAAACTGATTTCCTTTCTGTGTATATAAAACTCCTTTCTCATCCCTAGAACCCTGAAGCTACTTCCCTTTTGGCTTCCTTTGCTGCAGCAAAACTTGGGTGTCCTAAATGAAATGCTATAGTCATCAAACTTGACTCGATTTGTCTTTCACACAAAGTATTAATTAAAAAGAAATCACTCTTCTGATAGAATGCTTGCTTGCCTTCCACGCAGGAGTCCTGGGTTTGATTCCTAGACCATGCATTCCCCCCTGCCCCGCCACAAAAAGAAATCACTCTTCAAGGGAGGAGTGAGTCCAAGAGAGGCCATGGGTGTTACTACAGGGGATTGCCTCCATATGGAAGGGAACATCAGATTAGGGGAAAGTGTGTCCTACATAAAGCAACACTGCTAATCCTTTGTGAACAGCAGAAAAAGGTAAATTTTCCTTTGGATACTCTCTGCAGGAAAACTGCTGGGGGTATTAAAAGAAATAGAGCAAAATAGATTTCTATGGCTAAGAGATTTCAAATGCAGTTGGAAAGTCATTCTGGAGGTGAATCTTATGTAGATCTCAGCCAGATATCACAAACTGTGACAGTATGCAAAGCTTCAAGCAACTATGTTCCTGAAACCCTAAGGATATCCAGACATTGTAAATAAATCACAAGATGAAGAACCAGTTAACTCTCTAATCTGAAAGGCCAATTGGAGTACCCCAAATATCCACCAACTACAAACAACTCGTATAATCTTCTTTTCCTTTATAAGCCCTTGCCTGGAAATGCCAAGGTAGGGTGTGATTTGGGCTGCTACCTCAATCTGACACACCTTAGAATTGTAGAATCCATAACTGGCACAACAATTTGTGGCTAATCTGTCCCTCCAAATCCTCCGAACATTCTCAATTCACTGGGTTAAAATATGGATGCAGATATACCATGATTGGTGTTCACAAGGGAAAAAAGAGAGAAACTTTACTCAGCACATTAAAAGGTTGATGCTTTTAATTCCATATCCTCTCTTTTCACCTAGTACTGTACTGCCTCGTCTTTGAAGCATTAATTACATTAAGTTTATGTGTATTTATATATAATTATTTAATTACTTTTTGTACTGCTGTATGCTCCAGGGGAGTAGATCTTCCTCATATTCTCAGTACCTACATAAAGAATGACACACGCTAAGTGATCAATAAATAGTTGTTGGGTGAATGAATGAAGGAACGAATGAGTGAATCTCTGAATTTGTGGATGTCTTCAATCAGATTATTGCCTGATTACATGGACATATATATCCAAGAAAAATGAAAGTATCATATTCATACAGATTAACAATTTATTTTTCCAGTTTAAATGACTGAAATATACCCAGAAGTAAAACATTTCTTCATCAGAGTACTTTGCTTAAAGGGCTTATTTTTATTTGATGACATACAAACCTGGGGTCTGAACCATTTTCTATCATTAAAAGTCCCATGACTTTTCTTAATGTACCAGGTTCAATATGCCAGCCAAATTCTAGTAATTATGTGTTTCCTTCTTAGAATTCCCAAAGAGCGTGGATTAGGAAGATAATTCTTTTCTTTCCCCTGTTGGCCATTATGGCCATTTATTGAAACCATCAATGTGTAATACAGCTGGTAGAAAATATCAACTTGGCCCTCAGCCATACTTATATTCTTTGATGCAACCAACTCCCACAAGTTAGGGGAACACTTATTTGATTCAGTAGAGTTTGCACTCTAGGGCAGATTAACTAAATTTTTGATGGTTAAAATGATTAGAATAAAAGGAGAGGAGAAAATTTGGAATTCCTGTACAGGATCCTTCAGCTGGTCTTTTCAAGCCCCCATTTATTCACATTCCAATACTAAGAATTTTACATGAATTATATTATTTATTTTCATTATTACCCAATCCCATGAGGTTGGTACAGTTATTGCCCCAGTTTTTTAGGTAAGTAACTTACTGAGTTAGCTTAAGCAACTTGCTCAAAGTAAGCCAGATGTGCTGGTTTGAAGCTACATAAGTACCCCAGAAAAGCCATGTCCTTTAATCCTCATTCGATATTAGCTGGGTGGGATCTTTTTTATTGTTTCCATGGAGATGTGACCCACCCAGATGTGGGTGGTATCTTTTGATTAGATGGTTTCCTTGGAGATGTGTCTCCACCCATTTAAAGTGGGGTTGCTTACTGGAACCCTTTAAGAGGGAACAATTTTGGAAAAAGCTCAGAACCTACAGAGTCCACACAGCCAGAGATCTTTGGAGATCCAGAAAGAAAATCCCCCTGGGAAAGCCTTATGAAATGAGGAGGCAAAGCTAGCAGATGTTGCCATGTGCACTCCCAGCTGAGAGAGAAACCCACAACTTCATTGACCCTTTCTTTGGAGTTAAGGTATCTTTCTTGGGATGCCTTAATTTGGGCCTTTTCATGGCCTTAGCACTGTAAACTTGCAACTTAATACATAGAATAATAAAATGTTTGCATTCTAGTAGCTTTTACAAACTAAAACACCAGACATAACTAAAATCCAAGAATTTTCTCATTTTTGTACGGGTTACTAGAATATTGCCTGCTTATTATAGAAAATAGATAAAATAGGTAAGTACTAAGGATAAGAAAGAAATCAACAATACTCCACAAGTCAGAAACTGCCATTATTAACATTTTGGTTATCTTCTTAGTGTTTATTTTTTTCAATTATATGTGTCATAGAAAATGTTACCATACTCTGTATGTAGTATTTCATAATCTGCTTTAAAAATTATTTTATTCAATAGCTTTATATAGCATCACTTTATTTTTTAAAATTTTTATTGAAATATCTTCATGCACCACAAGTCCAACCAAAATATACAATCAATGGCTTATAGTATTGTCATATAGTTATGTGTTCATTAACATAATCATTTTTAGAACATTTACATCACTCCAGAAAAAGAAAAAAGAAAACACCTATACATCCCATGCCTCTTTCCCCTCCCTCTTATTGACCACTAGTATTGCAATCTACCCAATTTTGTTTTTACGCTTATCCCCCACATTATTTATTTCTTTTCTGTCCTTATTTTTTTACTCACCTGTCCATACCCAGGATAAAGGGAACATTGAACACAAGGTTTTCACAATCACATGGTCACATTGTAAAAATTATATGGTTATACAGTCATCTTCAAGAATCAAGGCTACTGGAATCCAGTTCAGCAGTTTCAGGTACTTCCCTCTAGTCACTCCAATACACCATAAACTAAAAAGGGATATTTATATAATGCATATGAATAACCTCCAGGATAACCTCTTGACTCTAAAATCTCCCAGCCACTGAAACTTTATTTTGTTTCATTTTTCTCTTCCTTCCTTTTGGTCAAGAAGGCTTTCTCAATCCCATGAATATAGCATTCCTTTTATGATTATATACAATTCTGGTTTATTAATAAATTATAAGATATTTAACCAATGTTTTATTTTTAGACATTTATCTTATAGTTACTTTGGTATTTAAAATAATGTGACTAAATTTTTATATATAAATTGTATATCCATGGTTATTTATTTTGGTTATATTTCTAGAACTAGAGTTTATGGGATAAAGGAATGAAATTTCTTTTCAGATTAATTAATTGTAATAAAATTTTGTAATAAAATAAAAAATGCTCAAAATGATAATTTAATATTCACATTGTTCATTTATAAATCCCTGGAGAAAAAGTTTTCTCTGTAGTCATGGATTTCTTGCTTCTGTACCTCTTAGAATATTGGTTTGAATGCCATTTGGGAATGCAGGGGAGTTTTGTTTAGGTACTGTTTGGTATAGAAAAGTGTCAGGAGAGGAAATGAGGTTGTGGGATGGCAAAATTAAGAGGGTAAATATCGCAGCTCAATTCTCTTTGTCCTTCCATCCTTCCTTCCTCTTTCTTTCTTTCACCACCCCAACCCCTTTTCTTGTTTTTGTGGATTACAGTGTAGCAACAAATCTTCATAGGCTTTCTCAGTAGAATTGGGGTCATGTAGATGACCTTCAGAAAAGGACTTCTGTGTACAGAAGATGGGCCACTGTTTAGAATATACCATAACTCAGTTATTAAAACTTTGGACTTACATGTGTCAATTGGAACATGGAAATAACCTTGTAAACCAGAATCACTTCACTATTATGCTATTAATTGCAAAAGATCTTACTTCCCTTGTTCAATTCAAAGAGCATGTAAATTAGCAGAAGGAGCTATAAGAAATCCTAGGTAAACACCAAAGTTGACTTTATAAGAAATCATCAAAGGCCTCACTAGCTATATCTGAGAATCAGTTGTTTAGGAGGTGGCTCAAGATAAGAAGAAAGCTAAAGTGATTTTGTATTGAAATCCCCCTTGACTATTCCACCCACCCTGATCTTTCTGAATTCCTCCAGTGCTCATAGCCTGTACTATTACATTCAGCACTTTATGGTGCCTTTGAGACTTAGGTAAGTGAGATATGTAAGCAATATTCCATGATAAAGTACAAAATATGCAATGAGTGCACCATGAGAGATGGAAATTTTTCCTTCTTTTCTTTTTTTAGGCAGAGAGATGTGATTGCAAAGCTTCATTTAACCACTGCCAACATTTGTGGGTTTTTTTGGGGGGGGGGAAGGGAGGTGCTGTTATATGACTTCCTCAGTCTATAGTGAATATCTTCACTCTGTTTTGAAGACATTCTTCGGCAAATAACCTTGCTTTCCCCCTTACTGTCCTTGTACAAGGTCCTTCCTTGACTCTCCATTACATCCCTCTTAGCTGAAGGAGGTAGGAATGTC
This sequence comes from Tamandua tetradactyla, assembly GCF_023851605.1. Classification (NCBI taxonomy): domain Eukaryota; kingdom Metazoa; phylum Chordata; class Mammalia; order Pilosa; family Myrmecophagidae; genus Tamandua; species Tamandua tetradactyla. The sequence goes on along the minus strand of NC_135347.1, from coordinate 39,748,426 downwards.
CTTTTTGACTTTTTACCCCCAACTACCTTTTGTTACTGACCCTCTTTGGGCCAGACCCTCCAAACCGGTCTCTTGTCCAGTGTTGTTCACACCAATAGAATGAAACCAGAATTGGTTAATAATAATTGGTTAATAAAGCAGAACTTTATTCTTTGGGCTAAATAATGGAGAAGGGTGGGCTTGTGTCCTAAAGGTTCCTACTCCCCAAAGGGAGGTAAACGTGGTTCTTTTATAGGAGGTCAGGGGATGCACTCGCAGGTGGCTGATGCAAGCAGGGAGAGGGGTTTCATCACTGGTTCTGATCACGCACAGTCCCTGGTCGTGTTAGAACACACTTTTACATATATCCAGTGTTCAGAAAATGGTGCCTAAATCCTGCTCAGAGGCAGGGAATTTACTACTTTAATGAGCAAAGGTAAGGTAAGGTCAGGGTTGGGTGCTTAGTATGCACGCTCTGGGAAGGGGACATCCCTGACTATGGCAAGGCAGGAACTGGTGGCCAGTGTCAAGAAGGGTTTTGCTATTATGTTGGCTGGTGACTCTGTGATTCCCCTTGGAGAGATGGGGCAATGGCTGCGGAGCTGCTGTTCTCACTGGTTCCTGCAGTATTTGCTTGCTTCATTTTTCTGAAAATAAGCACAACTTATGCAGAGACAGCAGTTAGATGGAGTAACTTTTTGGGTCAGACTTTATTCTGAGGATGCTTTCACAATATCTTGTAGCTAGTAGGTCAGGCTTGGATTTGAGGTCAGGGTGAGAAAAAATCCCATTTTTATTTATTTATTTTTATTTTATTTTATACATGGAAAGTGTCTTCCATAAGAACTAGTATGAGGCCTATTTGGGCCCAGACCAAGCTTCTGCAAAGCATGGGAGAGGGCAGCCACTAGACTGAAAGACACACCAGGCATAGCAGTGGACATGGGTTTTTTGATACTTATGTTTGGGAGAAGTTTTTCTGGTGATGGCCAGCTGGACAATTTGTGCACTGCAGGGTAACAGAAATGCGTGAGGCAATATATGATTTCAGAACAAAAGCAGTCCATATAGTATGAGGACATCAGATCTCTGATGTAATCAAAGAGGCCCAAGACTTGATGTTTACTAAGGTTAGTGGTTAAGACTAAGATGCACTCGTTATTTTACACCAAGATGTTTACTTTCTTGACCTTTGTCCTTAGCTAAAGCAGGTCTGATATGGCCTTTTAGGAAGGGGCCCGGGCATCGGGCTGCCAGAAGGCCAAAGAAGACTGACTCCGTGGCAGGGCTTCCAAAACACAGGAGAACTTTACACAGATAATAAATGGTTGGAAAAAAAGTAAAATAGGGCCAGACTGCAAATAGACAAAGTCAGGCTATATTCTAACAGAAGTTAGGGAAGAATCATTGTTTCTCTAATTTCTACTATTTCCTATTGTACAATCTTGGATTACAAGTTATTTGGACTTTAGGAAAATAACAATATATGTTGTTTCTGTAGCAAATAAAAACCCTTCCTGTAATTAGATTAGTTGCTATTTTTTTAATAGTGTACATAGTACATATTTGAGAACAGTCTTTTCCTTGGAATACAAATGATTTTCATTAGCCTCTGAAAAATTATCCTGCTTGATTTATTTCACCTAAATGAGCATTAAAATATAAAATTTAACTCCAAATATCTGTGTTTACTTTTATTGAACATCAGTTTATGATTTTTATTATAATTGAATATCAATTGCTTTACTACGTGAGGTATGAAGTGTTTTACAGTTGTTTTTTAAGGGAAGATTGCTTAGTGAAGGCTCTATCTCAACATCTCAGATCATGAATTGCATTGGCAACACTTTTTTCCATGGTACCTAATGGAGTTTCTGTTTAAAATACATATTCTTGGGTCTTGGACCAGACTTTTTGAATCACAATAGCTAAACAAGCATCACAGGTGATTCTGTGTTGCCAAAGCACTGTTTTAGAAGCAGCGTATCTGGGTGGTGCATGGGTGGTTCCGTGGTAGAGTGCTCACCTTCCTTGCGGGAGACTGGGGTTTGATTCCCGGACCATGCAACACTCAACAACAACAACACTCAACAAAAAACAATATATCTGGAAGAGTCATTTTGCTTTTGCATTTATTCACTTAAAATAATTCCCAAGCTCAGTTTGTAAGGGACACTGAGGAGCGTATGAATAACATGAAGGAGAAAATAGGCAGTCCCTCATTTCCAAGGGCATAAAGTCTAGTAGAGAAAGTAAGATCCTTGAATGCAAAACTGTATGTTTGGCTACAAAAAGAAGTCAATTGAAGGCTTTCTGAAAGTAGGGGACCTTTCTGAAGAGGGATCTGATGGAACAGTGAAGTGAGACTAAAAATGTAGAGGGCAGCTCATAACATTAATGGGTAAGACTCTGCTGGGGGGTGGTGGGGGTGTGTGTGGGCTGCTGTTGGGGATTCTAATCCAGGAAAAGGAAATGGCAGAAGCTGAAGTGGTAAAGGGTAGTGGGAAGTAGTACAGCCAGTTTAGTTGATGACCAGGAATTGTATACAAGGAGAGGAAAAGGCGGGGCAGGAAGGCAGTTTGGGGGACATTTGGAAGTAACTTAGAATACCATTGCTGGCATATGAAAATAACTCCCAAATTAATTAATCCCTCTCTCTCTCCATTTAGTCTCACTTCACTGAATACCAGAATGTTTTTGATTTGAAGAATGACCCAGTCAAAGCAAGGCTTTAGGAAACTCATAGAGGGAGCTGCTGGATGGATTGATTGGAAGAGTCATAGGGCTATAGTCAGGGAGCCAAGTGTGAGGTCAAGAGCAAGTTAGAGTTGAAGCAAAAGAAAGCAGCAGAAACTTGCAAAAAAAAGTGCTGAAGTTTAAACAGATCCAACCTAATTTTTAATTAGAAGTTGGGACACGGGAGGATAATGAATAAGGCAAGGTGACTCATGTTTGGAGCTTGAGAGAACAAGCGTACTCTTAACAAACAAAGGAATCAGCAGAAACTGGTTCTTGGGGAAGTTTAATTTTAGAAATTTTAAATTTGTGATGCTACCAGAGTATCCAAATTTAGCCCCCTTTATTATCATCTGGGATGGCAGGCATGCCCATTCCATTACCAGAAAGAGTCCTGCTGTGATCCAATCTCCTGTATTCGTTTTCTCGGTATGTCACCTACCCTCTCCTCCCGAGTTCTCTAACTCCTTCATGGACTGGCAGAATTAGGTTTTTTCTATCTATTGTTGGAGCCAAGACACTGTGGAATCTGCAAGCCAAGCCAGCAGTCGTTCTTTTTAATTTTGATGACTTCTCACACAGTGTGTCATTGGTTCATGCTTCTGTCCACTGCATCTTACCAAAGATGCCTTCTGTACTAGCAGGGAAGGTATGGAGGAAGCAGTCCATGTTGAGGGCAAAGAACATCCCATCTTACCATCTAAAAAAGTTATACAGCTACATAAGTGGAACTGGAATTGTGGAAAGAAGTCAGGGTTAGATGGAGAGAGAGAGGGATTAATTAATTTGGGAGTTATTTTCATGAAAGTGAGTGAGAAAGTAATCAAGCAATAGATAATTCTGAGGTTATGCTTTAGTAAGTTCTATGTTACAATTCATGTTTTGTTAGTGTCTGCCTTTGTCTTCTGAAATAGGTCAGACTGTACTAGGACATAGTGAGGTGTTCTATTTTGTTTTCTTCCTCAGTTCTACTCTACATTTGTCCCTAATCACCTTCCTCTTATTGCTAACCATTTTCAATGTTTCTCTCTGTGTATTTTTCCTGTTTCCATTGGAAACAGACTGAAGTCACCAATCCATCAACAGAGGTTTGTGTAGTACCTCATATGTACTTAGCATGATTCTAGGGGTTTTGATCATATCATATGAGCAGCTGAAGTTAGATAAAAAAAAAGGTTTACTTTTTTATGACCATTGCCAAAAGCTGGAATGAGTTATTGAGGGAAGCCATAGATTCTACATATGGAAGAAATGGTTAGGTTGGGTGCTACCTGGTAATTGAATAAAGGAACATAAGATCTGATATGCTCTTGGGATTCTGTGACTATATTTTCAATTATATTTCTTGCAAACATTATCAGTCAAGTGTTGTTTTCTACTTCTTTCCACACCTGTGTAGCAGAACTATCATCATGAGCTTGTGGCCCTTTCCACGTATGGTCACTTTATAATACCACATCCCCCATGTTGGCTTGTGTGTTGGCCAATGAAAGAGAAAACTCTATTCCTTCACTTAATTCTTCTTTACGGTCATTGTGAAAATAAAGTATATATCATAATCAGTTCTGAATCATAATTGTTTAAGTGAAAATGATAAATAATTGTCTTTAGATATACACCAGTATAAATAGAGGGAAGAGGAAATAATGACCTAATTCTGCAAGAAGCATTTCTGTTTTGCATAACTAAGACATTTCCAGTTGAGGTAATGATGATAGGGCAAGGGTCAGGGAGAAGTTCAGCAAAAGGCTAATCTAATGTATTTGCTCTTTTTCTGCAGACTTCTATCAATAGACAAGAAGCCGACTTCTACCGGATATTTGGGTGCAGGTGAGGCTGATTGGGAGCAAATCTGCTTTACTGTAACAGAGTCTCTTCCCTCCCTCTGGCTGGAGCCTCTAATAAACACTGACACTGTCCAGCTCCCAAACTCCTATCTTGGCCTTGAGCCTGACCATTTCCATGGTGGTTCTGATGGTGAAAGTAGCAGATGCATCTGGTATTTACTGGGCATAGGATATATAGTTTGGGGCAGTATTTTTCCTCTTTATTATTTCTGTTCTAACTACTCTCTCAGGGTGCAGCTTTGCTCTAATTATATGCAAAGGCTGAACAAGGTGAATCCCAGTTTAGAAACCTTTCAGTTCCATAATTTTATGGGTGTTAGAGAAGAGTTTTTCAAATAGTTTCCTCATTTATTTGTTAATTTTCATTCTGCTTTGTGGGGACCATCTAATGAATTGATTACTTATCAAATTACTACTGGCGTGATCATGGACAAGTTACTTAAAAATTCCAAGCTTATTTTTGTATCCCATCTTATAGAGCCATTGTTGAGATTAAATGAGTTAATTCATGTTTACTCTTTAAGACAGTGAGGTCCACTTGCTAAACACCACTAGATATAGTTAGTATTTCTATGTACTTCATTTTATATATTTCTTCTGGCTGTTAACATGTGTGCAAATGTGTATCCTTTTTAAAAAATGCATATATTTATTTAAAGCTGTTTTGGTACCTGTCCCCAGGACTATAATCTGTTTTTAAAGTTTTGAAATACAATAAAGGTAAAACTTGATTATTATTTTCAAATTTCCCCCATTTTTAGAAACAATTATTGCTTAAGACTTAATGGGGTGAATATCTTTTAAATACTGACTTTATATGAATGAAATTTAAACCTGTAGAAAATAATAAAGCAAAAAATTGAATGCTCAGTTGACTTTATCCTTAGCCTTGATTTCAGATCAGCAGTAAAAGTGAATTTAAAATATGTGGTTGTACAGAATATTGTTTTCCATCCTTTTTTTAATGCATACATTGTGAGGTTTATGGGTAGATATCCTAGACTTTTTGCTCAGCTAGAGGAAAAGTTAATAAAGTAATGTTACGTAAAGTACATTAAACTCCTCAGGAGAGAAGTCTTATATTAATACCTGTGTCCCAGTGATGTTCTCAGGCTTAATGATAGTAAGTTTGTAAATTGCTTTGGTGTGCTCCCACTAACATCCTGATGAAGCATCATTTTGTTTTATTACAAGGAGCTCTAAGTTACACTGAATTCAAGTTAGGGGGGAAATAATACCCCAGTCTTTATTTTATAATCAGAAGTACACAAAACAATGAGAACACATTATGCTCCAGTTGTAAATGGTAGAATTGATCATTTTTGTATTTTCTTTTTCTGTTACTTTTGGAAGAGGGAAGAATTTATAATACAGAATTTAATTACGTGCCCATCATTTAAGCATAAAACGACAGAAATAGCTATTACATTATAAAGGAATCTTCAAGGACATAGGTATTAAAAATATTAAAAAATAAAATTCTTGTTTTAAGAGAGCCAAACTCTTATATGATTGCTATTAAGTTTGGCATTTTTGAGACATATCTTAAATCAATACCTGTAATACTTACAAAAACATCAGTAGGGAGAAAAGTATTGTTAACACATATTCTTGCTGTAGGGTACATTTTAAATGTCTAAACACTAATCAATATAGAGAAATTAAGTATTGACTAAAATAGCTTCATAATAAGTAATTATTGGTTTGCTCTTTTAGAAATTAGACATTTTCACTTTGGGAATAAAGAGTAAATTTACTGTCATGAAATTAAAGTGTTTTTGACCTTTTTGTACAACTTTTCTCTCTCTATGAAATGATTAGGTTTAAATATGATTGCACAGCTGTATTATGTTGCAAGCATCAATTTTTAATTACTATAAGGTCAACGTTAGAACAAATGTGATTAGTACAATACCTCAGTGCACTTATTTACTTTCCACTCAAAAAACACCCTGTGTTTACCAAAACCAACCTGAACCTCTCTCTGCTGAGATGGCTAATTAGATTTACACCAAATCCTTTACTTTTTCTCAGTTTCCACCCAATGTATGTTGTTTTTTTGATTCCTTTATTAAAAAAATGAATTGTTTGATTTATCTCTTCACTTCTTAGAGGAGTGTCTCTGTATACAACTTCACAATGTTTCTCCCTTTGTGTGGCATGAATATTTCTGTCCATCTAAAGAGAAGGGGAGTTTCTTTTGTATGTATAGATTTACAGGATTCTATGTTTCTAGAGGTTTGCCACTGGTGCTTATTTTTTCCTTCCTCTAAAGGACTTTTAATCTAGTTCTTAAGTTAAAAGATACTTACTACATATTAAACTGGAGAAAAATTCATGATTTGCATGTTACTCATTAATATTCCCAAGATTTTTCAGCATTCACAGTAATTCAGGTTTTAATATCAAAGTAGTTTATTATCATTTAACTACTTCAGATTTCATTTTCTGTTGATTTATTACATTTCTTAAACCAGTAACACTAAGCCAAAAAAATGTTGTATTTATTTACTAAATGAAGCAGCATAAAATTTCTTATAAATTAGAGAATGCCAGGTATTCCATCTTCATGGCTCGGAGAATGAATGGTCAGATGCAAGCCTGGGGTCCACTGAGCTCCTAAGATGCAATAGCAAAGAACAGACCGTCGTGTGGGCTGTCATGTGGGTAGGGGCTGGTGCGGAAATGCCTCATTATTACTAGTCAACTGGGTGGACTATGGAGAAGGTCAGTCTTGGCTTTGGTTCATTCATGCTTCTTCAATCAATCAAGTAGTGGTGCAATGAACACTTATAAGAACTTACTACTGTGTTAGGTGGTGCAGATTCCCTTCTTATTATCTATATATGACATTTTGAAGAGTCATGTTGTCTGAGGATAGTTGCTTTTGAAAAATATGTAGCTTGCTGTTGTTAAAAATTTGAAGTCCTAAAAGTTTGGATCTAGGATGGGCAACCGTGGCTCAGTGGCAGAGTTCTTGCCTGCCATGCCAGAGACCCGGGTTCGATTCCCAGTGCCTGTCCATGCAGACAAAAGAAAAAGAAAGAAATTAGGGTCTAATGATGGAATTCAAGGCACTGCAAGAAGGATTGGAAAATATTTTGGGGTTGGATGGCTCTTCCCTGAACCTCTTAAAGTATGACTCACAGGGGTAATTATATTACCCCTAAAGGGCTTTAAAGTTATTGTAGTGTTCCATTTTTTTTTTTTAACATGGGGAGGCACCGGGAATCAAACCTTGGTCCTCTGGCGTGGTAGGCGAGCATTCTTGCCTGCTGAGCCACCATGGCCCGCCCGTGTTCCATTTTCTTAAAGCTAAGTAGTGATATGTTGTTGTTCTTTTTATTCATTTTCCCTAACATTTTTTATAAACTTTAATTATTATGAACTTTAATATTTAATTAAAATTAATTTTAACCCCCCCAATAGTTAGAAAAGATGAACTTCCTTGGCTCTAGCAATTATATTTGCATCCTTCATGCCTTTGGTAAGTTAAATTCTGTACCCCAATTTATACCTGTTCTTAATCTTATCCACCTTCATATAGGTGTGAACCTACTATAAATAGGATCTCTTGAAGAAATTATTTTTAGTTAAGGTGTGGCCAACTGAGTGAGGTTGGGTCTTCATCCAGATTACTAAAGGTCTTATAAAGAGAAAGAAACTGGAAGTCAGAGTTCAGAGAAAACCACAATGAGAGGCTGGAAACTAGAATCAAGGAAGCAAGGTTTACAAGCCAGAGAGTCCCAAGGATAGCCAGCAGCCAGTACCAGAATGTTCAGACTTTGGGGAGAATTCATTATCTTGATTATGTCTTGATTTGGGACTTCTCCTAGTCTCAAAACTGTGAGTCATTGCTTAAGCCAACTCATTGTGTGGTACTTTTCATAGCAGCCTGGCAACCTAAAACTGCCCCTCGAGGGGATTTGGAAAACCATCCATTTAACAAATATTTGTTGATTGCCTACTGTGTGATAGTTTTATAGGTTGGAGGACATATCCCTGCTCTAAGGGCATAATTTTAGTGGGATGGAGAATAATTAGCTGCTCGTAAATACATAAGTAGATGTTAACAATACATATGCTGTACAATTTCAAGTTGAGATTAGTATTTGAAAAGAATACAAAACAAGGTAAGGGATGGAGGTAGATTTAATTTTAGATGGGGCAGTCAAGCAAGGCCTCTGGGAGCTAGTGACACATGCATAGAGACCTAGATGAAGTGGGAAACTCTGTTAATATTACAGGAAAGAGCCCTCTACCTCTCGTAAACCCCAAATAACTTCCATTTTTCCAGTTTCAGAGAAATTCTCTTTCTCTCAGATATATTCACTTCCCATTTATTAATCATAAGACCCCTCCCAAGATTCTGTGCCCTCTGTCAGCCTAGGCTTTTCCAAATAAAACCCTGTTAACTTTCCGGTTCGGAAAGAGAGTGCTCAGCCCTCCAGGATTCCAAGGTGAATTTGCTCTTTTGTAGGAGGAAGGGGACAATATCTCTCATTTGTTTGGAACTATAAATAAGTGAGGAAAGGAAAAAACCCACAAGTTATTATTGCAATGGATTATTTTGCCACATTATGTGTGATAACATGTTTTGAAGTCTGGTTGCCTATAGAGTCACAGGGCCGGTCTTCAAGAAGGCTTTGGGTAGAAAGTTTTCTATAGTTGATGTACACAATTATCTTTAGGTTAGAAGATTTTCTTTCCACGGTTAGTTTATGTGGTCATCTTTGGCTTTGGCTGGTAGGAGTCCCGGCAAGGTGACAAGACATATAGTTATGTCAAGCCACTCAGCCTGTAAGCCTTATTCACTCATCCACTCCTACCTAAAATGTTTATTGTGAAGAGTGAATGTATTGGTGAGTGTGAATTTGCTTTGTATATAAGGTTATTATTATATAAGATCATATTATAGGGAAGAATAACCAAGTGGATTTAGAAACAAATTTAATTTTGAATACTGGTTCTGCTACTTATTAGTTGTGATTAAGTTTCTTTTCTGAATCTTGACTACCTCAACCATATGTTAAAAATTCATTCAACAAATATTTTTATAGTTTACATAACTTGACACTGTGTTAGGTATTAGAAAATTATACTAATGATAATAATACTCCTAATAAACTAAAAAAATTGTCATGAGGAATAAATGAATTGCCAAAATCATCCAGTACATTGTTTGGTGCATAGTGAGTAGAAGTTTCTATTATTTACGTATTATATGAGTAATGTCTATATTTTTAGTTCAGATCTTTCCCCTGAACTCTAGGCTTTTATATCCAACTGTGTGCCTGTTATCTTTGCTTGAAAATATTGTAAATATCTTGAATTTAACATGTCCCAAGCAAAGTTTCAAATTTCTCCCTAAATATTTTCTTGATGTCTTCCTTATGTCAGTAAATAGTACTCTCACCCTTCAGTTTGCTTAGGCTCCCAATTTAGTCATCTTCAATTTCTTGTTTTCTCTTGCATCCTGTGGCCAAAGCAGCTAAAATTCCTGTTGGCTCCAGAATCTGACCACTTCTTACTCATTCCACTGCTATACCCAGGTGCAAGTTCACACACCTTTCTTGGCTGAATTACTGGATTAATCTTTGAATGCATCTTCATATAGAATGCTGTCCTGTCTGGATATGGTCCAGTGCTTCTCATTGGCCTGTGGATCCCTGGTGTGCTGATGACTCAGGAAAGCCACAAAGTCAAAACCAATTTCTTAATTACATGAAGAAATATTGGCATCTGCCACTGTTACTGTTTGCATTGTTGGTGCACAAAGCAATGGCAGGCAACTTACTGATACCTAAGCATGAATCAAACTCTACTAGTATTTAATGTGTTTTTCACTGCTAATGTCCCAATTGAGAAACAAATACATATATACACAAAAAAAGTTAGTCTCACTTAAGAATAGTCTTGAAAAACCATTGTTAGAAATTTCAACTCTTGAGAATGTAAGTTTTTAATATTCTGTGTGATGAAATGGGAAGTATGTATAAAGCACTTCTGTACTCTGTTTAATGGCAGCTGGAAGAAGAGCACTTGTGAGATTATTTTCATTGAGGACTGAACTATCTGCTTTCTAATGAAACAACTTACTTGAAAGAGCAACTGATAGATAAACTGTAGCTGCTCAGAGTTGAGTGTGTTGAAAACAACATTTTCTTGAAAGTAAATGAAATGAGCCTGTCTTTCCATGTTGCTGATGATGAAATCTAAACTTGTATGTAAAAATTTGAATTTTGGAAAGCTTGTATGGATTATTGTGAGCTTGACAGTTTTCCTGTAGTTGAAGTCCTTTTTTTTTAACATCAGAAGTGATATCAATAAATGTAATTTTTTTTGACACCATATAATAAAATGTGTCAACATTTGGAAGATCTGCATAGCCCAGTGAACCAAGAGTTTTCCAAATGACCAATGTACAATATTAGAAAATCATGTATGGCTAAATATCCATTCAAAGTATAGAATAAACCAGTGGATTTTATTGTTAACAGGGTAGGCAAAGTTCATTAATATGCAACTTTAAGCAACAACTACTTGTTGAGTTTTATGTAATATCAAAGAAGAATATCCAAATATTCATTATCTGAAAAAGTAACTAAAAACTCCAACCTTTTCCAATAACATTCTCCTGTAAGGCTGGATTTTCTTAACATCATTGTGATGCTGTTGGTAGATTGAATGTACCTCAACAAACACCTGTTCTTTTTTTTAAATGTATTTTTATTGACAAATTTTCACACACATCCAGTTCATACATGGTGTACAATCAGTGGCTCACGATATGATCACATAGTTGTGTATTCATCACCATGATCATTTTTAGAACATTTGCATGACTCCAGAAAAAGAAATAAAAAAACAAAAAAAAACAACTCGTACATCTCATACCCCTTATACCTCCTCATTAATCACTAGTATTTCAGTATACTCAATTAATTTTATCCCTTATCCCCCCTATTATTTATTTTTTTATCCATAGTTTTTTTTACTCATCAGTCCATACCCTAGCTAAAAGGATCATCAGACATAAAGTTTTCACACTCACACAGTCACATGTAAAAATTATATGCTTATACAATTGTCTTCAAGAATTAAGGCTACTGGAACACAGCTCAACAGTTTCAGGTACTTCCCTCCAGCCACTCCAGTACACCATAAACTAAAGAGAGATATCTATATAATGCATAAGAATATTGTCCAGAATAATCTCTTGATTCTGTTTGAAATCTCTCAGCCACTGAAACTTTCTTTTGTCTCATTTCTCTTTTTCCTCTTTTGGTCAAGAAGGCTTTCTCACTGCCATGATGCTGGGCCCTGGCAAATCCCAGGAGTTCTGTCCCACGTTGCCAGAGAGAATTACACCCCTGGGAGAAGCACATGTTCTTAATTTTAATCCGTGCCCTTATGGGTGTGAACCCATTGTAAATAAGACATTTTGAAGATGTTACTTTTTGGTTAAGGTGTGGCATATGAACAAAGGTGGGCCTTTGTCCAGATCACTGAAGGTTGTGTAAATAGAAAGCCATAGGAGGAACCAAAAGCTGAAAGTCACAGCAGCCTGCAGAGCAGTGAGAAAGGGGGACGTCACCATGCAACAGGAGGCAGAAATACAACCAAGGAACCACGAGGATGGCTGGCAGCCAGTCTTCTGGGAGAGAGCACGGCCTTGCTGACAACTTGATTTTGGAGTTCTTCTAGTTTCAAAGCCATCAGCTAATAAAGTCCTGTTGTTTTAACCAACCTAATGTATGGTATTTCATAACAGCATGGCAAACTAAGGCAATGCTTTAACCAAAACATCATATAGCAACAGATTGAATGCAAAGGAGGTATGAGAATATGGCAGTTTTCTGTGAAGCCAGACATAAATGAAATTTTCAAAAGTATAATACAATACTATTCTTCCAACCAATTTTTTTTGAAAATATACTTATTTTTCATAAAATGTGTAATTTATATTAACTTATAATAGACTCTTATTGTTGTCTAAAAATAAATTAATAGGTATCAATTAGTCATACTTTCTTTTATACTATTTTGAGGGATCAGGGCATGTGTAAGGATTCTTCTTTATCTTCTGATTAATTAAATGCACTAGTGCATGTTAATTTAATACTCAGGTAATAATTGCCACTTCTAGCAAATACCAGAGAATATAAATGCAGCCAGAAAATTATGGAGTACCATTCAAGAAAATAACTATTTGTTTCTGAAAATCCAAAATCAATAACAGGAAAAAAATCTATATTATCAAACAAGTAGAGGACTGTTGGAAAGCAGATTTTGTATGAACTTACACTATGAAATAGAATCATATAAAAGTTATGTCTTTTTTTTCAGAATCTGTTAAAAGCCACAATATAAACAATAAAGGGAACTGGAAGAATCTTCAAACATCTACTCTGTCTAGCCATGAGGAAATCTCTTGGACTGTAAAAATGGAAATTATTTTATCCAAGCAAAATAAATACTTTTCTCTGATGCCAAACCTTGGTAAGAAACAAAGCAGGCAAAGAGTGAGATGAAGAGAAAAAAGCAAGAGAAATGTCTATATGCTGGTTTAAAAGAATGCTGAGCATGATAGTTAATAATTGTTGCAAAAAGGCACTAATTGTATGTGAATTTGATGTTGAAAGCATGAACTTTCTCCGTGATTTCTCAAATTCATTTTTAAATTAAAATATAGGAACACAAGAAAATGATTTGATTAAACATCTTTACTTTCAGCATCAGTAATTACCACAATAATTTTTTATTATAGCCTTGGAATGTTATTTATCTATTTAATTCTGTAATGCCTGTCACTGATATACCTAGCTGCAAGAAGATAATATGATAATACATTTATCATTAGTGTTTACTGATGTGTGAATTAAACATTGGTATAAAAGATGCTTCTCAAAGTCATGTGAATGTTAATTAAATTGTGAAGTATGAAAACACTTCTTTTGAGCACCTTTTAATTTGAGCAGTTAAAATAAATATGTTACACATCAGGATATTCTGTCTCATGTATTTTGGGATAGAGGAAAATTTACTCTGGCAGGTTCTCTTCTAGAGTCATCACATAGGCATCTATTTTTCTAATTAAGTATTTTGACACAAACTGTGAATGTAATAAGATAATATTAAAAGATTATTTACAGAAAGATTACTTGTCATAAGTCAACAGGGTGACAAGGCTGCAAATAAAAAGGCTGGTGCAATTTTCAACTATTTTAAATTTATGGGATAAAGAGAGAGAGAGGTGAAAGTAGTGCTGTACTTGATGTTAGTAGAAGCATATATGGGATACTGTCTTCATCATATGAGGGATGTGGCTTTGTGGAGGGCTGGGAGGAGAATAACCAGCACGGGGAGAAGATTTAAAACTATGATAATGAGACCAGTTTTGAAAGTCATAGGGATGTTTCATCCAGGGAGAAAAAGACATGTGTAGATTTTGTATTATATTTTTTTGTTTTTGGTGAGAAAGAGGATTGGTTAGCTGGCAATGTCCTTGCTGTACTGAGTAAATATTTTGAATTTCACCACTATTACTCTTTACCATTTAATTGTATCCTTACATGTGTTAAAGGCCACTATAATGAGTGAATTTTTTTATAACAGAGCTACTAAAAGACTATCCTCTTAAAAGGATCCATTCTCCATCAAAAGCAGTGAGAATTGTGAATAATGATATATGGCATACATTTTGGACATATTCATAATCAAAGCCAGGAACTGAGTGGAGCAGTAAGGAGTAATATGTTAAAATCTAAACTGACTAGCTGCATATTTTAAATTTATTACGTTTTTTGCTTTGTGTGTATGTGTACATGTGTGTCCTTATGGCTTGGAGACCAGGGCACCTGCCTTTTGTAATTCAGCTCTGGTTTGTTGGCCTGTTAATTAGAAATAAAACAGTAAAATCAAGTGGAGTTCAATGTTTGGGATAGAGGACTCTTTAAGTTCATCCCAACCATAAATACTATACTATACTATAATAGGATAATTTGGTATTCAGGGACATGTAAAAAAATCTTGATTGACACTGTTCAGTTAACCAATTGATCTGTCTTTATATGTGGCTTGAAATCAGGAACAATGGATGTTGCCGTAGACCAATTATCAGAAAGACAGGCAGAAAAATTCATATGCTGCTCTTCTTCCTATTTATACTGTTTCTCAAGAGATTAGTATTAGCTGTTAATCATAGAATATTCAATATGAAAATAATTGCTTTTTCTTTTTTTTTTCAAGTGGATTATCCTCGAATTAAATCCAGGTCTCCCATGTAAGACAAGCATTCTACCACTGAACCACCCGTGCACCTAATAATTGCATTTTTGACATTTCAGAATCAAATTTTAAACATTATGAAGTTGACTATCCAGGGTGGAGAACCAACTGTTTCTCTTACTTGTGGTTAGGAAGGATTCTAACTGAAGGAGAGGCAGTTCGCTGAAGAAACTTTGTGTGACTGTAAACAGAGGTTGGTTTGTGGATTTGCAGCTTGGGTTTTCCTGCCTTGCCTCTATTCAGATTCTGGTTTTAACCATTTAACCATGAAAGCAACACTTTTAAGTTACTCGTTATAAAATATTCTAACTAAATTCATGAAAAAAAAATAGTAGGTTTAATTATTATTTTTATTACTTTTTGTCTATTAGTGACTATGGATTTGCTGCGGTTCACTCCTATTTTTGTAGTAACTACAATTGACATTGTCCTATATCTTCACTTCATCAATGCAGGGAACTGACTGGTTCAGGTCCTCAGTATAATTTTGATTGAGCATTTGCTCATGGCCCACACCACATATCCAGGAGCTAAAAGGATTTAAGTTTGTGACTTAGTTAGGCTTGTTTATTCTTTATTATCACATTAAAAGTGAGTTTGAAAGCTATAAAATATTAGGCAAAATTTTATGAAGAAGGAAACTTCACCTGTATGAAGAATACTATGAGATCTATCTAAGATCATTGATTAATTTGAAAGTCATGACATACTTTTGAATGGGAAGAATTAGTAACATAAAATGTCAATTATACCAAATAAATATATACATTTAACACAATTCCAACTAGAATTTCCATGGGATTTTATATATATTTTTTAATAAATTGGATAAAATGATCTTAATGAAATGACTTCAATATAAAAGAATGAACCACAAACACTAGCTGTTCTAGTTTGCTAAGGTGCTTACACAAATATCATGAAACGGGTTGGCTTAAACAGTAGGAATTTATTAGCTATCGATTTTGAGGCTAAAAGAAAGTCCAAATCAAGGCAGCACTAAGGCGATGCTTTGTTCCAGAAGATTGTGACTTTCTGGGACTGGCTGTGACAATCCTTGACTCTTAGTTTTTCACATGGCAGGGCACGTGGCAGCATCTCCTCTTCTCTCCCCTCTTCCAGGTTCTGATGATTTCATTTTTTGGCTACTCCCTCTGTGGTTTCGTCTCTCTGTCTGAGTTTCATGATAGGCTTAACAAGGACCCCAGGAACAGAATCAAGACTCATCCTGATTATGGAGGTCCACACCTTCTTAACTGAAGTAACCTCATCAAAAAACCTTACTCATGATGGGTTCACATCTGCAGTAATAGATTAAATTTAAGAACCTGTTTTTCTGGCTTCAAACCATCAAACCATCACAGTAGCCAGAAGAGTTAGGGAAAAAATGGACAGTGGGAATAAATTTGTCTTAATAGTTACTAAAATATATTATGAATCCATTACTAACAAGAAACATGATATTGGTATAGTACCAGAAAAAAAGTCTAATTTGATAAATAATGTTAGCACTACCTGTTCAGTTAATATTTCTAACACTAGCTGCCTTGGTAGGGAAGTAATGATTTGTAGGGAGAGGAGAAGGGTAAAGAGGAGATAAGAAAAATTAACTCACAAGCAAACAAACTCATAAAAGAAGTTCACAGTAAAAAAATACCCTGCATGATATAAAAGTGTGTGTATGTGTGTGTGTGTGTGTATGTGTATGCATAAAGACAAGCATAAGGGAATGGTCACTGAGATGTTAATGGTGGTTGTTGCAGCCTGCTTTTCTATATTGACTACATTTTTCTTTAACAAAACGCATTTATAATGACATAACCAAAATAACAACTAATACAGTTTTTTCTAACTGGAGAGCAAGCTGATCCGAAATACAGGAAGAGGAAAGGAGAAGGCTTTTACATATGTACAAGGAGATACTAAGTTACCATGTACCATCAGGGACTGTTAATAGTTTCATATTCTTGAAAATTATTGAAAGATTAATAAAAATCACAGTTTGGCATAGAATAGAACCAGCTTTTACTTGTTTTCTTTTACTTTTTACGATGTCTGTTGAAAAAGAGGAATAAGCATCTGACTAAGTGAGGAACATAATTTTTGCTGTCTCTATAAGCATGGTTGTTTTGTACTGTGTCAACTTAGCTAAGCTTGGTTTATGGTTCCCTTCTTTGTATGCTTTTTGTTTTTGTTTTTGCATGGGCAGGCATCGGGAATCTGAACCCAGGTCTCTGGCATGGCAGGCGAGAACTCTGCCTCTTGAGCCATCGTGGCCCACCCTGTACGCTTCTTGACCAGCGTAGCTACAAGAGAAATATGAATGGAATTTGGGGAGCAAAAGCGAAGCAGCCGACCTTAGACTCTGAAGGTTGTCTTTGGTTAGTGGCAGAGAGGAACAGATGCGGAAGTGTCAGTGTGTTTCACTGTGGGGTTGCTTTTCCCCATCCATTTCAGCTCTTCTTGCCGAACAGCAGCAGCTTCAGACCTGCTATCAAATGCTTCACTGGGAACTTCCCAAACCAGTAGCCATGGAGAACAAACAAATGTCCATAGACTTCTACTTCATCGCCCTTTGTGGGATGTGCCTGGAAACTCTGATTTGTTTATCCTCACCAGAGCTGGCTAATGACTTCTCTCTGATCTTTTTGGACCTGCAATTCATGGCTTTCCCCATGATTGGGTAAAGTTCAATTTACTATAATAAATTCTTTATATCATATTTTTCATACAAACTTTCCATCCTGAAGTTTAACTGATGCAGGATTTGGAGTCTGCAAATGGGATACCGCCATAATAAAAACCTAAATCAGAAGAAATTGGCTTTGAGACTGGATGGCAGGAAGACATTGGAAGGGCCTTAAAGAGATTGTTAATATAAGCCCCAAGAGCCTTGAGTAGATTATTATTAAGAACCTGAAGAACAGTGAGGAAAGTATTTCTGAAGGCATGAAATAAAGAGGATATTTGTTACGTAGTAGTGGAAAGTTTGGCCACACCATCACCTGCCTTAATGTGGAAAATAGGAAGTCTAATGAATTTATAAAATTGGATGGAGAGATTTATAGGCAAACTACACATATTGCCAAATAGTTTCTTTTAGTGCCTGTGATTAAAAAATGAGACGAGAGGGTTGAACCAAAAAAAGGAACAGTTTTCATCAGAATTTAGAGAAAATATAGAAGAGGCAGGCCTTTCTATGTTCAAAATAAAACTGTTTCTGATCTTCAGACTCTCTCAGCAAAAGATTCTCAAATTCAGCAATACAATAAATTCAGGGCAAAGATCACATCCAGGGTGGTATCAAAAAACATGAGCTTTGGACAAAGATAACAAGAGTGTGACTATAAGACCCTGGCTGTGACTGAGATTTAAGGGTTAGTTAATAGAGCATCTAAGAACTTTAAGGCAGACCCCTTGTACTAGGAGAAAGAGCCTCTAGGAATCTTAAGAGTGGGACTCTTAGGTCCTTTCAATTGGACAAAAAGTTTTCTAGGTATCTTAAGGTCATGGACATTGATGTTCAAGGCAAGTATTTTAGAAAGAAATTGGGATATGGCTTTTGTTGAATGGAGCAGTCAAATGACACAGAGGAAGGCCACAGAGTTTTAAAAGGAATTATATAGGCCTGGGCTGCAAGAGGTATGGTGTTTTTTGAAACTCCAACATGGAGGGGGCAAGCTGAAAACATGATGTAGTTACAAATATAGATATTTTCATGGAGAAAGAAGGATGATTCAGAGGGCAGAACCGACATCCTAGAGGGAGCAGCTAAGAGCTCCAGAGGACCATTCCTGAATCAGGACTATGCCATAATCAAGGAACTTGCACCATAATCCCAAATGGATTTCAGAACTTCTGTGGACCTGCATGTGCCTCCCACTTTGTAAATTTGTAAAAGAAAGTATCTATTTCTATGTTTTATGCCTGTCTCAACATTGTGTGGGGTGTGTCTAATGCAGATCACTTGTCTTTTTTGGTGAACAAAAATCTTTGGTGAAAAAAAAATCTATGAAATCTTCAGATTCGTAGGAGTCACACTTGAGGGCATGAACCAGAGGTACCACATCACATTTGCACCTGGACTGGATTTAAATGACAAGTCTGAGCCTGACGCCATAGTGGGATGAGAATATTGGAAGTCTTGAGGGACAGTGAGTGGGAGGAGAATGGATTTTTGGTGGCCAAAAGGCAGACTGTGATAGATTTTCCTTCCTTTTGAATCTGGGCTGACCTTAGAGATGTGCTTGACCAATAAAATGGGTGAAAGTGCTGTTATGAGACTTCTGAGGCTAGGTGATAAGAAACTTTACAGCTTCTGTAAAGCATTTTCTCTTGCAAACTAGCTGCTGTTGTGAGAAGCAAGAGACACATGGAGAGATCATTGGAAGGCATTCCAGTTGAGGGCTCTAAGGCCAACAGTCAGTGTCAGCTGCCATTTCGGATGGACAGCCTGGTAGAGCCTCAGCCATTGCATGAGAGACCCCAAGCAAAATCCACCCAGCAGGACCTAGTCAAGAAAAACAACCATGACAGACTGTACCGTTTTTTTAAGTCATCACATTTTGAGATGGTTTAAGTAGCAATAGATAATTGAGACAATAATAATTTTTCACACTTTGCACACTCCCTTCCCTCTACCTGTAATACCTTGCTTTTCACATTTTTAGTATCTTACAAGCTAATCTTTCCTCTAGGGTTTCCTGGAAAACTCCAAATAAATTAAGTCTCTCTTTTCTTGAGTAATCTCACTTGCTTCTGAATTTCTCCTCTGCATGTGAGATATAATTTGTCTCATGTTAATGTGTACTTAATTACATTTTATTTTCCATAAGCCTTGATTCATTCTCAAGTGGAGTATCCTCTGTTATTTTCACTCAGTTGAAAATTTCTCAAGATAGACTCAGTCTTCTCTAAATTCTCACAGACACAGCCCCAAGCTTACATTGATTACTCAATATATATATTTTACATTTTAAAATTTATTATTATTATTTTTTTATTAGAGAAATTGTGGATTTCCAGAACAATCATGCACACAGAATTCTCACCCACCTCCCCATCACCAACACACTGCATTGGTGTGAATCATTTGTTACAATTGATGATAGCACATTTTCACAATTTTAAGTCCATGGTTTAACTCAGGGATCATTGTGTACTGTAGTTCCATGGATTTTATTTATTTATGTAAAACACCTTTTAATTGTTAAATATAACATATATACAAAGAACAGAATGAAAAAGC
This sequence comes from Tamandua tetradactyla, assembly GCF_023851605.1. Lineage (NCBI taxonomy): Eukaryota > Metazoa > Chordata > Mammalia > Pilosa > Myrmecophagidae > Tamandua > Tamandua tetradactyla. Next base: position 39,728,326 of record NC_135347.1, on the reverse strand, counting down.
AATGATTTTCGAGGTACACTTCAACAAGTAGATACAGAACAGATTTCAGAGTTTATTATGGGTTAGATATTTTCTTCTAGCTGCTCCAAAACACTGGAGGCTGGAAGGAATGATTACTCAATAATTTTAGCTACCTTAAAATCTCTTCTAAGAGCCTATTTAGAATGGAATGACGGGTTTTTACACTTTCTGTTATCCTAGCATCTTACTAGGACTGAGATTGTTTAGTATCAACTATTAATCACCACGTGAAACTTTCTGTTCTATGCCAGATTAATGATTTGGAAATCTGGAGACTGTTGACTTATGAGTTGCAGTTAGCCTGTTTTCCTGGTTCTCCCTTCACTTGGCCTATTAACCTGTTTCCCTCATTCCCCAGTCCTGTGGCCCTGGTAGTTTTATTTGACATGCCAAGCTTTCTCTTGCTTTAAGATTATTCCCTCTGGGACTCTCTCAGCCTGAATGTCTCTACCCTCGCTCCTTCATAGCCTCCTGGTCTTGGTTCAAATGTCAGATTCTCAGAGAACTTCCCTGGATATCCAAGGTAGCTTCAAATTCTACCAATGTCACTATGCCACTAGTTGACTTAATTTTCTTCATAGCTTTATCATCACCTGGAATTATCATACTCATTTATTTTGTTAGTTTTTTTTTTTAATAGCTCCACTTAATCTTTTCTGTACTCTTTTGTTACTAGTATGTGAGCTTTGAGAAAGAAGTAATGTTTTCTTATTGTTTGTTTTGGTTATTTGCATATCTCTGGAGCATAACAGAGCATTGGACACGTAGTAGGCACTCCATAAATTAATAATTGAACCTTACCTTCCTTTCCACTCATAAGAAAGACCTTGGAGAAACATCCCAACCCAGGAACTCTCGATTTTGCTGCACTGCACATTCAGACCTAAGTGGCACAGCTCCTGGACAAGTCTGGCCATGGACAGCAGTAACATCATAGAAGGAACCTAAATAAAAAGTTTGAAAGAGATTATGACTCATTCTGCCAAAGTCAAATTAAAAATACTGGACTATTAAATTTGTTATTAATATTTTGTGCTTAAAATCAGTATTTATGTTTCAACAAGCCAGAATTGGCATGACTGTCAAAAATGAAAAATTTTACTTTAAATTCTTTATATTGCTTTGCCAGCTGGAATAAGTTATTACAATTTTAAAGACCAGTGCTTTCATTAGCTTGAACTATAAGCAGGGTATGATATTTGCTTTCCTCTCACTAAAATACAAATAGCAGTTTAAATAATGTAATCAGTTGTTAATCTTAAGTTATCTGGTGTCAGATAGGGGAATTTCTCTTAGTGTGTATGAGGTTTCTCATTCCAGAACAAGCCCATGGGTTTTAAAAACTCTATAAGGAGTGTTGGGTATAATAAATTCATACGATTTTCATTCTTGAAAAGCACATATGAGGTTGAGACTTTTAGAACTCACCCATATCCTGTTTTCTCCTTCCAGCACATGGAGGATTATGTTTTCTCCCCCAGTTTACAGTCAGGAGGAGTCATGTAGCTAATTCTGGCTAATGGGCTGTGAGCCAAGCGACATGTAATTTAGTCATTTAATCATTGGTGTGGGACCCTGGCACTCTCTCTTCCCCTTTACGGTGGCTCAGGAGGTTGCAGGTTTCCAGATGGTGCAGCTACAAGATGGTGGGGCTCCATCATCTGGGGCCCCTGAGTAACTCTCTGATGGCCCATGTGGAATGTCAGCCTGGGTCCCCGAGTCACTGGGCTCCTAAATTACTGTCTGCAGACCTGTGCGGGCTACGTAGCATGAGCAACAAATTTCCGTGTTTGGACATGGAGATTTTGTGGTCGGTTGTTGCTGTATTTTTGTCAAATCTAAATGAGTAATATAGTTGAGAAATGGGAACTGAGGTTTATTTTTGATAGCTTATCTTTGTCACCAATAGAAGAGATTTAAACAGTTTTAAGGAATCACTTTAAACTGGCCAGCAAATTATTTTTTTAAGAATAAGGAAATCTGTTCTACATGTATCTGAATTTGATGAAGGGGAATACGTGGTGTGTTTCTGGTTTTCTTGATAGTATTAAGGAAAGATGCTGTACTGAGGTACTCTGCCTATAGTGTTACATGTACCTTAGTCACATGTGGACACAGAGGCATACTTCTAGGGGTCCTATGATTTAATTCACAAAACATGTTTCTGTTTCCCCTTAAAAGCAGCTTAAACTACTACCACTTAAATAATATAACAAGATTTTTTTTTCACTTTTCATTTTGTCATAGATGTTAGCACTTTCATTACCACAAATTACTCTTGTTTGCTAACTCCAAAGATGTCCAAAAGGAAGAACAGCCTTCTGAGCTGTTAGACGTTGGAAGAGAACAGTAAATCAATGGGTAGATGAGACTATATATCACATTAAACACAGGGAATTCACCACAAAATCATTACACTAAAAAGTGACAATTTTGATGGATTAAAATGGTATAGGCTGGATAGTGTTAAATCACGGTGACTGATATGACATTATAATTTTACATATCATATTTCTGCCAAGACAATGAAGGTAAAAGGCACTGTCATCAGATGATAACAGACAATAAGAAGAATCCTGATGTTGGATTTATTGCCTGGTTTAGATTTAGAAAGAAGTAATTCTTGCCCTGTTCCACTTCTCAAATGACTGTAAATTCAGTGATGATGTAAAATCCTAAGGCAGAGCCACTTATAGGTTTGACAAAGTGCCAGCTATAAAGTATTTATTGTTCTCCCTGGTTCTGCCTTACACACTTAAATATTTATCAGAGACATAAGCCCCTTTGATAAATGTTTTTGATCTTTGCGAGATTTTTTTTACATTTAGATTTTTCATCAGAAACCACTTATGTATTTTTATTATGTTAATAACTCTGAATGCGCAACTTGAAAAGGCAATATGTAGGATAGTTTTTTGAAATTTTATTCCTTTTAACATAGTGTGGAATTTTTGAGGTAGTAAATTTAGTATAGAAATGAAATTCTTATTTTACTATTTCTCTAGAAGAGGCCCAGCCAAATTTTCTGAACTTGATCCTTATTTTTATACCAGATGAGATTAAGTTGGTGGTGGTCTAGCACTCTCTGAGATAATTCATGGTGTCCCTCAGGATGTTAGGTGATTGTTTTAATGCCACCCTTCTCCCTACCTATTTCTGAAGAACAGACGCAGTTCCTTGCCCATGGGGACAGGAGAGCCTATGCTTTGTACCACAGCAGATTGGACCAGGCATTAGCACCTGCATCAAAGGAAGTCCACTCTCAGCCTGGGAGATGGTTTATGCAGAAGAGAGGAGAACGGACCTGTTCTACTTATGAAGGCATTCAAATATGAGACACACAGATGGTAAAGCAACTTGGAAGGAGAGAGAATTACAGAAAGAAGACAATCAGTAGGTTTCATAAATTTGCCAAAGCTATTGCATGCAAAAACCAAAGGTTGAAGGAAGAAGGACAGTTATCATGTGGTGGTAAGAGAAAAAGTTCTAGAAAATGAAGTAGAAGGTAGTGGAGTCATTGGGGTATTAAAACCTGCCACTGAGGAAGACAGAAAGTGAATTAGGATTTTTGTATACAGGATTAAGTCATTTGCAAATAGGGAAAATTTACTTCTCTCCAAATTTGGATGCTTTTTATTTCTTTTTTCTCGGCTAGTTTCTCTGGCAAGAACTTCCAGTAAAATGTTGAAGGACAGTGGTGACAGTAGGCATTCTTGTCTTGTTTCTGAACTCAGAGGGAATGCTTTCGGGCTTTCACCATTGAGTGTGATGTTAGCTGTGGGATTTTCATATATGTTCTTTCCCATGTCGAGAAAGTTTCCTTCTATTCCTAGTGTTCTAAGTGTTTTTATCAGTAAACGGTGCTGGATTTTGTCATACGTTTTCTGCATCAGTTGAGATGATCATGTGGATTTTTTCTGTCAAGTGTGGTACACTGCATTAGTTGATTTTCTTATGTTGAACGAACCCTGCATAACAGGGATAAATCTCACTTGATTATGGTATGATTCTTTTAATGTGCTGTGGATTTGTTTTGGTAGTGTTTTGTTGAGGATTTTTGCACCTATATTCATAAGAGATATTGGTGTGGAGTTTTCTTGTGGTATCTTTATCTGGCCTTGGTATGAGGGTAATGTTGGCCTTGTAGAATGAATTAGGAGGGAATGTTTCATCATGTTCAATTTTTTAGAAGCGTTTGAGCAGACTTGGTGTTAAGTCTTCTTGGAATGTTTGTTAGAATTACCTTGTGAAGTCATCTGGTCCTGGGATTTTTTCGGTTGGGAGGTTTTGATTACTAATTCAATCTTTTTGCTAGTAATTAGTTTGTTGAGATCTATTTCTTCTTGAGTTAATGTAGGTTGTGTGTTTCTAATAATTTGTCCATTTCATCTAGGTTATCTAATTTATTGATTGACAATTGTTCATGGCATCTTCTTACAGTCCTTTTTATTTCAGCAGGGTAAGTAGTAATTTCCCCCTTTTCATTTCTGAATTTTGTTATTTGTATCTACTCTCTTTTTTTAAGCAATCCAAGTGTACATCAATCAATGAATGGATAAATAAAATGTGGCATATACGTGCCATGGAATATTATTCAGCCATAGAAAGAATGAAGTCTGGATACATGGGACAGCGTGGATGCACCCTGGAGGCATCGTGTTTAATGAAATAAGCCAGACACGAAAAGATAAATTTTTTATGATCTCACGAATTTGAAATAATTGGAATCAGCAAACTCAGAGTCATATGTAGAATATAGGTTACTAGGAGATGGGATGGGGAGAGGGAGGGACATTAAGGCTCAAAGTGCACAGAGCTTCTATTTGGAATGATGGAAATGCTTCAGTAACGGATGGCAATGGTGGCTGGACATTGATAGTAGAACATAATTAGCAGAACTGAAATTATATCTGAATGTGATTACAAGGGGGAAGTATTAGATTGTATATATGATAACAGACTAAAAATTTTAAAATTCCATAGAACTACACTACATAAACAGTGAACCATAAGTAAACCATAGACTCTAGTTAATAATATAATTACAAAAATATGCTATCATTAATTTTAACAAATGTTCAATACCAATGGAAGTATTAATAATAGGATGGTATATGGGAATCCTGCATTTTATGCAGATTGTTTTGTAAACTCACAACTTCTCTAATAAAGAAAAAGAAAAAAAAGAATGAGGTTGCTAGAGTAAAACTGTTGATATTATTCCTTGTTATTCCTCAATTCCCTAGGCATGGTTATAGGAAATTAACTTAATGTTAAAATGGGCTTCTCACTCTGCCTTCCAACTTGAAAAAGTCTAACACAAAAAAAGCAAATTAATTATTTCAAAAGATCAGAGAATTTCAGATTTCCTAATCATTCTGCTTATTTTTATTGAGGAATTTCAGTGCCAGAGAGGCTAAGCAACAAAATCCCTGATTTTGCTCTACAAGCAAAACAGACTGTGAGCTGATGGCCACAAACATGTCTTAAGTATCTGTCTCCTCTGCTTCTGGCCCTGGTACAAAGTAGGAGCTCAATAAATGCTTTCTCAAAAGGGGAATAGTTGCAAAATCTTATGGCATTTGATAGTTCACATTTGCTTGCAGAGATGGTTAATTCTAAATAATTAAAAGAGGGAATATGGTAAAAAAGTGAAATGATCTTTTCATCATTTTAACTTTCCTGCACACCACACATACACACAAAAACAGTCATTTGCACACTCAAACATAGGAGTTATTAACTTCATTTTGCTAGGAATGTAAGCTGATTAAAGAGGCTTTTTTAAAATCCATCAAAATTGTTCCTGGAAAATTTATTACACAAGGCTGGTATTTGTGGTTCACAAATCGCATGGACAATGGGGAAATGACAGCATCCAATTAATTTACAGTTAGGTCACCACACTTGCTTAGATTCATGGGCTAAAAATGAAAAAGGTTTTGTACTCTGGAATATTTTCTAATTCAAGGATAAGGAAGGTTAGTATGGAGCTGAATCTTATAACCTGCTAATAATTTATATGGAGCTCTTAGAATCAGTCTCATTTTTCTGAATATCAAAGTCTAAAGGTTATTTTGAATAAACTAAAACTTAAAGAAAGTCTCTGGGAAATATTAGAGGTCTGTTGCACAGACTGTTTCATTGAAGAACAGGTAGGTGATTTCAGGAATCCTTCTTCATTTTTAGACATCTCTGCGAAAGAATAAGGGTAAGAGCTATCAAAGTCATATCTGCCACTGAATTTTAACTTTCAGTTTAATTTTTTCCTTCGAAGCCAGAATAAATATTTATCTAAAATAGCATACAGCAGGAGAGTGTACTAGTTCTGATATTCAACTGAGTTTTATCCTGGGGACTAAGAAAATCTGTATTGGAGGGCTGGGTTCCTTTTGCTAAGAAAGTCAGTTTCTTGGTTTAAATTTCCTATAAAAGAACTTCTGAGAATTGTGATGATTCATGAGAAATTATTAGGGTATGGTACTTGGGAAAGAGAGAAAGTCTTCTTTCTTATAAACCAGCAACATCCTGCTGCTTTTTGTCTGAGGACTGGAAGAAGTGCTTCAGGCCAGGGGCATATGCAACGGAAATTTTGACCGTTAATGAAATTACTTTACCCGTTGTGCCAGATGGAGTGGTGGGCATTTTGTAAGATGCAGCTGTTTTTCTCTAAATTCTGACCAAAGTAAATCCTAAAGAAAAAATCAAGAAAAGTTTGGAGTCTATATTTGGGTGAAATGAAAGAAAAAATAATAAAGATTTGAAGAAGATCTTGTCAACAGGCGAGCATATTATATGCTGAATATAATAAGATAGCATTTCACATGTGGGGAGGTGTCTGCTGAATAGGAACTTACCGTTGTCCTCCCAGCGACTGAGTGTTGCTGGCATTTGAAAGGAAGTCATATGCGCTCCCAAGGAGAGAAATAAAAAATAAGATCATCTTAATATCCTCATAATGCTTTATGAACCAGACCTTTGGCTTAAAATTAATTCTGAAGGATTCAGGAGACATTGGGTACCCTAACTTCATAGAAATCCAAAGTTAAAAAAATTTTTTTCTGATCTGTTAAATTTTGGTTCTGTATTAGCTAAGATAGTTTTCACTCTCTGCTTGACTGAGAGTTATTCTTGAGCCCTGGAAGACTCACTTATAAGGTCATATTTAGGGCAAATGAAATGCCATAAAGCTCCTTGAATGGGTGGCGGTACCCACAGGGGATGCTGGACTACTGTCACCCACATCAGAGGCTGGACCCATAAGACAAACTAGGGGCCCATCAAGCGACACCAAAGGGACAAATAGGATTGGAAAATATCAAAGTCTTCCTCAAAATTTGGTCCTTTTATCTCATGAGTACTTAATCATGGGTGCTTGATATCCATTAATTGTTGCTTTTTAAAATTGATTTTGTGGCAAACCTTCATTAGTGCTATATTTGCTTTGTCACATGTCTATTCTATCCCTCTATCTATCCATCAGTCCATCCTGTATTTTTCCATGAATTTCAAAGTTACTTGCAGATACCAATTAGTACACTTCACCCCTAAGCACTCAACATAGTGAACACTAGGACCCAGTATTTGTTTATTTTTTTCTTTGAGGTAAAATTTATATACACTGAAATTCTCAATTCTCAAGTGTACTGTTTGATGAGCCTGCCCAATGCATACGCTGGCATAACTCAAACCTTCTCTACGTCACCCAGAAATCTCTTGTGCCAGTCCTTGCTCCCACCCCACTGTTCAGAGTTTTTGTATTGCAGATTAACTTTGCTGTTCTAGAACTTCATATAAGTGGAATCATGCATATGTACACTTTTTGTAGGTTTTTCACTAGTACAGAGCTTTCGAGAATAATCAATTGTTCATTCCTTTTTTTGGGGGGGGTTTGCTTATTAATAATTACATGCAATAACTAAAATTTGTTTATCCATTCACTGTTGATGGCCATCTAGGCTGTTTCCAGTTTTTGGCTATTATGATAAAGTCACTTCAAGCCTGTGTGGGCGTAGGTTTCATTTCTCTTGGGTGTAGACTTTAGAGTGGATCTGATGGCTATACGTTAGGGGTCCGTTTAGTTTTATAAACTTTTTCCCAAGTTGTATCATTTTATACTCCTGCCCTTTCGTGATTTTAATCCTTTCATTCTCCTAGACCACACTGCAGTTCTCTGGAGGAAGGGCGCGATGTAAGTATAGGAATGCTGGGTTTTTTTTGTTTTGTTTTTGCATGGCCAGGCACAGGGAACTGAACCCAGGTGTCCAGCCACAGCAGGCAAGAACTCTGCCCCTGAGCCACCGTGGCCCGCCCAGGAACGCTGTTTTTATCATAAGCATAACAAACCTGGACTGGAATAGAGGGAGGAGGAAGCAACTGTTTCAAATTAGTTAATTCAGAACCCACAGAGAATTATTGCATTTATTTCAAGATAGCTAGAGAATATGGCTAAATCACACTGTGACACAGTTGATAGAATAAAATCTACCCTACACAAAATGTGTTACAATAGGCTAAATAAAACGTGGCATAATGACGTCTGTGTTTGCACTAAATCTATAAGCTCATTGAAGGCATTAGTGGCTGCAAGTGTAGAAAAATACGTATAATTTAATTTTTGTAGGTTGTTAAAAGTTCTATGCCTTAGTTTTCTACCACATAGGTTCAGTATATATTTTCATTCTTAATTGAAGACATGCTTTTCCTCCATTATAAAACATAACAAAAAAATCCTGATGCATGCATTTGTCAATTTTCCCTAACTACCGAAATTCATTCATATATTGCAAGGATTTAGCCATGGCATAATCTAACATCCTCCTTTTTTTTTTTTTTCCACAAAGGAATAAAACCTGTCTAAAAAGTCATGGCACATCCATGAAGTTTTTACAAATGAGAAAATACATATGCTTTTCCCAATTTCTTCCTTTAAAGAAATATTATCATAATGATAGTTGGGATTTTTAAGAGGTATGGTTTTAATGACCTTACTATGCTTCATTAAGTTATCCCTTGCCCCCTTTTTGCCCTTGATTTTTTATTACAGGATTCTTTTGTCGCCAGGGCTGTTCTAAGGGAGCTCAAATTATTTACTTTGAGAGTCATCTCAGGTGGGTACTGGATTTGGATTATTGGCTCTGAAAGCCAGGGCGCCCCTGGAGTTCCCTCACGGCCCCTCGGGGGGGCTGCGAGGCAGGAGGCAGCACAGGAAGTCCAGGTCTCAGCACTGCTCAGGCAACTGCAGCTCGTTTTAACCTGCTTTATTTGTTTAATCTTCTGAAGAATAATTCATTTGAGTAAAGGGCTTCACAGTTAAAAGTTTGAGCTTCACTGGTCTTGAGTATTATAATTTCATTTCCAGAAAGAAAAGCTCCCTTCCAGAGATTTCGGTCATTCCTGATATTATGGAATTAGGCAGTATTAAAGATTCGTGCAACTGCTTTGTGCTTGTGGATTGTTTCACAGGGAGCGTGTCTTGTGTTGGTCGGTAGACAACACAACCTCTCTTCATGGAGAGTTTTCAAGGGTCCCCTATCCATGGCTCTCCCATAATTTCATGTCGGAAATTATTATTCCTGATGTCATTTCCTAAGATGGGAAGTAAAACATTTGCAATTTTAACTGTATTTAAGAACTGTGTTATAATAGTGACACAGACTTGTTAACGATAATATATTAGTTTCATTGCTGTTGTCATGGAATACTCAAAATCAGTGGCTCGGTGCAGAAAATTATTTTATACCTCTGCAGTTCAGAAATTTGACATGACTGCCACTGGGTTAAAATCAAGGTATTGGCTGGGCTGCATTCCCTTTAGGAGGCTCTAGGGGAGAACCGTTATCTTTCCTTTCCTTGCTTCTTGATGATGCTGATGCTGGCTCATGGCCCCTCTCCTCCATCTTCAAAACCAGCAGCAGTGAGCTGAGTCCTTCTCCCATTGCATCACTCCAACCCCTTCTTCTGCCTTCTTCTTCCACTTTGAAGGACACTTATGTCTGCATTTGTCCCACCTGCATGAACTGGAAATTAGGGATAATCACCCTATTTGGCTAATCACTCATTAGCAAACCAAATCCCACCTGCAAATGTAATTCCTCTTTGCCATTTACATAGCATATTCGTAGGTTCTGGGGATGAGGATGTGGAAGGCCATTATTCTGTCTATAAAATTGATTTATTTACCAGTTTCATTGGATTATCAGACATCAATTCATTTTTTTCCCACCAAAGTTATTTGCTGCTTTTTGCTATACTCATTCAAAATGGGTATCCTTTTGAATAGCTCTCACTTGGACATAAATCTCCATGGTTCTACCCCCAGGGCCTAGTTTAGTGCTGAGCAGCTCTCACCACCCTGCTTGCTGGCACTGGGACAGGCTACACAAAACCACTCCCTCTCTTTAACAAAAGTTAGCATTTTTCAATAAAGGTTTACAAGGATTTCTAGCTAATTAGGATGAGTTATTTAGATTTGAAACATGGCAATGTTAATTTATAGTAAGCAAAAAAAGTCAGATTCAGCTCCTAAATATTCCTCCTCACAGGGCAAATCAAGAGTGAATGCTCTATAGTGTGGGCAGCCCAAGGAACCAGCTACCAGAGAACCCTGACTGACCTGACTAGGCAGCCTTAGGGGAATAGTTCCTCAGTGACCCCGCTAGCTCTGAGCCTCAGTTCCCCTGGAGAAAGTAGGGTGAGGTGTCTGACATTTTAGTAAGATGCATTTTCTTAAAAAAAAAAAGACACACACACACAAAACCAATATGGAGGGAGTATGAGACGTTTGGGTGTTCTTTTTTTACTTTTTATTTTTATTGTTTTTGAAGTAATGAAATTGTTCAAAAATCAATTATAATGACGAATGCACAATTTTATGATGATACTGTGAACCACTAATTGCACACTTGCACTTTGTATGATTATATTTCAGTAAAGATATCATTGAAGAAAAAATGCATTTCCTAGAATAGGGTTTACTCAGAGTGGGATTCCCTCCTATTAGCTTTACAAATCTTCCTGGCCTTTTGTGGGGGATATTTCTAGACATCTTATAGTAATTTTCTTATTTCACAGACTCTATTATAATTAAAAATATTAAGAAACAGTTGGAGACACAAAATGTCTAAGAGGGACTTTTGAAAGTACTTAGAGGAATTTGGAAAGAAGTTTCAGGACACTAATTGCAAACCTCGTCTGGTTTGTAACTTTTCTTAGGGCTGTTTCTAAGAAGAAAAGTTGTGATGGATTTATAGCACTTCTTCAGGTGTCTTGGACCAGATAAAATCTGTCATGTTATTAAGCATTCTTTCATTTGTCATGGGAAAACTTTTTACTCTCATGTTATTAATCATTCTTTCATTTGTCATGGCAAAATGTTTTACTTTCTATGTAGGAGGATTTGCTATGTTGGCATTAAAGGTCTTAATGGTTAGGCTTGTCAAAATAATTGAGGAAAAAAATTATTTTTTGTGCAATAATGACAGACATCCAAGAACCTTTTATGATGAGATCCTGAAGAATTGCTCAGGATTCTTTTGGTTCTATGGGACGGGAACCAACTCAAATTACCTTGAGCGGAAAGGAAATGTGATGGCTCTTACAGCTGGAACAACTCACATGCCTGAAGGAATTGCTGATGGAACCAAAACCTCAGACACTAGGAGTTGTCTCAGGACCTGTGCACTCTCTATCTAGCCTTTCTCTCTGCTTGTCTCTGATTAGCTTTGTACTGCACACAGTCTCTTTCCAAATGATGAAGAAGGTAAGCCCAGAGTCCTATCTTCTAGATTTAGCAATCCCAGACAGAGAGAGTTCCTTTCTACCAGTGTAGTTCCAGGGAGGGACCCTGGTATATCTGAAGACCTGAGTCCAAATGCTTGGAGGGAAACCAAACATCTCTTGTCAGGGAATTGAGATTCTATGATTTGACAGGCCTGGTTCACATTTGCATGAATCTATCACTGACCTGTTGATAAGGGGTTTCCGTTTGCTAATGCTGTCAGAATACAATATACCAGAAATGGACTGACTTTTACAAAGGGGATTTATTAGAACTTAGAACCTCACAGTTCTAAGGCCATGAAAATGTCCAAATTAAGGCATCAATATGAGGATACCTTCACTCGAGAAAGATTGATCACATCTGGGGTTTCTTTGTCACATGGAAAAGCACATGGCAATGCCTTCTCTTCCAGCTTCTGGTTTCAAAAGGCTCTTTCAGCTTCTGGCATTCCAAATGTTTGTGTCTCTTGATTTCATCTCTCTTTCCTCTGTTTTGGCTCTGAATTTTTGCTCATAAAGGGCTCCAGGAAAGGATTAAGACCCACCTTGAATGGGTGGAGTCACAGCCCCTGGAAACAACCTAATCAAGAGTTCCCACATTATGTCTGCCCCCACAAGACTGGGTTACAAGAACATGGCTTTTTTGGGGTACATAACAGCTTCAAACCAGCATGTTCTACCCTCTGGACTTCAAAAAGACATGTTCTTTCCAAATGCAAAATACATCCATTCCATCACAATGTCACAAAAGCCTTAAACCATTTCAGTAACAATGTAGATATAATACCAAGTCAAAAACAGTACAAGATCTCATCAAAATCAGGTACAGGCATGGTTTGTCCTAAGGCAAAATTGTCTGTCTGTAGACCTGTGAAACTTAGAACAAGTTATCTGCTTCCAATATGCAAAGGAGGAATAATCATAAGATAAACACTCCCATTGCCATAGCAGGAAATTAGAAGGAAAATAGAGGTCACCGGACTCAAACCATTTCAAAAACCAGGAGAGCAAACTCCATTAGATTTTAAGGTTTGAGGATCATTTATGCTGGGGCCTTGAGAGAACAGCAGTCCCACCCTTTCCAAGGACGTTAGCAGCAGCCCTGCTGTCTGCAAACACTGTGGTGAGGATGGCACCATTGGGGAGCACTGGGGAGACCACCTTTTTCTTGCCCCCACCCTCCTCAGCATTTGGGTGGCACCCAGATTCTCTGCTATCTCTGGGGTACATGCTCAATTCCTTCAGAACAGTGGGGTGGCAGCCCGGCTCTCCCCAAATTCCAGGAATCTGCTCCACCCTCTTTGAGGCCTGTGGTAGTGAAATTCTTGCTGAACATCAAGGAGGAATGCCTGCCCTCAGCTTCTGGGGCAAACTCACCCTCTCCACATGCATAGGTGGATCCATGCTCCAGCCCAGAGAGTACCTTCTCCAGACCTTGGCTTTCATGGTTCTGGCTCTTTCCTTCAATTTGTCCCTTTGATGTTCCTTTTAGTCCAGACAAGCAGTGGTTCTGTTTATACAGATACCACAACACTCTTGTCAGTTTTCTATGCACTATACAGGGATCACGACTATCAAATAATGGGACTTTCCACAAATCCTTTCTGGATAACTCCATCTCAAGCCCTGGCTTGTACTGAAATGGCTGACTGGTACTATGTTTGGTTAAATCCTCACATTGGGCACTCTAATGTGGTTTAGTACCCAGAATTTTCCAGACCATCAATTTCTGGTTTCTTTGTACCCATGAGTTCAGTTTTCAGCGTATCCCTTTTCTGCTGCATTTTTGTATGAGCTGCAAGGAGAAACTAGGCTGCATTTTCCACATTTAGTATGGAAATTTCCTCAGCTAGATATCCAAACTTATTGCCTTCAAATTCTACCTTCCATCCATCACCAGGACTCAATTTCCCCAAATTCTCTGCCACTTTAAAATAAGGATTACAAAAACATATTCTTCATTTCTGTCTAAGGTCTTCTTGGAAGGACGTTTAGCATCCATATTTCTACCAACAGTCTTTTCAAAGCATTTCAGGCCTTTCCTTTTATACTCCTCACAGTTCTTCCAGAATCTTCTCCTTATCCATTTAAAAAGTCATTCCAACATGTTTGGTATTTGCGAACTCAGCAGCACCCCACTATTCTGGTATCAAAATCTGTTTCAGTTTGCTTATGCTGCCAGAATGCAATATACCAGAAATGGATTGGCTTTTACAAAGGGGATGTATTAGGTTACTAATTTACAGTTATAAGGCCATGAAAATGATGCCCAACTTAAGGTATCAACAAGAGGATGCCTTCACTCAAGAAAGGCCAATCGTGTCCAGGATTTCTCTGTCACATGGGAAGTTACATGGCAGCATCTACTCTCCTCTCCTGATTTATGGTTTTAAATGGCGCTCTCAGCTTCTGGAATCTTCTTGGGCATTTCCTTCTGCATCTCCAAACATCTGTGTCTCTTGATTTCATCTCTCTGCCCATTGTGTCAGCTTTGAGTTCTCTCTCATAAAGGGCTCCAGGAAGAGATTAATACTCACCTTAAATGGCAGGGTCATATCTCCATGGAAACAACCTATTCAAGAGGTCCCACCCAAAATTATGTCTGCCCTCCACAAGATTGGATTAAGAGAACATAGCTTTTCTAGCAGTATATAGCATCTTCAAACTAGCACATAGGGAGAGTCCTGAGGGGAGGTTTAATCTAGTAGGGCTGGGACTAGGATGGAGGCAAGGAAAGCAGGACTGTACAAGTGTTGGGCCATAGTCTATCTTTATTTAAAAATTTGGCATTTTGTTGAAAAGCCTCTAGGGTGGAGAGAAGGCAAGCAGGAAATAAAAATGACATGCTGGGGCTTAAGGGACTGATTTGACACTCTCCCCTTGCTAGAGTTCAGTTAAGAGATAGACTCAGGAGTGAAGCAGGTAAATAAGTTTAAAATATTTTTTCCCCCAATAAAGCTTGCAAAGAAAGTGGTTAAGCACTGGTCTCCTGGTGCTTTTCATTAATACCTGCCTCCTTGCCCCAGCCATTGGAACATAATGCTTGAAATAGCGCACCTGAAGAGAAGTTCAGGTGTTTGGAGGACGCACTTGCCCAGGATTGCTGGTTTGCATTGGTTCGGGACAGAGAGGAAAGAAAAATTCCCAATCTCCAAACCGTATAGATTTTAATAAGTGGACAACACCCACCAACCAAGTCATTCACTCCTTATTCATGAGGAAAAAGGGGCAAGAGGAGGACAGGTGTTACCCGAGGGGGAGGTCCCTTAACATGGAAGAGGGAGTCAGGGAGATGAGCGTCCCCTAACAACGACTTGAAAGCACATAAATCTCATTTACTTTCAAACATGTTAAAACCATATTTAAAAAATATTTTTATTGTCTAACCTTAAGAAACAGACATACAAACCTTGACATACAAACATTCTCTACATGGTGTACAATCAATGGCTCACAATATCATCACATAGCTGTGTATTCACCACCATGATCATTTTTTTGAGCATTTGCATCACTCCAGCAAAAGAAATAAAAGGAAAAAAGGAAAACGTCATACAAACCATACCCTTTACCCCTCCCTCCCATTGACCACCAGCATTTCGATCTACCCAATTCATTTCATCCTTTGTTCCCCCTATTATTTGTTTATTTTTTATCCATGTTTTTCACTCATCTGTCCATACCCCAGACAAAAGGAACATCAGACTACAAGGCTCTCACAATCACACAGTCACACTGTAAAAGTTATATGATTATACAAGAAACCCATATTTTTAATAAAATAAATCAGGTCTGTCCATTCAGTTTGGACTGCAGGCTGCTGTTTACTTACACCTCTGTTGAAGGAAAAGCCATCCAAGCGAACTTCCCAGCTTCCCAGCCACTGTCAAGGTCATGAACAGCTGGTGTTCACTGAGGACCTGGGATAGGAAATTGTTCAGTACTGGACTCTGGTCATTTACTACAATGTATGGCCTGTTCTTGTTCTAAAGTAGCTTCAAGTCTACTGGGGGCAGGGAGGGAAACAAGGACTACATGACTGCTATAGGAAAGTGAGAAAGGAGAAATGGGGGAGAAGCTTTATTATTAAGAAAGTCTTTGTGGAAGAAGGTGAACTTGGGTCAGATGTTGAAGAGAGGGTATTCTAGGCACAGGGAGCAGCATAAGCAAAGTTAGGGAGCTGGGGGTGCATGGAACATTTGCGAAAAGTTAGAATATTTGGCTCATTGTGACTAGTGGAAATAAGTTACCAAAACCAATCAGCAAACATTAAACACCTCATATGGACCAAAATATATGGTGCTCTTCAAGTAGCATCTATACTCGTCCCCTCAAAATCCAGAGAAGTGGGGACTACTCCATTTCGCCAATGAAGAAGATGAAACTTATGGAGGTTAAATGTTATTTACTGTTAAAAGATGGAAATAAAAATCCAGGTCTTTTTGACTTCACAGCCCATGATCTTGACAGCTGTAATATGTCAAAATCAAGGTTAGTGAGGCTGGGGAGGGACAGGCGAAGGAATCTGTTCCCAGGTGTGCTCAGGAGGGAAAAGGCTAAATGAGATTACTGTTAGGCAGGTTTTGTGCATCTGTGTGTTTTTTAAAATTTCGTCCACGTGTTGAATACTTGTTTTGAATCATCTTTGTTGTACATTCATTAATAACGCAAAGTTTGGGTAAAAAACCTGAACAGAAAGACTACAAACCTTGATCTTATAGATTTTATCATTTTTGCAGGCAAGAGAGACAAGCCTGTAACTGGACTGCTAACCAGTTAAAAATTAAGTATCCTAAAGAATATACAGCGTGGTAGAAACAGAGTTAGGAAAGGTCTTTGTGTGCTTTGCACAGATGAAAATGCTCATTTTCAATTTGCAGCAAATTCTATTTTTATACTTAACGGGAATAGATTAGTTGATGTTACCATTTATAACCACTAGATGGCACTACAAGACTAAAGTTAAGTTACAGTTTTCCTTCCTACCACCACAGTCCATCCCCACCCCCACCCCCACCCCACTAACTAGAAAATTTCTATTTCCATTGAAAAAGTGGATTAAGAAGTAATTTGAAGGGAAACATTTTAAGGTGAGGCGGTGGATGTTTTGAAAAAAAATGGGTGCTTTTATCCTAAATATACCTTTCACTTTGTTAATTTTATCTTCGAAAGACTATATCAGCAGAGAAATAAAGTCCTAATAAATATATAGAGTTAATGTTTTAAATAATTTTGGTTTGAAAATGTATACATTTCCTCAACAGGAGGCACAGCTTTACACCTAAATTTGAGATGTCCATTTGTGATAGTATTTTTAAATTGTGGTTTTAATAAAAAGAAAGTAGACATAAAGCAATATCTTGTAACTGCTGTTATCTATATTCATGAAAACAGTATGTCATCATAGTTAAATGGTGTGGGCGAGATAGTCTTTTGATTCTATGGTCTCAATAAGTTTAATTTCTGGACTAGCTTGGTGAGTGCCACTTTACTCAAAGATATCTTGTTTTATTAAATTTCATAGATTTTCATTGCCTAAATTATGTAGTAAAGTTTTTTCAAAAAGAAAAAAATTCATTTTTTCCCTCTTTGTTGTTTGCAGCCTTTGCATTATTATGCAGATTTTGTTTATGAAAAAGAGTTAGGATTTGGGGTTTCTGATTTCACGTTTTAATAATTCAGAGTGCTAGTATTGTTTTGAGATGTCTGATTCATTTTCATGGTCTTTTTCCCTGCTTTGATACATGAATCCACCTCTACTTCCATCCTTTGCCTCTGATTCTTTCTCTTCTCTTCCCAGACTCTGGTTTCCTGACGGTGCAATTCCATCGCAGCGTGCTTTCCTACTGCACTGGCTTGCGGTGCCCCTTAAGATGAGCTCTGGATTTTTGATAGCTTTTTTCCTACTTTTCTAAATTTAGTTTATGTGAATCTTATCCTTTTTTGTTTTACAAGTTTTATTTTATAGCATCCCTTATTATCTCTTTATCTTTGAGAACAATAAAGAAGCTGAAATTGCCAGTAGTTTATTTCCCACAATTTACCCTTCTTACATTTCTTGTGATTACATGACACCAGAATAATTGGTTGAAAAAAACGGATTTAGGGGACTAGTGGCTAGTCTTTACTCCTTCATATCAAACACTTACTGAGATTGATGTTTATTCCCAGTGAAAAGACTGGATATTTGGATTCACTTGGACATAACCTTTGCCTTATTTCCCACATTCCTTCAATCTCTCTATTTTTCACTATTACTACCCAATTTTATCCAATTATTTCCTACTGCCTTTGGGAGGTTTCTTCCTTACAGGTCTGATCTTTAGTTTACATAGGGCATGAGAACAGGGTTTTGTATCAAGGATTGTTTTTCAATATTTTGTTTGTTTCTCTCGTACGAACAAATAGAGGGAGAACCTGGGATATCTGAGACCTCGCCATAAATACCCACCTACCCCCATTTTTCTTTCTTTTTTTTTAAAGCCTTCACTTTGGGCAGGAAGGTAACATTAAATACCTTTCCTCCATTTACTCGCTATTGAAATGCTCCACAGAGCTGGGGCCTGTGATTGAATTATGCAACTTGACCGTTTTTAAGGATTCTATGGAATGCACTTAAGAAACATTGAGGAAATATGACCCACTGTATATAAAATGCAAATAATTGAGAAGTTACACAGTTAAGCCAAGTACTCCGTCTACTTTCAATGCCTAAAAGCAAAAACAGCCCAACTACAGTTTCTGTTTGAACAAATCCATCTAGTAGGCGCTTCAGTCAATGCACAGTGAAGTAGAGGCCACCAGCCCTCAACGACATCCCATCACACAGGAGCTCGTTAGAAATGCAGAGTCTCAGGTCCTCCCCTGAGCAACGGAATAAGAATTTGCATTTTAAGAGAATGCCAAGCGATTTTGTGTACCTTATAGTTTGAGAAACACTGGTTGTTTGTTATCAGGGTAGAAATACAACTTCTTTATCCACCTGCTTAAGGTTTTGAATGCACTGGTCTGTTACTACTATTAGTATTATTTTCATGAAACACTTGGAAAGCATTGAAATTAGGAGTGTTAAATCATTATCCTGTTCCCCTTCTTCCCTCCCTTAGAAAGAAGTCTCAAATTCTTTTTGAGGCAACAGAAAAACCGAGTTACAACACTGCATTATCTTTTTCCAACTTCAAATTGAGATACAATGAAAGGGAAATATACGATAACGCCACTGATTTGAGTAGACTATATCAATTGACCTTTATTCTATATTAGACTCCGTCCCCAAATGAAACAATTAAAAAAAGGGAGAAAAACATCACTAAATCTTTGCTAGTGCATTTTCTAGTGTCTCCTCCAGCTGTGAAACAACTTCTTTCTTTTCGTCAGTCTTTCTCTCATGCCTCACCTCCCCCTGCTCCCTGTTGCAGCTGGTAACAGTTTATGACGCTTGCTGCAGTGTTAATACCTAGTTAAGGCTGTTTCAGCTGTTGGTTCTTAGCGAGGTCAATGTCAGAACTGTTTTACTATGAATGCTTGATGGGCCGGGTAAAGCTGGGGACAGGCTGAACTTCCACCTTCTCACACTGCAGGAAGCCTTACAACTTTGGGCACCTCTTTCCATGTGGAGCATTGCGGGCTGCGTAAGCAATTAGAAACGTTCTGCTTCGAGTCAAGTAATTAGAGAAATTTTTAAGACATTTAAAATTAGTAATGAACCAGGCATGGCATCTTTGAGATCCATGGATACTTCATATTCAGCGCAGTCATTTATAGGTGGCAGGGACCATAATTATTATCATCCTTTTTTCCTAACATGTGACGCATGACATTTTAGAATTTGTAACAAAGAAAAAGTAAGAACCTTAGGGTAAACTATGGACTTTAGTTATTAATAATGTCCCAGTGTTGGTTTATCAGGTGTAACAAATATCCCACAATAATGCATGATGTCAACAATAGGGGAAAGCGTATTCAGGAGAGGGGGAGCATGGGGACATCTCTGTCCTTTCTGTGCAGTTTTTCTGTAAATCTAAAACTGCTCTAAAAGTAAAGTTTCTTTTAAAGAATGATAGGATGCTTAGTTTGTGCAATATACTGTGTAAATGTAGTAGCAAGTGAAAAACTTTGTTGAGGGGTGGAAAACTCAAAAAAGAAATTTAAGAAGTTTTGCTCAGTTATGACTGCTGTCAGACAATTTGTAGACACCAATAAAAAATTTAGATTTTTAAAAATAGTATTTATGACAAAGACATTTTTTTTCTTCCAATTTTATCATACCAGGATATCATTTAGATTTGTCTGGTGTTTTTAGTGTGGTAGTTGATGTTTTGTTTTGATTTTTATCTTCAGTAGAACATAATTTATTGAAAGCAACATTTTGTCTTTTTTTGTTCAAAAGGTATATATACATTGTCCAGATACCCATCTGGGAGGAGAAGGAAAAAAAAAGTGGGTGGTTTAAATCTAATGTAATCCAGTTTCATTCCAATTACACCATAGCTAGTCTTTTTTTTTTTTACTCTACAAAGAGATTGTAGTGTATAACATCTTTTCACACTCTTCTCTGGTTAATTTAAACATATAATTTGCGTGGCCAGTTTTTAATCTTGCTTCAAGGTTAACTATAGGCCAGCACTGTTTGTTTCTTTAATATTGACTTAACTTTGACTGCTGTTGACATTTTTTAAGGTCTATTTCTTTTAATACTACATAATTTAAGGGGAAAATCAAGACTAATTAGTTGTTAATGAGAGACGCATATAATGAGAAACAAATGTAACATTACTGTCATGTACGATGTATGTCTGTGTGGCTTAAAAGGTAGGAACACAACCATAATTCAAAATTAGAGAATAAAATAATCGTAATAATTACTAGCAGATGTGCCATAACTCGTAAGTCAAAACTTCTCTCCGAGCATTCTGTTGCAATGTTTGGTCATAGGAATTTGGTATTTTTGAAAGGTAGGTAATTTTTTCTTCAATTCTTTTTTTAAACTTGGAAGCCTGGTGTTTCTTTGATCCTTAGGAGACTGGAAAAGTGCTAGGTGAGTATTTTTCTCTCCTTCACAATTGATGACATCTTCGCCAGCACAGAGACACCGATTGGCATACTCTGCTGCCAGGTTTAGCTGTGGCGTCCAGCACTGCCAGGCTGCTGTATGCTCCTGGTCTAAGGAGCATCGTGTGTTCCCAAGCTCTGAGTTTACCCATTATGCATTGACCACGGGTGACCGTTAGATTCCTTTCTGTGGTTGGAACACAATGATCAGATGACTTCCTGGCTTCTGGGCAGAGTGGCAGGCAGCTGAAGCGAGCCGACTCAGTCTGCCTGGCGTGGGCCCACCGGTGCAGCTGAGCAGGGTCTCAGGTTCAGGCACTAAAGATTGTCCCCTTGAGGGTCTCTAGAGGGAGACGACTCTGAAACATTGTCCTTTTAGGATTGCGTGGACTAGCAGGACTAAATGTCTGGGCTGGGGGTGGTGGGGAAGTGACAAGTAATTAAAAAAAAATCACTAGGCATGTGGTTTTAACCCTTGAGCTGTCAAATGGTCTAAACCTAAGAAGGTGATAGCTATAACACCTATTTTCCTAATGCAGTTCATTCGTTCCTATTCATTCAACAAACATTTATGAAGTGCCAAGTACTGTTGTGGGGGCAGGAGGTAAAAACAGAGGGACTCCCTGTTCTCCAGAATTTATGCTCTCATGGATAATAATCACTAACCTTTGTTGATGCTTTTTATGTCCCAGGAACTCTTCTGAGTCCTTTCCATGCAATATTTCACTTAATCTTTGTAATAATCTTATTAAACCTAATTAAAAAGGTAATAAGAAGCCTGTATTTAAAATATCATGTCAGTACTTCTAATAATGCAAATAAAACATCCTTATAGAAATACATACTTGTAAAAAAATATAGTTCTGATTTGTTCAAACTGAGTAAATATTCAAGCTACTGGAGAAATTATGTAGATATTGGTATGAGGGTAAGAAAACACTTAAAATATACACATATACATTTCACGTAAGAGGGAGAATAGTCTCCCATGTAATTCTGAAATTAACTCTGATCAAATAAATTTGTAGGGAAAGGCAAACTTTGGAGTGTTTGTAGAGAGGGTATTTTACATTTATGTCAGATCCAGCTACCAACAAGCCCATAATAAAGGACAGTTTTTTCTAAAAATATGGTACGTGGACCACACACATCAGATCACCTGGATGCTTGCTAAAATTGCCAGTTTGGGGCCATTTTTCTAGACACAGTGTATCAGAATATCTTGGGACAGTGTCCAGGAATCTGCCTTTTCCTCCAGACTCTAGGAGATTGTTATTCACACTACACTTTGAGAACCCAGGATGTACAGTATCATTTTCACATGATACTAATGTCTCACATAGTCTCTCTCAGTCTGAAATTCTCAAAGTTACGTTGCAGCTGGTGAACATCTGTCTAGAATTCTAATACAAGCAATAATAGCACGTAATAACATACATAATCCATTAATGTTGAACGAGGTTGTCTGTTCTCTGGCATTATGAAACCTAGAATATTGCTTTTTTCTTTGTGTGTGTTGTAAAGCAGTAGAATAAATCTTAATTTTTGTCTGACTTTATATCTGATGGCTCTTATTTCATTTCTCACATCCCATCCTTTAATTTCTGTGTTTACGGTATTTGTGATGTCCCTGCTATTCTTTCCAGACCAATTTTAAAAATGATTTTGAAAAAAAAATGATTTTAGAAGGTAAGGAAAACTAAATTACTAATCAGGCTTATGAGCAAGGTCATTAGAATGATTAATAGGTAGTTTTTCTTTTTACTGGCCAGGGTAAGAGGGGTGAAGCTACACTGACAAACAATTTTAAAACTTCAGACATTTAACATAGACAAAACATTTCTTTCCAGCTTATGCTTCTGATGTAACATGAATGGGTGGAGCTTTGCTTCCAGTCTGGAAGGAGGCTGGGCTGAAGGAAGGGAAGTCTTACCGCGCTGGGCTGTATGGTCAGGTAGGCTTACCTCATAACTGGAGAGCAGGGGAATATGGGGCAGCCCATGTGCATGCGTGGATAGCAATTCTCTTGCCATGCAAATATGTTTAAGATGCAGAAGGAGAAAAATCATGAAATGAAAGAGAAACAGAATATTTGACAAAATGAGGCCCAGCTGATAATGCTCTGATCCAACAAAAAAATTTTAACATATGATGAGGCTAACAAAGATGGCATTTTGGATCGGCACTAATAAATAAAAAAAAACTTCACAGAAATTTCTTAACATTAAATTCTCTTATAAGCGATTTATTTGAAGATGGGCCAGGCTCTGTGTGGGAGCAGAAGTCACAGCAATGAATGGAACAGCAGCTGCCCCTGCTTTCATGGAACTCACATTCTAGATCATAATAGCTAAAATGTATTTGGGCCGTCATGCTCCAGGCATTTGTGTTACAACTTTACATGTATTATCTCATTTAATCCTTATGACAATCTCACAAGGTTGTTCTAATTGAATTGGGAATACTAAGATGAAGTCAGAGGAGAGAGCCATTCTCGTTTTCTACTTCTTTGAACCAGTAGTCAGGATAGAAGTATTAAGTTGAACCTTAAGAAATTATTATTTTTAAAGGTCAAAAAGGATTTAATATTGACGTTTTCATATAGTTCAGCCTTCTAGTCAACTCTTCTGGAAATTATTATCGGAACAAAAATATGCGTCATCATCATCATCATCCATCTTTATTTTCTTAACACTGAACTTTCATTGAATGCTTCAATTTGTTGGACATTGTTGTAAGTGTCTTGCATGTATTGTTTCACTTAATTCTGTATGTCTCCTGTGGTCATCTTAACATATTACCATGAACTTAGTGGCTTAAAAATCTCAAATTGATTATTTTACAGGTCAGAAGTTCTGAATGGTTTCGCTGGGCTAAAATCAGGGTGTTGGCAGGATTGTGTTCCTTCTAGAAGCTCTAGAGGATAATTCATTCCCTTGCCTTTTCCAGCTTCTATGGCCACCTGCATCCCTTGGCCCATTCTCTCTATCATCAAAGCCAGCAGTTACATCACTCTGGCCTCTACTTCTATTGTCACATCTCCTTTCCCACTCTTTTGGGGATACTTGTGATTGCATTGGACCCACCTGGACAATAAGAGAGTGGCCCTAACTCAAGTTCCTTAACTTAACCACATCTGCAAAGTTCCTTTGCCATATAAGGTAACCTATTTCGCAGGTTCCATGGATTAGGGTGTAGACATTTTTTTAGGGGGGGTTATTATTCTGCCAACTATGTGTTCTAAAACAATTCTGTGCAGTGGGCACCATCATATCCTCATTGTACAGATGAGAGAGCCAAGCTTAGTGAGATCTTCCCAGGCCTTACTGCTGGCCAGTGCTGGGGTCAGCACGTGGTCATACACACTGAGCAGAGCCTTCCAGTCTTTCATTTCATGATGTAAAAAAAAGTGCAGCTTTAGTCCTGAAAATAGCCAATATGTATCTTGTTATTCACGCTCTTGCATAATGCCTGCCATGTAGTAAAAGCTTAATAAATATTTATCAATTACTGGGAAAAATTTTTAAATAGTGCCCTCCTTTGGAAATACTTGTATTGCATTACTCAGAGTCTGGTTGTTTGTGGAACTGGGGATGTAATGATGCCTTGGGACATTTATTTGGAGACTTAATGTAGGTTTTTTTTTTTGGAGTTGGAACTGGGGATTGAAGGAGGGCAAAGAACTAGTATTGCTCATGGGCTGTTAGTGGGAAAGTTCAAGGTGCTGAGGGCAATCGACGTGATGGGGTGATGCCTTCCACTGTGACAGGTCTGTGGGTCTGGTTTTGAGTCCCAAGGTGAGGGCTGCAAGGTGGAGACATGTTATGAAGACTTGGTGATGCTTTGGGCACAAGAGAGGCTGATTTGGAGCCCAGGAGACAAAGTATTGCACCCTTTTGTGGAGGGAGGCATTTCCTCCTCAATTGGGCTGCAGATCCCATCAGCCTTGAGGCACCCAGAGGTTCTGGGCTGCCGGGGGTGAGCAGCCTGCTTCTCAGAACGGCATCCTTGTGGAGGGCATGGCTGGCACAGATGGCGCAGAAACAAATTGACTTGTTCCCGAGCACCTGTGCAATAGCTTTGGGGATCCCCAGGCATTATTGGGTAATGGTCTATGTCATCCTACTTTATCTGTTAGAGGAATTAAAAAAATATATATATAACAACAAACAGACACAAACATTCTTAACATGTGATCATTCCATTCTGCATATATATAAAATCAGTAATTCACAATATCATCACATAGTTGCATGTTCATCATCATGATCATTTCTTAGAACATTTTCATCAATTCAGAAAAAGAAATAAAAAACAACAGAAAAAAATTCATACTACCATACTCCTTACCCCTCCCTTTCATTGATCACTAGCATTTCAATCTACTAAATTTATTTTAACATTTGTTCCCCCTATTATTTATTTTTATGCCATATGTTTTACTCATCTGTTGATAGGGTAAATAAAAGGAGCATCAGACACAAGGTTTTCACAATCACACAGTCACATTGTGAAAGCTATATCATTGTACAACCATCTTCAAGAAACATGGCTACTGGAACAGAGCTCTACATTTTCAGGCAGTTCCCTCCAGCCTCTCCATTACATCTTAACTAACAAGGTGGTATCTATTTAATGCTTAAGAATATCCTCTAGGATAACCTCTCAACTCTGGAATCTCTCAGCCATTGACACTTCATTTTGTCTCATTTCACTGTTCCCCCTTTTGGTCGAGAAGGTTTTCTCAATCCCTTGATGCTGAGTCCCAGCTCATTCTAGGATCTCTGTCCCACGTTGCTAGGAAGGTCCACACCCCTGGGAGTCATGTCCCACATAGAAAGGGGAAGGGCAGTGAGTTTGCTTGTCGTGTTGGCTGAGAGAGGCCACATCTGAGCAAAACAAGAGGTTCTCTTGGGGGGTGACTCCTAGGCCTAATTTTAAGTAGGCCTGACCTATCCTTTGTGGGATTAAGTTTGTTAGGGGAATTTTGAAGGAGAAACTGGTTATACATGCCCAGAATCCCTTTTCTCTTTGGAAGGAGTCTGGCTGCAAGCAGCATAAATCCTGCTCTGCTCTCTGCCAGGTAATAGAAGAAGCTTTTCCATTTTCTTCTGCTACCTGTGATCATGCGAGTGTTTGCCTAATTATGGGATTTAATGTTAGAAAGACCCGACAGATACATGCCATATTATCCAATAGCAATATATTATTAGTAGAGGTGATACTTTGGTATGACTTTTTAAAACTCTTTATTTCACAAGTGTTTCAGAACTCAGGCAGAGAATGAAATAATTCAGCAAGGTTGTAAGATGCATAATTAACATGCAAAATAACCAGTCTTTATATATACCAATGGTTTTGAACTGGAGGCAATTATTCACCCCAGGAAAATCTGGAAGCATTTTTGGTCTGGAAGGATCTGCTGGATAGCCTACAATTCACAGGACATTCCCATAACCCAAAATGCCAATAGTGCAGTGCCAAGGCTGAGCAAGCCTTCTCTATAAACTGTTAGAAGATGTATGGGAAAATTCCATTTAAAATAACAATAAGAAAGAGTACAATACTTAGGAATAAACCTAATAAGAAATGTGGCAAACCCATACGAAGAAAACAATACAACACCCCTGACTTAAACAAATGGAAAGATCCTTCCCGCTTGGTAGAACATCTCAACCTTATCAAGATGTCAGTTCTCCCTAAGTTTTATAGATTTAATATGATCCAAATAAATATACCAATGAACTTTATTTTGTGGAACCAGATAAGTTGACAGCAGAGTTCACATGGAAAAAAAATAACACGCAAGAATAGCTAGCTAGGACAACACTGAAAAGAAACAACTATGAGGCACGTGAGCTCTCCCATGCATGGGAAGGGAAGGCTTAAAATGGACACGGTTCCTATTTGGAATGATGGAAATGTTGTCGTAATGGTTGGTGAAGATGGTAGCACCACACTGTGAATGCAATTAACAGCCTGAAATACATACCTAAATGTGGTTAAAAGGGGAAATGTTAGATTGTATATACAGTAACAATACAAATTCAAGGAAAAAATTCATCAAACTACAAGTTTAGACCATAGACTATAAGAATGTGTTGTTATTACTTTTTTGTGTTTGTGTGCCATTACTTTTAACAAATGTTCCACAGCAATGCAAAGTGTTAATAACAGGTTGCTGTATGAGAATCCTTTATTTCATGCATGATTGTTCTGTAAACCTGCTTCTCTAATAAAGAGAACAAATACATTCTACATGGACTTTATAGTAAAAACAGGGTAGTCCTGGTGTATAAATAGGTGAGCAAACCAGCAGAATAGGTTAAAAAGCCCAGAAAGTATATCAAGTATATGTGATATATGATAAAAGTGTTAATTCAGATTACTAGGAAAGGATGGACAGTTTAATAAACGGTGTTGAGATAACTGGACAGTCTTTTGGAAAAAGACAAAATAGCCTTTTCTTATACCAGTAAACACTAGTAAACTTAACATGGACTGGAAATTTGAAGGTAAAAAATGAATCCCTATAAGAACCAGAAGAAAACACGAGTGACTCCCTCTAAAACTTGGGCTTAGAAAAGATTTTCTAAGTATGATTCTGAATCCAGATGAATAAAGATAAAGATTAGTAAATTTGACTATAAAATAAAAAAAAGCTGAATCAACAGACTAGCATCTCTAAAATATAAGGAACTTTTAAAATTGAGATGAAAAAAGATTTAAAATGCTATAGAAAATTGGGAAAAATACATGAACAATTGATAAAAATTGTGTAAGAGACCCTTAAATATATGAACAATATTCAGCTTTCTTCATACCAAGAGTAAATAAAATTAAAACTACACGGAAATACCATTTTCGTCACACATTACGATTGACAAAAATTCAAAAGCCTGACAGTGTCACTCTTTTGACAAGGTTGTGGAAGGGAAAAGAGATTTTCATACATTGCTAGAAGGAATGCAAAACTGTAAGACCCATACAGAAGAGAATTTATCACCGTGTAACAAGACTAGCTGTGCACTGACCAGTTGACTCAATGAACAATTTTTCTATCTGCTTCCTTTGGACATGTCTTTACATTTAACAATCTTGGTCATTGCCTCAAGTTTTTATTTAAATTTTTATTCTGTGCTCTGATGGCTTTCAAACTTCATTGTCTCCTAGATCTCTATATTTTTTGACAGGTTTTTCCTCATTTCAGTAGTCTTCACTTCTTAGGAAACACTGATTCTGATGTCTTATGGAATATTCTTTCATTATTTTACACTAATATTTGATGAGCTCAGTGGTTAGATTTTAGTCTTTATTTTCTTCATTATTTTTCTGCTCTTTCTGGCTGCTCCTACTTACTTTACTACATCAACCATTACTTATAAGCTTAAGGTGTCAAAGTTTATTTCACCGCACCTCAATTAATTCAACTTAAATTTCTCATTCTCTTCTCATCTATACTTGCTTCAAAACTTGGTCCCTATTCCGTGTTCCCTATTTTATTTAATAGAATCTTTATATACTCTATGAACTAGAAATCTTGGGATCATTATTGTCTTTTCTTTCATCTCATCACCCACATTAAGGGACTACAATGTTCCAGATATACTTTAAATTAGTTCCTTTTACCTTTCACCTGAGTTAGTGATCACTTCACTATACTATTTCAATTTCTCTTCATTAGAGTTTAACATTGTTAACCAAATTATCTCTAAAACACAAATCTGATTTTATCTGCATGCTATTTAAAAATCTTTAACAGTTCTATGTCCATACATATATATGTACATGTATATATATATATGTATGTATATTCATTCATTTGTTAGTTCATTCATCAATATATTTAGGCATCAGCTATGTGCCAGAGACTGTTCTATGCCCAGGAATTTAAAGATTAGAAACTCTTTCCTAATTGGCATGGTTCTCTCAACTTCCTTCATTAGCATCTCAGAAATACAAGGCAGTAACATCTTTCTCTCCCAAGACTGCAATTTAGAAACACTAAAGTTAGTTAACTACTTTTCTTTTATACCAAATTTTACTGTGCTCTTTCCTGCCCCTGCATCCCTTATTCCCTGGCATAGAATTTTTCTCTTTATCTTTCTCCATCATTCTATCACTGCTTTATACAACAGGGTACCCTAAAGACAGGAATAATGAAGTAGTAGTAGTAATAATAATAAAAAAAACAGGTAAATATTATTGAATAAATAATGCATGTATAATAATAGAATGAAAAGTTCTCAGTTCATGGGAAAGATTTTATGAAAATTTTCTTCTGTATCCCCTAAAGCAGATATTTGAACTTATAGCTTAGTTGATTGCAGAGAAAAGGCCATAGTTAACAGCTTATCTATAGCAATGATGTTGCATTTCAATTGTCTGCTGTTGTCTAAATTTCTTTTTAAAAGAATCTCATTCATCACTAGAAACTTTTCAATGTTACTATTGGGTAGTTGAACTATTTTTATTGCCTAAATCTGCTATTTACTATAAGACTTTCTTAGGATAAGGAGTGTTAGATATTCTTGCATCATTCAGTTTTAATGAAGCAAAAGGATAGAAATAGTAGCATTTGTAGTATAGTGCTAGTGCTTTTACTCTTAAAAATGAAGTGTAATATATATGTATATATACATATCCTTATACGTATATATACATATCCTTTAATAGGTATATGTTGATTTTTAGAATTACACTATAAATACTTTTTCTAAGAACTTATAATCTAAAGGAAACAATATTTACATGGCCATGGAGCATTGCACCAATGGACCATTTACGAATAAGAAAATATTACAGAGGAATATGCATATTGTAACAAAGAAGCTAGAATAACATGATAATGACAGCATATCGACGTATTTTAAGATATGGTATGTTCGAAATTTGCAAATCATGCATATTTCACGTTTCGTCATATCGAATATCTGGATTGACCTCTGAACTTGAGAAGCAAAGGTCCTTAGAGTGTGTGGGTTACCATAGTTCAGTTTAGAATGCTGCCTCTGAATCAGAATGGTAGAGTAAGTCAAAATAGGTGTTTGAAACAGTAGTTTACGGGAAAAAATAAAAAATGTCCACAATCAGATGTTCACTTAATATGCGATGACAAACAAAAAGGAGTAGAAAACTGAAAAAGTTTTTAATCTGTTCAGTAAAGAATTTTACAGATTATTTTTGGAGCCTAATTTGGAAAAATTTCTTGGGAGTGAGAGAGATACGTTTCAGAGAGGTAGGTGTTAGGGTAAATTGAAGAAGCTGGAAGAGAGTAACGAATGAAGAGTGAGGTATATTGAATGTTTTTCTTTTTATTTTGTTACCTAGACTTACTTGGGATGCTTGGATATGCTCCCTTTACACATTTGCACCTATTTCAAGTTCCCTTAATCCAAGAAACCCATCCACTTCAACGCACAGAGAAAGTACTGCCTCAAGGGTTTATTGTTCCTCTTTCTAACCGCCATATCCAAACTGGTGTCTGGCCCCAAACTCCGGGACTGTAATCCTATTTCAGCTTTCTTAAGAGAACAGAAAGTAATATTAACTCCAAAAGCCTAACACTGATCCAAACAATTCTTTCCAACAATTGCATCTATACTTTTTCTTAGGGACAGTGTGCAGGCACACATTAAAAAACCTTTGGGGATGAAAGGGGTCATTGCAGTGATACTTTATTTTAATGTTCATTACAATTTCACCTAAAGGTACTAAAAAATGAAGTTACAATAACAGGTTTTAGAGAATACAATAACAACTTCTAGATTTGTAATTGGTTTATTTTGCTGCCATTTAACCATTTAACATTTTAAAAAAGGAGATGATTAAAAATGACCATGAAAGAATATGTGTAGATATAAGTACCTTTCAGTTTTCCAATGAAATATAGTGGCTATGCATTTAATAGTTCTTAATCCAGTCATTCTTGACATTTATGATTATAAATGAAATATTATTGAAATTCACAGAAGATCAGGTCTTTGCTACCGTATTGAAAGTGATTTCATTCAATGCTTTTTTCCTTTTAAATTTCCAAAATCAAATCCCTTAGCACAAATACAAAAATTGAAAAGTACATGATTTCTTCATATTTGTCTATTTACACTTCCCTGAAATCAATCACATTAATAGCACATGTGTGACAAGTCATTCTGTATTTTTCTTCATGTCCATACTGATCAAACATGTATATATATATATGCAGGTTTTTAATAAGAAAATATTGGTTTTCATTTTTTCCTACACTTTGCTTTTTAAGATAGATCTCCAGATTAATAGAGATATTAAGATTGATCTCTAGATTAATAGAAGTAAATCATTCTTTTTACTGGCTGGTTTATATTGTATATAATGGATACTATAATATCCATTATATGTTAACCATAGTATAATATGTTTAATCACCTTCCATAGATAATATTCAAATATGATTTCTGTTTTAACACAAAAAATATCCTTGTAGATATATCCGTATATTCTTACATTTTATTACAATTTGTTATATTCTGTAAAAGGAGATTAATGCTTTTAAAAATATTTGAAGTTTCAATATTAATAGAGACTGCCAGATTGCTTTCTAAGAAATTTTAAGACTTCGTATGCCCTCCAATGCACATAAATATCACTGTCTCTACAATCTTGGCACTACTTAATATTTTTAATTTTGCCATTTTGATAGGTATAATAACAGCATCTCTCTTTTAATTTCATTAGATCATACACCATTTCACTTGTTTGTTAACATTTTGGATATCAGCTTCCTAAGCTTTTCCATGGTTCTCTTGACTTTTTGTCTTTTATCAGTTTTCAGAAGCACTTTCCACTCCCCAGAACTAATAAGGATTGACTTGGCAAGCTCTTACTCCTCTCCAATTCAGTGGGAAGCAGATTTTCGGGCTCTCGGATTTTAAGGATACAAGGACTGTCGTTGCAGCACAGAGATTGGAACAATTTAGTTTTCTGATGTGGCTAGCTGTCTTCTGGGACAATCAGGTCTAATGGGTTTGTGCTGCTGGCCCAACAATTACACGTGACAACTGTTCTTTTCTTTAGGCTTTTGTCGCTCTCTAGGGGAATGCAACCCTGGTGATGCTCTCCTTGCAGATCCAGGTAGAACTGGGGGCCTCAGAAAGTACCTCTAGTCTTTTCCTGCACGCTTGCAGTGGTTGTTGAGTTACTCCAGGGACACCATGCCAGAGATATTTGCTGAGTCTGCTCAGATTCTCTGTGTTCAGATTTTAAATGATAGATTTGCTTGATTTATAGGCTAAAGTTTTTGACCTTGTTTTTCTGATGAAATGTTTGAGGTGGTCTAATCTGTTGGATTGCATACCCAACGCAGCATGGTAATTAAGAGTCAGAAATTTGGGAAAGAGATAAATTTAAAATCCTAAGTTGTTTTGCTTGTACCATGGGCCTCCATTTCTCTACCTCTACAATAAGCCCAATTATTCTTATTTATGGTCATTTGAGAAAAATAAGATTTAAATGAAAATAAAGTTACCTAAAGCACTTAGGGTATCTCGCACATTCTAAAGATCTAATCAGTAAAGCTGTATAAGAATATTTGAGATTAAGCCAGTAAGTGAACATTCATATCCTTAAACTAATTTTCTGTTTCTGGCCAGTCTGACTATTGCGAATCCCGTTTACTGAGCATTTTCTATTACTGCTGTTATAATAAACATCCCTCCAGGTCATTCCTTTGCATGTCTCACTTTCCCATCTTAAGTCCTTTTGCAACTGTGTATTTATGGTCAGGTTTCTGTCACTGTTTCAGTTTGCACTTAAAAATGCACTGAAAATGAAATGCACACTCCTATGGGCTGTGTGAAAGTCGGTATTTTTCTTGATTACTTTTTTTTTGTAGAGAATTCCGATTATAGTTTTTAATACAATTTATTTTAAATAGATTAAAATTGGTTAAATATAAATAAGATAGTGGCAGACAGCTCATGGATGGAATGATCATAAATGTTTTTCGCTTTCTTTAGTAAAGGTCTCTGGTTAACCTTGAGTTTCAAGTAAAGTCTTAAGCAGCCTTAGGCTCTGCAAATAGCAGCTCCAGCAACAAATCAAAGAGTGATGTTTATGTTCTTCTATAGAAAGATCGTTACCAATTGATCTTTTCGGCAAAACCAACACACATGAATAGCTGTAGAATAATTGCAGTTGAATCAGTATATTTTTTGAGAGTGACCAACAATGTTATATGGTGCAATAAACCACTTGAAGGCATCTATCTGGAACACATGGAAATGCTGCAATTTATTTAGATTCTGTACTGGTAAAACTTCACGCTAGATTTTTGTTTGCCTTGGAAGGTTTGTATTTCTTAGCTGTATATTCCTGGCGAAATGTGTCTGTGATGGCCAGCCATCATTCAGGCCAAAGACGGTTGATCGAAGAGACTTTAAAAAAGACATGGACATTCATTTATTCAGTGAGCACCTTTCCGGCATTTACTGTGCAATAATACCTGTGCTAAGTTTGGGATTGCAATGCTGGAGGGCAGAACTCGCCACGATCCTGCTGGAGCCACAGTCTAACAGAGGAGCAGACATTAGACAAATAGCTACAAAAATAATTATGTAATTGCAGTTGTGACAAATGCCATGAAAGAAAATTATAGTTAGAAGGATTGCCAACGTGACCAGGGCATGATTGCTTTAATATTTAGATATTACTCAATAGAGTTCATAACAATTCTTTGCAAGAGATGATATCTGGGAGCTTTAGACGTGATATTTGTAGCTAGACAAGGGGAAGGAAGAGGGTGTGAAGGAAATCAGTGTTTCTTGAGCCTATCCTGTGTGTCATGTACTTTATTAATTTTTACAACCCTAAGAGAGAACAATTATTATTTCTATTTTACACACTAAGAAGCTGAGATAAGAGACATAAGTTTACTTCTCCATGTTCTCCTTGTAGCCACATAGGGCTGAGCTCAGACCCATGTGACTCTGCCATATGCTTCCAGCATCTTTAGCCTTTCTAGAAAATTCTTCACATTAACTAATAGCCTACTAGTTCAAAAAAAGTTCATTTTTTTTTTTACAAAGCTATAGAGAGTACCATCATATAAGAAGAGTTTTCACCCTTTCAATTGAGGAGCTCAAGGCAATTTGGGTGTCCTAAGTGACTGGAAAAAATGTTAACACTCTCAGGATTGCTTGAAATAGTTTAACTTGAAAAAAGTCCATAGATAATCAGGAAAATTAACCTTCTAGAAACAGAGGTAATGCAGGAAGTACAGTTTCTTTGATATTCATCAAGGAAAATGATTAATTCTAAGAATAGTTTTTTTAGTTATATGCTTTTATGCAATGCAGGACGTTTAAGTTAGAATTTGCAAAGTCTACCTTTAAAACAGTATTAAGTTAAAAAGAAAAAAAAATCAAAGTCATGCAGGCATATGAGACTGAACTATAAGGTGGGTGATATATATACAGTATCAAGCTCATGACTCATGTAATATCCTCTATGAAGTTGAGATGATTCACAGAGTAGAAATGACTGACAGAAGTACAGGAAAGGAGCAGAAAACTGCTTTCAGGTGTAGAGTATTGAATGCATAATTCAACAGCTATAAAGAATAAATTTATGGCTAGCTGATCAGTTAACATTATTTGTGATTTCCTGTGGTTACATGATATAGCTAATTCCTTTCTCCCTTCATGAGCCACAAACAATATTCATTTGCCAATATGAGAATTAAGCTGTTACTGTCAGTAAATGGGACTAAAACCCAACTAATAAAAAGTGGAAGTTTGTGACTATTAGCCTATCAGTATCAATTTCAGGCTTCACACAAAACACAAAGCCTGCTTCCCAGAAATCTCTATTCCATTGGTATTCATTTCGTATTGAACATTAGTTATTTACTTATAAAATATGTGCTCATTACAAAGGTCTGTGAGTGCAATTGCATTAATTATTCATCCTAAGATTCTGAAACACGTTGGAGGTTCCGAAAGGTAATTTCTAGCTTCTGATGGGAAATGTTCCACATGAGAGCCCATCAGCAAAGTTTCAGGAAATAGGTCATGGATTTGGAAAGTAGGAACAAATCAGGCACTTTTATCATTTCCCTTAAAGTTGTCCACCATTTAGAAGATAAGATGAGATAATTAGGAAGTTTGATATTTTCTCCCCTGAAATGTCAATACCAATGTGTTATTAGTGTGTCCAAATACGTCCAATATGTATAAAATTATATCTTGTTTACTACTCGCTGCCAACCAACATTCACATTGCCTTGAGTGGGCTTAGATTGGAGTGTTCCAATATCATAAGAGTTTAGAAATTAGATTTGTTTTATTATTTTTATTGTGATAATGAAAAAGAGGAACCCCACATTTCAGATGGCAAATGAATTCTATATGAATGTAGAAATTTAGGCATAAAAAGAGAAAAATTAAAAGATTTTAAATTAATTTCTAAAAATGCTTAAAATGATCTTCCATAACATATCTTTAAATATTAAGCTCTCAATGCCACACATGTTTTCCTTTCTGTAATTGTTTTTTTTTGAAACTCTAGTTTTCTTACTCTAAAATCTATATTAGTAATTGATTTTAATCTATATCTGTATCTGTTACACAATGCATAAGTCTCTTGTTATTGTTAAAAATTCAAACCATACAAAACTTTCATAGCAAAATATGCAAGTCCCTCTGTATTATTGTCCTTTCACCTACACTCCTCTCCTAAGAGGTAAAACTGCAACAGTTTTATGAGTTTCTTTCCTATCCCCTTTCTATTCATTTGCATTCTTAAAAGTTTTTGTAGGTATTTTCTATTTTTTATAAAAATGGGGTGAATGTTTTTTAAGAATTACATTTAATAGAAATGTTATGCTATATAATCTCTGCTGTGGCAAATGACCATTACAATTAGTACCTCATTCTCTTTTCTTTGGGGTTCAATTATCTAGTGTAAATTTGTAGAGGTCCTTCATTAATAGTAAATATTGTAGTCTTTTGTTCCATGATATTAAATGCAAACTGCTTAGAATATATTGCTGGCTTAATTTTTTCTATCTAATTAACATTGAAGATGTATTTGCATTTTCCGATTAGGTAATGTGTGAAGACAGTCTGAAAGTAGAGGCAATTAAGTAAATATATAGTATTTGATTCTGCAGTGAGAAGGGAGAGGAATATATAATAAAAAGTCTGTAACTTTCTCGGGAGTCTGATGCACTAAGAATGAATCCTGGAATTTCAGAAGAGTTAGAGTTCTTTTATTAAAGATACAAAGATTAGACCTAACATGTAAGTGTGAAGAGAGGGAAAAGCAGTAGGTTTTCTGCACAAAAACAGTGTATCTGGAGTAGAGGGAAAAATTGTAGGAATTCAAGTAAGAGAAGAGTAACATGGACAATAAACACACCAAGTGGCCTTTACAGACCGTGGAGAGGACTTTTAATTTATTGTATGTGATGGGAAGCCGTCAGAGGGTTTTGAGCAGGAGATTGGCATCATCTAGTTTACATTTAAAAAGGATTGGCCTGGCTGCTGGGCTTCTTTTTATGCATTGTGGTTGGGAATCTTGGTATATGAAAAAACTGCAGAGGGAGACTACAGATTTCAGAAATGTAGACAAGTTTCAGATTCATGTTGGGGCTATGATTTGTGAAACTTTCTTCCGCACACTTCTTCAGGCACAGGCTGCTTCTTTCGGCTATTAAAGCTGGATCATGAGAGGGAGGAGGGAAGCTAAGGCAGTCTGGGAGAAACAAAAGTGCATCCTAAAAGGCAGACCCACTACTGACACCTGCAAGGCTTTGAAGCAAGTGCACAAATGGAGGGCCATATAAAATATTTCTAAATATTAAGAAATTATTTCTCAAGCTAAAAAATGTTCTATGTGCATAGTTTGATGATTATACCTTCATAATTACCTGGAAGATAAAGTTTAAATTTTGGATTTCTTTTTCTGTGCCCAAACATAGCAGTGTAGGTGGCGCTAGCCCTGTTCTATCACCGGCCTATGGCCTTGTGTTCTTTCTTTTACCCTCCATGGCACAAATGTGCACATGTAGACACTACAGCTCTTCCATCCAAGTGCCATCCAGATCCTCTATAGAGACCAAATCCTTGGCAAACACTAAGACCCAGGTATGCCCTTGAGGGCATGGCTTGATGGTCATGTCAAAACTCCACTCAGGAATCCCTTCAAGGAAGGACTGTGGTTTCCTGTTGTTGGTAGACAGCCTTCAGTTGTCATCCCCTTTGGTCTTTGCAACCATTCCAGACAACGTGCATGCAATGACCGATGGAGGCAGGTGTATCAAAGACCGGACATTTAGGCCCAACATGGAATGACTGTCATCAACCATTTTAGCCCCAAGCAAGACTCTAATTCCAGTCAAGGGAAGTGTGGAAAAAGACATATTGAGCTAATCCTGAAATAATGTTGGTAATAAAGATTAAAAGCAGAGGGATCCTACTCACATGAAGTAACCCCCACCTCCAAAAGCCTCAAAACTTGACTGAGGAGCAGGGTAAGCTGGAACTCATAAATATGGCGCACCGAGTGCCAATGAAATCAGTTGACAGATGAAATGGTATTTCTCCATGAGTACCACAAGGACCCTTGGTCTGGGAAATGCTGTGTGATGACTAGGGAGGGACAGTGTTTTAGAACAACTCTGAAGTATATTGTGTTGTTTTGCCTCACAAATACTGAAAGTTATTTAAGCTTCTTTCAACCAGCTAATGACCGCTTATCTGGATACTGTTCAAACCAGCAAGTCCTTTTCTATTGTGATTTCTTGGAACCAGAGAGCTAGAACCTTGAAAATACACCTGCACACAAATTTACCAAAAGGGATTGTTCCTTTCATATCCAGGGGAGATAATTTTCAGTGTTTGGTGTTTAGGGGATTAACTTGTCCTCCACTATATAACTTACATCTTTTTTAACTTCTTGAAAAATAGGGTAGTGTTACCACATGCAAAATTGACTTGACATTATATAACTGAATTAACATAAGTCCAATTTTGACAGA
Organism: Tamandua tetradactyla; assembly: GCF_023851605.1. Taxonomy (NCBI): domain Eukaryota; kingdom Metazoa; phylum Chordata; class Mammalia; order Pilosa; family Myrmecophagidae; genus Tamandua; species Tamandua tetradactyla. The sequence continues at coordinate 39,690,456 of NC_135347.1, read as the reverse complement.
TTAAAGTACAAAAAACAAATGATTATCTCAATAATATAAAAAAAGTATTTAATATAATATAATTTCTATTTATGATAAAAACTCAACAGTTTGGAATAGAAGGAAACTGATTAAGAATATTTACAAAAATTTACAGTAAATGTAATAAGGTTTTAAAGCTGAAAGTATTCCCTCTAAAACAGGCACACATAAATAGAAATGGTGTCATTGTTTCAGCTTGGCCCAGTGCTGAAGGCCCAGTTCATGGCAATTAGACAAGGAACAGAAGGAAAACCGCTAATTTATAGGGGAGGGAAGTAAAAAAAAGTCATTTTCGTACATGACATAATTAGCTATAGGGAGCTCTAAATTATTTAAATAAGTAATTTTATTGATACATTGATTTTGTACAATAATCATTTAGAAAATAATTTTTTAAAAGGCCGTTTACAAGAGTGAAAATATAAAATATCCAGAAAATATTATTATAAATGTACAAAATCACTTTGGGAAAAGTTGTACACTTTAATGACAGATATGAGAACACCTGAGTAAATACAGAGATGGCTCATGACTATTCATAGAAAACAATTGTAAAGATACCAATTCTCCTTAAAATAATTTTTAGATTCAATCAGTTGCCACCAACTTCCCAACTTATGTTTCTTTTTGGAAATTGTCAAACTCATTACAATGTTTCTGTGAAAGAGCAGGAGGCTAAGAATAGCCAAAAAACATAAGAAGAACAGGGGTGAGGTAAGGAAACAGGGATTTTCTCTACTAGATCCCCAAACTTATTATAAGTCCATAGTAATTAAAATGTTGCAAAAGCACAATGATAGCCATTAAGTCAACAGAACAGAATTGCAATGATGTGATGACAGAAAGACATGCATAAATGAAAATTTGATTAATAACAGAACAAGCATTGCCTATTAGTGTGAAAAAGCTTGGCTGTTTAATAAATGGTGCTCCAACAATTTGTTGTGCATACAGAAAAAAATAAAAGAACTTTTATTTCTACATCACCCTAGACTAAAACCAATTCCTAGCTAGATAGGAACAAAAATAAAAATTTTAAAACAAACTCCATATAAGAAATAAATAAACTTAAAACAACACATAAAAGTAACATACCAAATTTAAATGATTGCAGTATTCAGCTGTATTAAATTAAGAATTGTGGTAGACTGAATCATGTCTCTCACAAAGATACATTCAAGCCCTAACCCAAGGTCCTGTGGGTGTGAACTCATTTGTAGATGAGATCTTCTAAGTCCTGTTAAGTTGAGGCCAAACTGAAGGAGGATGGGCCTTAGTCCTAAATGCCTGGAGTCTTATAAGCAAAGGAAAGTTGGGCCTTATAAGCTAGAGAGACCTATGACTCTGTGACAGAAGCAGTACTGATTGCCAGCAAGCCACCATGAGAATGCTACTGACTTTGGAGAAGGCATGGCCTACTGATATTTTGAATTTGGATTTTCAGTCTCCAAACTGCATGCCAATGAATTCCTATGGTTTAAGCAGACCAGTCTGTGTCATTTGTCATAGCAGCCCTTGCAAACTAAGATGAGAATATTTGCTCATCAAAAGACATTATAAAAAGTCAAATGCTAAAACTACAAATTGCGAGATGTTTGAAACATATATAATTGACACAATTAGTTTCCAGAATATACAAGCATCAAAAAGTAAAAAGATAGCCTCATTTAAAAAAATCAATAAAACACCAGAGTAAACATTTCATAGGAGCAAAAAGAGAACTGAAGCATGGAAATAGAAATTTATTAAAATCAAAGAGACATAAAATATGATCAGAATGAGATATCACTTTATAACGCCTAGGTAAGCAAAAATTAAAATTGGAAAATATCAAGTTTTGAGGAAAATGTGGAGCACTAAGAACTTTCGTATACCGCTGAAGAGAGTATAAATTGGTTCAATCACTTTGGAAAAGGGCATTGCTAGTAAAATTGAGTCTGCAAATACCCTATGACTCAGCAGTTCCAACTCCAGAGATAAACCAGTAAGGACCTCTTCCACGTGGCACTCGGAAGCACATACAAGAATATTCAGAGAACTATCATTTGTAATAACAGAACAACAAGTGATGATGGCAAAACAACTGGTTACAACCCAGTCTCTGTCAATAGTAGAATGGATACATAAATTGGGGTGCATTCATACAGTGGGTTACCATAAAGCAGTGAAAAATAAATGAACTTTAGCCTGCATGTGTCAATATGAATGAATCTTAAGAGTATAATGTTGGTAAAGAAAGCAAGTAATAAAAGGATACATACTATACAATGTGGAAGAATAGGCAAAAGTAAAGTGTATAAAAATATACACGTATGTCAAAACTAAAAAATATATTATAAGAATATATACATACATCCTTGTAAGGATAAAGCTTTAGAGCAAAGCAATGAAATTATTAGCATAAATTCGGTATTTCTGGAAAGGAGGAAGAATGTTTTGATCACGGGAATGCTACATGGGGGCTTCTTCATAAGGATAATTTAATTCTTAAATAGGTTCATGGGTTTTGATATCATCATTATTCATTACTTTGTACATATACGATACATGTGATCTTTTTTAGCTATTTATTTCACAAAAAGTATTGGATGTAGGCAATTCAGTGCTGGCATGGTAGCTCTAGCATAATCAAGAACACAAAAAATTTATGTCTTTATTCTCGGCCATCCTTAATTCATGCCTTTTGTAGTAAGGGTCTCCTTCTATCCAAGATGTCTTCTGAAGTCTCAAACTCTATCCATGCTCTAGTCAGGGAAAGAAGAGGAGAGAAGGGCAAAAAGTCTCCTTACAGCTTAGCCAGACTCCTTTAAGGAACTTTCTTATAAGTCTTTTGACTTAAGTTCTGTTTATATGTTATTGATTCGCTAGCAATACATAATGTGGAAAATTTTAGCTAGAACATTGACACAGAATAAAATATCATCTTGTTTAATAAAGAGGAGGAGAGAATGGATAGTGGATTAGCATCTCTGTGTTTGCCACAGTCTTTTTTTGTTTTTCTTTTCCATTTATTTCAACTTTTATTTGTATTAATTCCTTCTTCCTGCTTTATTAGACTTTGTTTTGTAATTCTTTTTTCTGGCTTCTTGAGTTTAATGCTTCATTTGTTTATTTTCAATCTTCCTTGCCTCTTGATATTCACATACCATGATCATCCAAAGTGTACAATCAGTAGTTTACAGTATAATCATATTGTTGTGCATTCATCACTTCAATTTTTGAGCATTTTTATTATTGCAAAAAAAAATAAAAAATAAAAGTATAAAAGAATACCCAAAACATCCCATACCCCTTACCCCCCACTATTATCTGTTTGTTTTTTGTTCTTTTTTTTTTTTTTTTTAAATCATCTGTTCAAATTCGGGATAAAGGAAGTGTCAGCCACAAGATTTTTACAATTATATGGTTATACCGTAAAAGTTATAGTTTCTACAAGTTATACAATTGTCTTCAAGAATCAAGGTTACTGGATTACAGTTAAACTGTTTCAGGTATTTCCTTCTAGTGATTCTAATACACTAACAGTTGAAAAAGAATATCTGTGTACTGTATAAGAATAACCTCCAGAAAGACCTCTTGGCTCTATTTGAAATAGTGAAATCACTATTTGAAACTCTATTTTGTTTCAATTTCCCTTACCCCTTTTGGTCAAGAAGGCTTTCTCAGTCTCATCATGCTGGATTCACGCTCATCCTGGGAGTCATGTCCCACATTGCCAGGGAGATTTACACCCCTTGGAGTCATGTCCCAATAAGGGGTGAGGGGTGGGGTGGAGGGCAGTGAGCTTACCTGTGGAGTTGGCTTAGAGAGAGAGGCCACATCTGAGCAACAAAAGAGGTTCTCTGGGGGTGACTCTTAGGTGTAATTATGAGTAGGTTTAGGTTCTCCCTTGCAGGAATAAGTTTCATAAGTTGCCACAGTCTTTTAGTTGTTTCATCAAAATGTTTTCAAGTATAGTTAATTTTTTGACTCTTTGCATTTTGAAGATATCTTCATTTCACTTTCATAATTGCTTGATTAATTATTTAAAGGATTTTAGGTTCACAACATGATTTTTCTCAAAATCATAAAGCATTTTAAAATTTATTCTAGTGTTGAGAACCCAAAATTAATTCATTGCAACTCCAATCTGGGTTTCACTTTAGGTAACCTTTTCTTTCTTTCTGAAATATTAAACGCTTTTGTGGTTTTTCCATTAGAGTTCTGGTATTTTCCTGTATGTGCCTGGATAGGGTTCTTATGTTTTATTTATTTATTTTAAATTCAATCTCGGGCTCTATCAACCTAGAAACTTATTTCTTTATTTAATACACATTTATTTTCTTAAGTATATCTTATGTTTTTTTAGATTTCTCTTTTTTTGTGTTCATGTATGCTTGATATTAGAGCTTATGCTTTTATGCTTCGTATCTTTCGACTTTTCTTTCATCTTTTCTGAGTTTGGTATTTTTACTTTTAAGTTTTATATTTAAGAGCTTTCCTTGACTTTTTTTTTTCAGGTTATTAATTTTGTTTTCGGTATTGTCCATAATGTAAACCTTTTATTTAATTTCTATTTCATCAGTTGTATTTTTCAGTCAATAGTGTTTTTTAATTTACAAGAATTCTTGTTTTGTGATTGCTCCTTTTCCCTGTAGTACTTATTCTTGCTTATGGGTACAATAACCACCCCAAGCCCTTTTGATAAAAGCAGTTACAATTTTCATTATATAGTCTCTCACATAAAGTTACCTCTGTTCTCCCTCGGGTCATTTTTTCTGTTTGTTTAACTTGATCTTTCTTTTTTTTTTGCTATTGATTTTCCTGACATTGCCTGATATGAGGTTATCCACTTATTAAGGTATGAAGGATTAGGTAAACTAATGTATGTGGCTGAATTTGAAGGGTTTTTTTATGCAGACAATTAGTTCTAGGTACACTTTCCTCTCATCGTTCTGCAAGGGTTACCTGGGATTTGTAAGAGGATGAGTGTGTTTATCGGTAGGTATCACTTTAGCATAGAGGTCAGTGTAGTAGACTAGGAATTCAATGAAAATAATTTATAAGAAATTTAGACTATAACAGAATCACATTAAATTTTATGTGAACTTTTTCAATGTAATTGATTGTCAAGAACTGTGAAAAGTATGGAATTTTACTGTGGCTTCAAGCTGACATGTTTGCTTGCCAATGGTTCATGGATATATTAGAAGACATTGGATTTCTGGATAAGAGATGAAGGATAGTTCATCATACACAGCAGTAGCAATAGCCAGAGTATCAGCATTTTATTGTGCTGGTTCCCTAAGCCCCATTTTCATAGGATAGAAGAGGGTCTGATAACAGCTGCACACATTGGCTGCATAGCAGGAGAGGAACCATGAGCTTAGGAAATATGATTTTTTAAATAATGGGCATGGTAAGTGTTCTAGTTTGCTAGCTGCCGGAATGCAACACACCAGAGACGGATTGGCTTTTAATAAAAGGGGATTTATTTTCTTGGTTCTTCAGAGGAAAGGCAGCTAACTTTCCACTGAGGTTTTTTCTTACGTGGAAGGCACAAGATGGTCTCTGCTGGTCTTCTCTCCAGGCCCCTGGGTTCCAACAACTTTCCCCTGGGTGACTTCTTTCTGCATCTCCAAAGGCCTGGGCTGAGCTGCGAGTGCTGAGATGAGGAATGCTGAGCTGCTTAGGCTGTGCTACATTGCGTTCTCCCATTTAAGCACAAGCCAATTAAGTCAAACGTCACTCATTGCAGTAGACACGCCTCCTAGCCGACTGCAGATGTATTTAGCAACAGATGAGATTCACCTACCATTGGCTCATGTCCACAGCAACAGAACTAGGTGCCTTCACCTGGCCAAGTTGACAACTGAATCTAACTACCACACTCATATAGTTATTTACATGAGACAACAGTAAGGCACTTAATGTTTCCTAATCTAACTACCACAGTAAGCGTACCTACCCTTTGCTTTTCGCTCTACAAACATTCTTGAGACTATACTTGAAAATAAATGGCATTCATCATCTTTAGCAAAATATGCAGAAACATAACAGATCCGTTTAGAATTGTTTCTAAGCACTGATTCTTTCTATCTGTGTATAAAAAAATGGTTATTGGTGGCAAACATGGTTTTTGATCTTGACAGCAGGTGTCAATGGCAAGTTTTCAGTTAATAATAAAAATCTCATATTTCTTCCAAAGTATCCTGAAATAGTTTGCTGTCTGAAATGTCCAGGGCTTGCAGTTGTCCAGTCATGACACAAGGGTTAATAATCAAGTAAGTGCATGAGTAAGCAAAATAAATATTATGTCACTTGTGCTTCTGCCTGAACAAGACTGCATGGTGCCATTGTTTGATAAGATGCACGTGGATTTCAAACACTTTGCCTACCATCAGCTCTCATGAGAATCAGGAATTTGCTCTCTGATTGGAGAATAACTTTATTCTCAAATAAAAGGAAACTTCTTCTCAAAAGGAAGCTGATTATGTCTTTGGGAGGAAATTAATTAGTATGATTCTGGAATATTCTTTTATGTGTAAAGAACAGGCTGCTTTCAGCAATACCAGGACAGTACTAAAAGAAAATAGGAACCAACATAATAGGGTTCTATGAAGTTGAGTTTGTAAATGCCTTGAGATAAAATGATGCTCAAAAGAGAAACATTAATAGGAGGTGTACATAAAATCAGGTATAATATAAAATAAATGTGAAGGGAATACATTATACTTAATTATTATTGGTTTTGACAAATAAGAAATTATGGATGTTTGGTTTCTTCTGTTATGCATACGTCTGTTTATAAAATATCATATGTACTTGTTGCTAAGTGTGTGATCAGGAAAGAAGGACTCAAAAGTTCTGAGTGACTTCCATGGATTTTTAGTATTCCATGGAAAATAGATGATCTTCTTAGAGTTTTTCCAGTTCTAAGATTTTTTTTTTCTTTTTTTTTGGGTGCACGGTCTGGGAATCAGAACCTGGGTCCCCCACAGGGAAGGCGGGCATTCTAACCACTGAATTGCCTGTGCACCCCAGTTCTAAGATTTTGAATTGTCCTTTTACACTGGACTAGCTGAGTTTAATTCATATTGCCACATTTAAAATGTTTCTGAAAATAAACATGTTGCTTTACAGATTTCTGGTTTTTTCCAGGTATAGCCAATAATTCTGTTCCTTAGAATCCTTTACGTTTCAAGGAATTATTTCACAATGAGCCCAGTGACTTGACATTGCCCAAACCTTTTTATTTTACAATATGAGTTCCAAGACTCTGACTGATCTACTGTGAAGTATAAAATTTAGCCTTATCAATTAAACACACAATTCTTGGTTCACTCCATTATACTGAGAAATAATTCTTTAAATATGAGTATTAGGCAGATTCTCCTGTATTAACTAATGCAAAGTTGTAAGTTTGTTTAAAGGATGAAATGGATATTTTTTGTATTCTGTGCAGTTTTGTCTTTTATAAAATATGAAGTAGTTAAATGCACTTTTGATGACAGGAAATGCAATTTGTGCCTTTTAGGATTTGTGAAATGGTCTCATGAACTCTAAGGAATTTGTTTTATAAGTTATAAAGTTTTCTTTATCCTAACTCAATAACAAAGGATTTATTCATATAATAATGGTATTGAACTTTAGTTTGAGAAAAATGAATTTGACTTGTACTGAATTTAGAGGTTGAGTTAATAGCGGCTGTTTTATTCTCAGGACAAACTGATAAAATTGTGCAATAAATAATCTGTAACGAGAACGTTTTAGCTCATTGAAGAGTTTTTTTTCTTACTGTGTAATTTCATATTTTTGCATACTAAATGTTTATATTTCTTTGAGGGCTATTTTATATTATGCTCTGGGGATTTGTGATGTTTGTGTTCTATGTTTTAAAATGCACATAAAATTAGACTCAATTTCCTTAAGTCTAGTCCATATCTAGACAATAAGGCTGCCTGAGAATACATTTTTGTTCAGTGATTTTTAACATTGAGAAGTTAGGTCCATTAGAAGGTAGTCTGGTGGAAAAGCAAACAAACAAACAAGCAAACAAACAAACAAACAAACTTGTGAGTGAGCCAAACAATCCTGAGGGAAATATGGAACTCTAGCAGTAATATACTGAAGATTTCAGGAGAGATTAGAATAACCATGTGGACAAGAAGCCCAATTTATTAGCTATAGATGTCATATGCACATCAACCAAGTAGAAAGAGACTCCGACATTGTGTTCCTGAAATGAAAAATCAGCTAAATATTCTTGAAAGGATAATGACTATATCTCATCAAATTTAGATGCCTTTGAGTATATGTCATTTTATATATAACTAAGAGAAAAAAACACTGCTACTTATACTCTAGCATAGATCTTTCCTATTACTTACAGTATTTAGATTTAGTTAGATATCCAATTTTCATCCTTGTGCATATGTGAAAAGGAAAATGTAAGCAAAATAAGTTAATTGAGATATCCTAAAACTTCTTCACTTTCTGAATCTGAGACTCCTGAAACGAAAACACTTTTTGACTCAAAATTATCAGTGGGTTTTTTTCTACATAATTTTGTTCCATTTACAATCAAGAGCATTGGTGATGCAGCTTTTTCTAGAAATTTGCTTCACTAATTACCTCTGGAACTTTCTTCCAAGCCACATCCACCCCTTCTTGCAAGTTTTGATGCTGACACTTTCTTGATCTCAACAGCAGGTATCAATGGCAAGTTTTCAGCCACCAATAGAGTCTCATATTTGTTCCAAAGTATCCTTAAGTATTTTGCTGTCTGAAGTGTCCAGGGCTTGCAGCTGTCTGGTTATGACACCAGGGTTAACAACCAAGGAAGGATATGAGTCAGCAGAAGAAAAGTTATGTCGCTTGTGCTCCTGGCTGATCGAGACTGCATGATGCCGTTTTTTTTGGTCAGATGCACTTGAATTTCAAAGGTGTTAAAATGTGAAAAAAAAAAGAGAGTCTCAGAAATAATGATTTATCCTTCATTTCTGGTAGACAAAACTTCCACTGATTTTTAGACATCCTTCTAATTATAATAGAATGTCAATAAGTAATACAGGATGTTGAGCAAAGGTTCCCTATGGGGATATGCCAGCTGCCAAGAATAGGAATCCACACCCTTCTGCCTGCTCCATGGTACTGTGGTACAGCAGTTGCCAAGGAACACACCACACATAGCACTGGTTAAAGCAAGGCTTTTACTCAGAGAAGAGTGTCAGCTTCAGGAGTGGGTGTCAGTCCCCACTGCCAGCCAGTCCCTCTGGGCAGCTGCTGCAGGGTGATAGACTACACACACCCCTCTTGGGCTGCAGGTGGGAGATGCCATTCCCCTCCCTACTAGGGTGTTGCCACATAATGCACATGCTTAAGCCAGACAAAGAAGTGCACTTTGTCACTGGAACAGGGAGAATCATCCTTCAGGGAGAATCCTGCTTCAGGGAGGATTAGCTCTTGTGGAAGAAGAATCTGAGCTGAGCATGGGCTCACTGTCCAGACTCCAAACAACGGAGTGTTCCAGTCCATGGCTCTGACTGGACAAGCTCAGATTGTGCCATCGCTGCTTCCCCAACACAGATATTTGTAATAATTCCAGTAGACTAAGTCCATAGATCTTAATTATAGGAAAATTGGTCAAATACAGTTGACTAGTTGACTCTTAACATCTTATTACTGAGAAAGGCAAAATGTCTTGAAAATGAAATTTAATATAAAAAACAGAGTTACAAAGATTTTTAAATGGAACACATACAACCTTGTAGGGAAAGGGAATTCAATGGAATGATCGATGACTTAGATATGACATCTTTCACTATGTAATCAGGCACTATGCCTCACCACAGTGTCACTGTTTACAATCCAGAACCTACGACTTTGGCTTCTATAAGGTAGTATTATTATACGTTTTAGTGTAATAATTACTAAAACCCTAGAAATGAAAAAAATAGTATCTTATAGAATTACTGAAATCTAAGGAGTATAAGGATAGAAATAGAAAAAGAATTGCATCCAATGACATTAGTGTTTTATAATTGTTTTTGTTAAAAAGAAGTGCATTTGGTCATTATTGCATTTATGCAAGTTTGCCTTTTGTTTAAGGGATTTGAAGTGTTTAAAGACTCAGCCATACTCAGTTTGCAAATTACAGTTTTAAATTTTTAGGTTTTAGGTTATATTCTCACATAATAAAGATGCTGTTGGTGCCTGCATCAATTTTACCAGTAGGTTCAGATTTATTAAGTAATCCAAATTTAATTTGAGATATCCTGGTTGTATAACTCAAATTTAGAAAAAAGTTAGAGTTCCTCAGGAAAAGTTCATGTTTGAATTACTGCATTTCAGAGTCACAAAATACTCAGTCATTTTTACCACTAGAATAAGTTCCACAAGGATATAAAATCTAAAACTGAGGTACCATTCGTTCTGTTGGTAAGAGAGAAATGTTCTTAAAAGCCTTATCTAATAGAGTTGGATTTACAGACTACTTTCCAAGCAGCTCACCTCACAGCCATCATTGACTCCATAACTTAATATCAAGAAAATCAGTTTCTTCGTAGATTATGGTTGTAAGATTTATTAGCGACTGAAGCATGTAGTCCCCATAAATAAACCAGTTCTGGGTTAGATTTTCCAAGGCCAAAGGGCTCATGTGACATTTTTCATTTGGGTATAGAATGGCCATTTGGGCTTATAGGATCATTGAGCCTAGATTTCTAGTACTTGACACTGATCTATTCAAAGTCTATAAAATATAGAAGATGCCTCAGATGCCTTTAAAATTTTAAAATAAATAATTCAGACACCCTATAATTTTTGCCTGCAGGCTCTCTGAAGCTAAGTGAAGGCAAACTTGGTAAGTACGTAAATGGGAGTCAAGTGCAGTGTGAAACTGAGGATGGCTAAAGTACCAGTGATTTTTTTCTTATAATTTTTGTAGAATAATTTCTGGTATAGTATTAATCTTGTTCTATTGTGAAGATTTTTAGGTGATTTTTTTAGTTCTTAGATCAATATAATAATGTAAAATAAAGCTTGGACACAAGCTATTTAATCTTTAAAGTTTAATTGAAGTAGCCTACTAGGAATTAATGGAAACATTTTCAAATGTGAGCAGAATGGGATTTTTTTTTCAGAAATTGCATTTCAGTATATTTTCCTTTTTTTTTCTCTTATTCTGTTCTCAGATGAATAAGGGGATAGATTCATACATATTGTAAACATTTTAAATACAAAATTATGATTAATTCAGCATTATTTTGTGTATATTTATGTGTAGTTGCACATCTAATTCTTCAAGCATTCTGGTAAATACTTTTATATATTATGTATGTCATTATTTTGGATGCCTCAAATTCTTTTTTACCAAATGATAGGATATAAAGATATAAACATAATAGTGATTTTCATAGTGGAGAAAATCAGTTGTACATATGTGATAAATGCTTGGAGGGTATAATGAAACAACATTAGCTATTTCCCATCCTTCTGTTTTCATTATTGGTATCTGAACACAGTTGATAGAGAAAAAATGGTTGATTTCCATTGCTATGGTTTTTCAGTATCATGTATCTAGTCATATTTTCAATGTTTCTAAATACTATGGATATGTTTTATAGAAATAATATAGTCAAATAATTATTTGATGCTTTGCAATGGATTGGGTTTTTTCTGAAGGAAGATCCGCACTCATTCTCATGGCTTGAGTTGTGTACTGATGGTCTCCAGTTACATCTCCAAACATGACATTTTTCCTGAGCTTCAAATTCCTAAGTCCAATTGCTTATTCAACTGCCTTAATAACTGAGAGGTCTTAAAGCAATCTGCTTGGTTCAGGGCACAGCTAACTGCATGGGAATTGGGGAGATGTAGTCCACAGGTGGGCTCAGGAAGAAGGGGGCATGGATTTGGGGAGGCAAGTAGCAGTTTCCAGCCACAATGTTCTACCCTTTATAACCTTAAGTTTGGCTAATGGTTTCAATTTTTCACTAATTTCCAAAGTTGGGTTTCTTGGATTTATTATCAAGTCTTTTTACTCTTCTCACTATTATTCTCAGTTGGTTACCAAATCCCACCAATTCTATCTCTTTGATCCAGTTTCTCTCTATTACACTGCTATTTTATTATTTCTTGTGTGACCAGTTGCCTCCTACCTACCGCCCATCCACCATGATTCTTGTTTCACACTATTCAAATAGTTACATCACTGAAAAACTAAATATTATCATCTCACTTCACTTCTCTTGAGAACAGACCTCATGCGTTACTAAATGCAGAATTCATACTTAGTTTAGAATACATTGCTCTTGCAACATGGCTTGACTTTTATTAGCATATCAAAACCTATCACCTAACACTTGTGCTTAAGGAACACTGAATTTTGTGTATTTACCAGGTATTATGCTCTTCATGCCTTCTGGTCTTTATAAATGCTGTTTCTTCTGCCAGTAATACCTTTCTCTCTCCATGTTGACAAATGCCAACTCATCCTTATACCTAACACAAGCCTTGGCAAAGATTTGCCTATGTTCCCTTGTCATCACTATCACATTGGTGATATGTGCCTGAAGCACATTCTTTATACTTTTATGAGTAACACTGACAACCTTATTTTGCAATGCATTTGTGTGAATGTATATTATAGTAACACAATATCTGGAATATTATCAGTACTCAGTAAATGTTTACGAAATGAATAAGTGACCTTAGATGGGTATCATCATTAACTCCTCATTAATAGTTATTGCGTAATTACCCCAAGGCTTTATTTAAAAAGACAGGCAGCGCTTTAATTAGAATTCTCAGTTTTCAGTACTATTGTTTTACTCACCTCCTCTATTCAAGCTCTGATATGGGTGTTATGCAATATTTGAGGTTAAAGAATTGAACTGTGACTCACCCTCAGATCACATAATCTCCTGGAGAGAGTGATTACTGAGAAGAGACCCACAGTTGAGCCAGTTGTGGTCTTCCAGTAATCCTAGCCATGCTGCATACCTGTGATTGACTATTTAGAATAGTATCAATCAATATGGCCTCCAACTGTGTCTTTCCATGTGCTGGAAAATAGGAATGTGTTAAAGGGAGAGGAATTTAAAAATTTGAGACAATATCCCACAATTGCTCAAGATTCGGAGTGACCTGTTTAGGCCACCTTGCTTCATCTCTTTAAAGTTGGAAAGCCCTGGACCAAGTCTTCTTCTTCATATAAGATTGAAAAAGCACATGGGGAACACTGTTCATCTGCCTGACTGGAAACACATCTCCAGTTGGTGAGATTTTGTCTTTCAATGTTCAGCACCCAGCAACAATTTTAAAAGATCATGAAGAACATTCTCTTTCTTATAGTCACAATTAGTCTTCTAATTGAGTCTCTTTCTTATAGTCACAATTCATATTTCCTGCTTCCTACAGTGGTCCTTGTTAAACTTCTGAATTTCCAGATTCTGGACCCAGTCTTTCTAGTCCTACTTTCCTGATTTGTTTGACTTCCTGGGACTAATAGGTTTGTGTTATCTACCTGGTTCATCTTGTTGGACTTTATTCCTGGCCCCTCCTGACTTTCCCTGCTGTTAATCACATTTTCAGGATACTTGTTGTCACCTGCATGTTGTTGCCTTTATGCAACTACTCACTTCACCCCTGGCAACAGATTGTCATGAAATTAATTTTAACTTAATTGCCCCCCCCAAGAAAGAAAGAAAGAAAGCACATGAAATAGGCATAGGGACAAAAAAACATGCTTTATGGATTTTTTTTCCAGCAATGTATGAGTTGCCACATTTCCTTTTAACATAGGGCATTGGCCAGAATATAAACAGGGCATAATACCTGTCTCTACAGAGCTTGCAGTTCGTTTGAACTACGCCGTGTTTTTTTTTTTTTTTAATTAAAAGTGAATATACAAAATACGCTTAGAAATCTATTATTATATGTTATATGGGTAGTGAAAAGATATATATTTCTCTTTGGGGACCTATGATTCATTCTTGATCCATGTAATTCATAAGCACTGAACTCATCCTGACTATAGGGATAGGTAAGTCTTGCCAATCAGCATCACATACCCTTGGACAGAACAAATGATTCAAGGAAGGTCATACCCTCAGGCTTACTCAATTGGAATCAGTTATGAGACTTTTGCAGAAACCACAGGGAAAGAGACACTCCTCTTCATTTGGGTTATTGAACTGGTAGAAAGTCCTTTGGGAGCTATCAGTGGCCATTCCTGCCTACTGAATGCAGAAGGCACATTTGACAACAAAACCAACACCCAGGAAAATAGATTTAAGATATGGAAAGACAGAGATAGTGCTCTGATAACGTTTTTTGGAGCACCTGGATTCATCCCATGGTTAGTCATGTGAGGAAATAGATCCTCTTTTTGTTTTAAACTGGCTTGAGTTGTGTCTCTGTTTTCTGTAACTGAAAGAAGCTTGGCTAACTCAGTCAGTAATTTGAATATAGTTTTTAGGCTAGAAGTTAAATGGTTTTGCATTGCTCTGCTTATTTTTCTTGTTGGAAATAGTGTAAGGCTTAACACCATTTTTTCATTTTTCCTTACAATGTGAAGTTCTTCTGACAAAGACACTATATTTAATACCAAGATGGTGTTACATCTTGTTGGTTTAGACATGGTAGACCCCAGATAAGTTTGAAAATAAAGAATAACCTTGTTATTTTTCACTCAGGGTCTGTGGATCTTAAGCACTTATTTCCTAAACATTATGGAGAAAAACTGTTTTTCTCCTGATTACCCCTCTGCTCTCTTGCTGTATTGTACATAAGGCGGTTAATGATCTATTCAGAATATTCCCACAGGGAGCTTGCCTATGTACATTTAAAGTTTTCATTGGGCTTGGGAAAGCCTAAGTCCTATGTCAGTTAAAGAAATGGTTAGCTGAAGGATTTTCTACTTTCAATGTCTTAGAAATTTTCATTTATACTCTTTGACCCATCACCATGCTTGAGATGGTACAATGGCCACGTGTTAGGCCAACTTTTCTCTTTTCAGATTTGTAAGGCTACCTTTTGAATTTCTCTACTGTCTTATGAAAATATAGACTTGTCTTTGATTGCTTTAGTTTCCTAGGCTGCTTAAAATAAATACCATGAAATGGAATTGGATTAGACCCTGGGAATTTATTTGCTTACAGTTTTAAGGTTGAGAAAATGTCTAAATCAAGGCATCAGCAAGGTGATGTTTTCTTCCAGAAGACCAGCTGCTGGTGATCCTTGGCTCCTCTGCCACATGGCAGGGCACATGGTGGCATCTGCTGGTCTCTCCCTTCTCTTTCAGGTTTCAGTGAGTGCAGCTTCTTGTTAAGGTGGCTCTCTCTCTCTCTCTATTCATCCCATGGATAAAGCACTCGAGTAAGAGGATTGAGAACCACCCTGGACCAGATCTTCACTGAAGTAAACTCATCAAAAGGTCCTATTTACAACAGGTTTGCACCCACAGGAATGGATTAGTTTCATGAACGTGATTTTCTAGGGTACATATAGTTCCAAATCACCACCACTTACTAAATTTCCAGAAAGGAGGAGAGTTTGGAAAACATCCTCATTATCACAAAAACATGGTTTCTTATAGACTCTATTCCATATGTAAATGCCCACTCATTTGAGTTTCTCTTCAATGTTTAGCATTTCAGTTTGTATACATCTACATATTTGTATATAAATTATTCCATGCAATTGCACACTTTAGAAGAAACTATTATGGGGGTGGGAAACATTATGTTAAATAATTATCTTGTTTGCAATTTGAAAGATTTTTGTTTTCTTTTTCTGCTTTTAAAAGACTATTTTTGGGCAGGCCACGGTGGCTCAGCAGGCAGAGTTCTCACCTACCATGTGGGGAGACCCGGATTCAATTCCCGGTGCCTGCCCATGCAAAAAACAAAACAAAACAAAACGACTATTCTTTACAGCTCTTGTAGCAGTGATATTGAAGCTCACCAGTTCACAACCCTGGGATTCAAATAACATATTCTATTCTTGATAATTAAAGTTCATTGTAATTACAGATTTCTATACAAGCTATTCAGCACATTTGCATAGTCTCTCTACCTTGTCTTTTCAACTGGTGATTTACTATTTCCAAACTTCCCTGAGAGAAATGTACCTAACAGCTTGTGATGCAAATTAAGCACATACAGGATTGTATATTTATACACATAGAGCAGTATTTGTGGTGGTAATTGTGTATGAAAATGGAGCATCTCAATTCTGTTTTCCATCTGACTATGTTATACCTGCATTATTCAGGGTCCCCAAGAGAAATAGAACCAACAGGATATCTGTAAATATTAAGAGTTTTATTATAGGAATTGGCTCATGTTACTGTGGAGACTGGCAAGTCCATATTCCTTAGGACAGGCCCCAAAGTTGGAAGTTTTAATGAAGGCTTTGATGTATTCTCCAGGACAAGCTGCCTGGCTGAAGTAGAGATTGAAATTATTCTTTCTGACTGCTAAAATCATCAATTCTCCCTTTAGGCCTTCAGCTAATTGGATGAGACTTCTCACATTGCTGAAGGGTAACCTCCTATCATCGACTGTAGATGTAATCAGCCATAAAGGCAATCAATTTACTTATGATTTAAATCCACTAAATATCTTCACAATAGCGATCATGCCAGTGATTCACCAAACAACTGGATACCATAACCAGGCCAAGTTGGCACCCATACATATCTTCTTACAACATACTTAATCTTAAATAAAGAGAATAACATAGTCATACTTTCACCTAACATAATTCAACTGTTCTGAGTAGAGCCAGTATTGTATTTAACCTTTCCCCAGAAGAGGATGCAAGTCCTTAAGTAATGTTCACTCTTAAATGTCCTATCTTGTAACTTAAATAGTGCGATACAAGGTTTATACAATTTAGATGATAAGATAAGGGGTTAAAATAGGGACAAAAACAAAGATATTTGCTATATATATATATGCAAATTTATTCATAACAAAACAAGGAAGAAATACTCATAATCATTTCAGTCCTTGTTTCTGCAACTGGTTACATAGTAGTAGCTCATATTTATAACTACCTTCTACTACCCATTCCTTATTCTCTTTACCTTCAAGATGTACCTCAGCTGGTTGTGAACCTTGCCTGGTGGGTGACCCAAACATTCATTCCTAAAGGGTCTGGGCCATTAGTAAACCTTCATGAGTTAGACTGTTGCTTTTTTCCATTGATTTTAATCCCAGGGCATGGAAGTATTAAGAGATGCCCTAGGGGATCTCCTGTTTTCCAGGAAAACTCAGAGGCATGAGGAGCCTAACATGGCAGGGTAGCATTCATAACTTCCAGTCCAGTGAATTCATTGTTGTAGCTGCTAGTGGAAGGACCCCTTCTTTTGGAACTGAGACTGTTAAAACCAGCAGAGCATAAGGTTCCAGGGACAGGAAGCAAACATTTTTCTACGAGATCAGTAGGTGTAATAGTGGTGTTACTTCCAATTCCACCCCTAGATTCCTGGACCCATGAATCTTGGCTATGGGAGAAGAAATTCCTACCAGAGAACACTGCCCCCGCCCTGCAAAGTATTACCAACCAATTGGCACCATAATTGAGTTTTCAGAAAGCCATTGCACTGTCCTGTAAATTCAGAAGCTTCAGGCTGATGGGGTACATGGTAAAAGCAGTGAATTCCATGAGCATGTGTCCAACCCATTCTTCTTTTGCTGTGAAATTGGTTCCTTGATCAGGAAAAATCCTGTGTGGAATTCCACGATGGTGGTTAAACATCCTCTAACTCCACAAGTGGTAGTTTTGGCAGAGGCATTGTGTGCAGGGAAGGCAATGTGTATCCAGAGTGCATGTCTCTTCCAGTAAGAGCAAATGCCAGAGTAGTGGCCCAACATAATCAACTGGTTATCATGTAGCTGGCTGATCACCTCAGGGACACTGGGTCTGATTTCCAGAAATTTCAACTCTACTGCTACAGGAAATAAAGGTTTTTCTCAGGGCACACAAAGACATTTTCATGTCCTTTATATGGTACATGAGCTATGAATTTGAGTCCCTGAGCTTATTGTTTTTTTTTTTTTAAACAGCTGTGTCCAACATATTTAGGAACAGCCAGCCAATATCATTCTACTTTTAACTTTACAAAACTCTGTTAAGGTATCAAATATACTGTCACCCAGAGTCTTACTTCTATAAGCATTTGAGGAACAGTATCCAATGATGATATTTTGCATATCTCTATTGCCAGTTCACACTATGAACTACCAGCACCCTCTTTGTCATTGGAAATAGAGTCACTAGTACTCTTTAATCTAATCTGATTAAAGAACCAATTCCAACCCCCCCAAATCAACTCAAAATCTTACTTTAAGACCCTGTTCCTTGAGATCCACGTGGTACCAAAATCTGTATTAGAGTTCTCCAGGGAAACAGAGCTGACAGGATATAATGTAAATATTATGAAGTTTATTATAGGAATTGGCTCATGTTATTTTGGGGATGGGTGAGTCTAAATTCCATAGGGCAGGCTGCAGGAAGCTTGGAACTTGGATGGAGATTTGATGAATTCTCCAGGAGAAGCTAGCTGGCTGATGTAGAGATGGAAATTCTTCCTTTTGACTGTTGAGATCATCAGTTCTCCCTTTAAGGCCTTCAGCTGGTTGGATGAGACTTCTCTTATTGTTGAAGGCAATCTCCTTAGTCAATTGAAGTTATAATCAGCCATAGATGCGATCAATTTACTTAGGATTTAAGGCCACTAAATATCCTCACAGTAACATTCAAGCTAATGTTTGCTTGACCAAACAAATGGACACCATAACCTAGCCAAGTTGACACATGAAACTAACCATCACAACACCACTGATGAAAACCATGAAATGACACTCATTGTCTTAAAGATTAAGTTCAAACTGCTGTGCATGTGAGATACACCTTACCTCATATATTCCCTGACCCAAACCTCACTGACGTGTTTCAGAAGCGCAAATGGTTTCATGCTTCTGTGTGTTTTCTTTTCTTTTTTCTTTTTAATGCTGTATGTGGGGGTCACATTTCATTCTTTTTCCATATGAGTATCCTCTTATTGCAGGACCATTTGATGAATTTTTATTTGGTTAATTTTTTTCATTTGTTTGTTTGCTTGTTTGTTTGGGAAGTGCATGGGCCAAGAATCAAACCCAGTCTCCCACATGGCAGGTGAGAATTCTACCACTGAACTACCCTCACACCCACAACTGCTGTGTTTTTGAACAGTTGTTGGTTCAGTCTGCTGTGCTCTCTCTACCTGCTTTTCCCTGGGAAACTCAAGTCTCAGTTTACATGTAGCATCTTAGGTGAAGCCTTCATTGACTACTTCAAGAAGACTTAGTTGCCCCTTTCCTCCTTGTTTCTGGTGTACCTTTTACGTACTATTATTATGGAAATTATGGTATTCATATTTGTTGAGATGTAATATTAATATGGTGGCCTAACTATTGAAGCAATTTTTTTCCCAATTCTTACTTCGCTGAATGTTAAGGCAAGGAAGGGCTGATTCAGGAGCTATTGTTTTTCTCATCACAACTTATGGAATTAGAATATCTTTGCAATAAACATACTTCCAAATCTCAAACTCTTTTGGAGAACTCACTTTAAATGGCAGAGCTTTACAGCTTTGATTTGGAGCCATTGATCCCTTCATGACCCATTCACTTGCACTCCCAGGATTTTCCACCAAACAATGTTTTACTTTGTCCAGTGATATGAAATCACAGGAAAAATAAATTAAGTTCTTTGTAGTTAAGTTCAAAGATTTGGTCTAAGTATAAAACAGAACAATTTTGGGGGAGGTGAGTAGAAGCAGGTTCTAGAACTGGGCTTTCTGGCTCTGCTCCTAAATCTGTGCCAAAGCTAACACCTGAATCAGTGCAGGGTCAATGCTCAGGCAAACCCATCCTCTGCTTGAATTACTACCACATAAAACCTGTGCCAAGGAATTATGACAGTGCCCTTCTCTGTGATGTAGGTGTTGACAGACCAAGGGAAGCAGCCACCACATTATGCATTGATATCTTCTGTGTTCCAAGCAACCCTGTCTAACTCAATCCATGAGGACAAATGACCTCTCTTTAATTCTTCAGGGCACAAGAAATCCTCAAAAATGGGGACTGGGGCTGGGACACAGGGACCATAGCCCATAGAATATTTAGCAAAGATGGGAGAACCGCCAGATTTTACCCTCATTGTTTCTGGAAGGATGAAAATGATCACAGTATGTCAAATAACTGAAAGTGACAAGACAGGATCAGAGGCCTCAAAGGATAAAGAACAAAGTTTGATTACATTTTCTCTCACCCTCTTGGTTTTGCATGAGCTATGAGTTGAGTGGGTGATGAAATAGGTGAGAGGAGTCTGAAGAAGTCATAACAATTAGGAAATTGATCTGAAACATGGACGGACTCCCAGATATGGATGGTAATAAAATGTCCTAAAGATCATGCAGGCTAAATGTCTCTACCTTCCATATCTTTATTTTTATTATTCTGATAGAAATGGCCTGAATACAGGGGATAATTAGTCTTCATTAGCTGTAAAACATTGTTTGTCTGTTACATGTCTTTTAAATGTCTTTTCCCCCTTTCCATATGAACATCTTGAGACACATACTATGTTTTTTCATTTCAGTAACCTCAGCATCTAGCATTATTAGGCTTGGACCTGCATTACATAAATGAATGTTGAATGAATGAAGAATGACACATGCTTCCCTTTGACAAAGCACATGCATTTAATGGGACCACTGATCTGCCTACTTGCATAAAGGATATGACCCCCATGAGCATGACGCTCTATAAATGTTCTTATATGAATATGTCCACCACTGGCATTTGCTTTAAAGCCCTTTTGAAGTTGTAACCTGACAAGATCAATGCAGGATTCTATGAATGCCATTACTTTCAGCATTCACTCATTTTAGAAGAAAAGGAAACTTCCTTTCCTCACCTCCCACAGACTGAAGAAAGTTTCCTTTTTGAGAACCAAATTACCATTTGTTTCAAGCTTTTTCTTCAATTATAGCAATTTCCACATGTTTTTAAACTATTCTCAGCAAAAGGAAAATCAACATTATGCATACATGGATGCATAGCCTAATCTGGTAGACACAAGTTTAGAGGAATCGTGGTTGAGGAGACAAGCGAGTTGGAGTGCTTTTCTTTATTTGTTCTTTCCTATTGCCCATGATGTCCATGAACTAAGAAGCAGGAAACACTGAATGGTTTTCTGAATGTTGTCATCTTACCGCGTGAAGTCTACCTTCCAATGCACTATCAATTAGCTCAACAACTTAAAGATAACACAGCAGGCCTGTTTAGCTGGTGTTTCCCCCGTATAATTTTAATGTTTTATAGTCTGTGGTTGCAGGGACAGTCGGGGCATGCATTGCGTTCACCCAGCTGTGGCCTGCCAATTCTAGTTCCTGGCAGGTAGCAAGCTGGGTTCTTGGCTGCAAAAAATCTCAGCTTCAATATACTCTAGGGAGGGCAACTGTTTAGCCTCAGCAATTCAAAGAAGCATAATTGTGCTTCACAGTACACAGAAAGTCGCCACATCTGTTTCATATTTTTGGCTTTTAGAACTGAACTAGAACAGAGAAATAAACATACAGCTTTGAATATAGAGTGAAAACAAGTTCATGGTGCACAGATGAGCATATTGTATGTAACTCAGTCAAAATTTTCTTAATGAGGGTTTCTTTTGGTAAAATGAGAAATATTTCTGGTCTTAATCAAGGTTCTTAAAAAAAGATTTACTAGAAAATATTATCTATTTAAATGTCAAGGCAGTCTATCATTCCCCCTTAAATCTATTATAGTCAATTGTTGAGATGCTGCTGCGGCATTCACAGGACCTATTGCAAATATTTGGGAAGTCATCTGCACGACATTAGCCTTTCTAGTGGTGGTTATTTTAAAAAAATAATTTGGATGTAGTAGGCTAAAAACATTCAAGGCAATGAATTAGAACTTCATTAACCACTTTCATCTTTTATTTTGGTTCAAATGTAAATGCAGTCATTTGATATCTAAGTGTATATAATATGTGATGACTGTCTTTTAAAAAATGTAATCTAGCAGAAAATACGTCTTAATTTGAAAGTAGCACTGTTTTAAATATAATTTTAATATTCTTCAGCATCTGGCGTCTCAAGAAATGGGGTCATTTGAGGTTAAGAAACTTTTCCCTGTAATAATAATAATTTATAAATAATAATCCTCAATCAAACAGTGAAAAGGGCAAGTAGTTCCCTACAGTGATACCATGGAGAAAGGGAAGAAGGAAACTACTTGCTTTGTGCCTTTATTTTGACTAGGGCTCACATCATGAAACTTATATATATAGCCTACAATAACTCTATCATATGGAGTAACATTTTTGAGATGTTGTATATGAAGAATCTGAAATGACATAATTAGTTCAAATACCACAAAGCCTGCCTTGGTTTTACTCAGATTCCTTTCCTCTTCGTTTTCTTTCAATTTTCAATTATGTGCGTTTATTTTTTGATGTCAGCCTCTCCAGCAGCCCATAAGTTCCATGAGATCAAGTACCATACCTGTCTCCCAATGTGTACCCAGGAACAACTCCTGTATGAATAGCAGCTAATTGATATTTATTGGCCAGCTATAGCTGCTTAGCCCTGTTCTAAACTACCTAGATATATTGACTCATTTAATCCTCACAGCATCCCTTTGGGTTGATTACTATTATCCCACTTTATAGATGAGTAAACAGGGGCACAGATAATTTAATTAAGTAACTTGGTCAAGTTACAAAGAGAATGGGTGGCAGAGGCAACATGTGAGCTGTTAGTCTGACTCTATTTAGGTCCATGCTTTTGGTTACTGAATGAACTCTTGGCAAAGTAAGAAATACTCTGAAGTTAATCAAGATCGAAAGAGATTTAATAGAAACAATTACTCACTTAGTAGTTAAGGCAGTCTAATGTTACTCCTTGTCACAGTATTCGCTAATTTAACAAAAATCCAGAGTGCTTATTATGTGCAGGTGCTAACACCTAACTCTTTGAGTACTTCATTCAAACTTCAAAGGAACCCAATGTGTGTATATGTGTGTGTGTGTGTGTCTGTGTC
Source organism: Tamandua tetradactyla (assembly GCF_023851605.1). Lineage (NCBI taxonomy): Eukaryota > Metazoa > Chordata > Mammalia > Pilosa > Myrmecophagidae > Tamandua > Tamandua tetradactyla. Next base: position 39,667,333 of record NC_135347.1, on the reverse strand, counting down.
TACTCTTACCTCCTTTTTACAGGTGAAACTCAAACTGAGACTCAAAAGTTTAAATAATTTGGCCTCAGTAATATGGTCTATAGCTAGCAGTCAGGGTTGGAAGCAGGGCTTGTCCAGTGTCAAACCCAATACTATTTGTCATCATGCAACACTTCAAATTTCCTTCCATTTTCCGGTTGTTAATATATAGTCGAGGTAGATCTGATTAGCCAAAATGTTGTGACACCTAGAAAGATATCAATCTCCTTGAGTTTTAGCTTCCTTTTTTTCATTTAATGATTTGGGTTTTCTGAGCTTATTTTTTTCTTCCTTTGAAGGGAAAGCAAGGCAGGGAAAATGCTCACTTTTGTAACTGATTTGGGCTGACAGAAGTTTAGTGTAGCCCTGAAGTAACCCTTATGGATCAAGGCCTCCATGATTCCATGCTGCAAGCCAGAAAGAATAAATTATTCTATTCCCTTCTTCTGTCATTTTAAATCTGTAAAGAACTGTGTGCTATAAAAACTCAAAGCCTGCTCCTCTATTGTTAACATCTTATTTTATATGTAGACTGTCAAAAATTAGAAAAAAGGGCTGCCTAGTTCAAGTGTTATTTTCAGTCAGGTACCATAATGCATTTTACATCAGATATCTAATGAATATTTGTTAATTTCAGCGATCATATAATCTTTCATATGCAAATGATCTGACTCAGATTTCAGTTTGTTTGGTACCAACTTATGATTAAAGAATGGTATAGCTTTATAGTTGTTTTACTGCCATCTGTGTGCGCCAGGCAATCACTACTTACAGATGGTTATGATTCAGAGACAGGTTGCCACATGCAAAAAAAAGTATGTTTCAGTTATTTTAATAAGATTTATTGCAGTAGTCACAGTTAAATGTTTTAAACCTTAATGATAATTGTTGCTAATCTTTCAAGAAAATGATTAGAGCTTAATAAGCTTCAAGAAGGATATTTTTCTGTAAACTTCAGGTACATTATGAAGGTAAATTTTACATTTGTTTCTTAGTCTAATAAATTAGAACACTGTGTACACCTTTTTCATTTTCTGAAATTTGGTCATATATATATATATTTAAGTATTTGGAATTAATTAAGATCCCAGTTGCTATGAAAAAATAATGGTCAAGTGGAAATGAATAACTAGAAATTAAAATACTAAAATAATTCCTATTAGTCTGGAGTTTTTGTAAGTTAAATTAGATACTTTGAGTAACCATATGAAAATTTTAAGTTACTAATTTTATGCAAATTGTCACAAAGTTGGTACTTTAGAATAATCTTAATTTGGTTTGTTCCATTATTTTTATTTTTTGGCTAATCTCCTTGACCTAAATAGAAAAGTTCCTTTACTTAAAGGGATACCAGAGGCACATGGAAATGATGTTTAAGCATTTGTGAAAGCCTAAATATAAAATCATTTTGCCTTAGTTAACGCAATAAGGGCAGCAATAAAAATTTGTAACTACATAAAAAGAGATGAAGTAATATAGCTTTATAATTCAAGAATTTCTGTTTTGTTCTTGGTAGGATGTTGTATGTTCGTTATGTAGGCTGAAATAAGATATACAGATATACACACACACATTTCTACATGTATACATACACACGATACGTATGAAACACACATGGTAGATGCACATCCACGCTAATCTCTTTAATTAGGTGGCTATTGCTGAGGCAACATGGGAAATTGAAATGGAGTTCTGAGTATTTATAAGCTGTTATCAAAACCTGGGATGCCCTGCTGATTCTGGATTTTGTGATTTCTCTTTACTGAGGGTGCTTTGCTCTGGGATTCTGGGGCCAGGCTAACATGCAGGAGTTCATATATTAGGCATATTCTCATTGTGACTATTTCCTTATAAACCAGGAACTATATCTGCTTCTTGATTTGAATGGGGCTTGTCCTCTCTTTTAGATTATACTGTATTAAGCACATACTTCTGGTTGGGAGAAATGTGGAAACTGTGTTGGGGGAAAAGTTTCACATTTGAGAGGCCATTCAGAGGGGAACTGGGCCTTCTGTTTTGGGAAGAAAATCAATGGGTATTGAATTTTGATTGAAGATGGCTACAAACCATTCTTTAGACACATTTTAAGGTTTAGTGTTTCATTTCTTGTACTAAGCACCAAAATTTTATTACTATATAATTCTAGGTTTATATGGCTTTAGAACTTCAACTTTGGGTTCATGTCTGAAATAAAAGTCTTTAAATTATTTTTGCTTTTAAGATGAAAAAACTTACTTGTATTTGGTTTTTTAGAATCAAGTTCAGCATGCTTTACAGAACTATAAGCAGGAAAACTCACTCAGGAAGTTAGATACAAAAGCAATAATTCTTCCTTAAGGTCTACAATGTTGATAGCATTTTCACCAATATCATATAATATTATTACGTTTCTGAAATTAAGGAAATTTATTAAGGAATATACAGTATTAATTTTTAAGTAAATTAGTCTATTATAATACTTTAAAAAGATTTTAATGCTAAAAAAATGGTCTGCAGCTTTGATTGGGATACTATAAAATATAAATCAAGTAGATTATGCCCTTTTTCTTAGTCAACTTCCATTCCAAACTACATGGACGTGCACTGCCAGTTGGGGATATGATCTACACATTTAAAATACAACCAAACATGAGAGGCCACATTGTCAGGAATAGCCAATGTGCTCATTTACTGGGAAATGTACGTTAGCCTGAGTAGTTGTGGAACTGAATGAATCATTTCCTCTCTTACAGTGAATGAGTCATGACTGGCTGAGTGGAGGTGGGAGTATCAAGAGCTCTTTCTGTGAGCGATGGAAAGAATTTTTCATCATTTTATATATTATTCAATATCTCTGTCACAATTGCTATTGATAAATGATGTGAAAATGATCATTTATCATTTAAAATCAATTGAGATATTTACAACTAATACTTTCCTTGCATAGATTCAAAAGTGCTTTCCAAAAATCAATTAATTTGCACAATATGCTACTCTAAGGTCAGTCTCTTTATCACTATTTTATGGACAAATTCAAAGCAAGAGAGGTTAATTAACCCATCACAGAGTCCAGAGGGCTGGAATGGCAAGGCAAAATGGACTGAACTCCAACTTGAAGGCCAGGAACTCTGCTTTTAGCATGGATTTTAATTGATTTAGATCAGTTTCTGTAGCCTAAAAAGCACATGCAATAATTCTGAATTATAATGCAGAGATATCGTGTAGATTAAATAATTAATATTCTGAAGCCCTTTATAAATGTGAGTTATTATTAGTCACTCCAGCCTTAGACCATTAAGTGGCCAAGTTACCTTCTAGCATTGGTGACTAAAGTGTAAATTAATTGGCTAAGTGAGAAATTCATCTCACACATTTCCTGCTGAGAGATCAGAGACTTCTCTGTTCTGACTGGAAATCTATATACACAGTGGTGCATCTCATTCTGCATCCCTTAATGTATGCTTTTGCATCCAATTCTGTAATAAACTGGGAATTCATCTTACACAGATAGATGATATGCTCAAAGCACCACTTTAAAAAGCTCATGTTTCTGTTAGAAAAGCATAGCTTTCCTTTTCTAGGCATGTTCTTTTAGGATAATGTCATGTGGCTACTTTTTTATGCCATGTTGATAAGTATTTTGGTTGTTTCCACATTTTGGCTATTAAGATAATGTTGCTATGAACATATGCATTCAAGTTTTTGGGTGGATGTATGTTTTCAGATTTCTTGTGTATAGCCCTAGGAGTGAAATTGCTGAGTCATATGGAATTTCATGTCTAACTTTTTGAGGAACTGTCACACTTTTCCTAAAGTGGTTGCATCATTTATATTCCTTCCAAAAGTGAATGAGGGTTTCAAGTTCTTTACATCCTTTATTGTCTTTTTCAATATAGCCTTCTTGGTGGGTATGTAGTTACAGCTCATTGTGATTTTAATTTGCATTTCCCTAACCACTAATAATGTTGAGCATCTTTTCTTGGGCTTATTGGCTATGTATATATCTTTTCAGAAACATTTTCAGTCAAATCCTTTGCTCATTTAAAAAATTAGGTTATGTGTCATTTTGCTGTTGAATTGTAAGTGTTCTTTGCGAATTCTAGATACTAGACCTTATAAAGATATATGGCTCACAAATATTTTCTCCTATCCTGTGTGTTGTCTTGATAGTATGCTTTGAAGTGCAAGGTTTTCAGTTTTGATGAAGTCCAACTTATCTTTTTTTGCATATGTGGTTCCCTTGCATTTCCATGTAAGTTTTGGGATCAACTCATCAATCTCTGCCAAAACGTCGGCTGGGATAGGGGTTGCATTGAATTTATGAATTAATTTGGGGGATGTTGCCATTTTAACAATCTACGAACATGAGATATATTTCCATTTTCTTTCAACAGTGATTTGTAATTATCAGTGCAGTCTTGCACTTCTTTTGTTTATTAAGTATTTTATTATTTTGGATGCTTTTGTAAATTGATTTTTTTCTTAATTTTATTGCCAGTGTACATAAATACAATTGAATTATATGGATCTTGAATCCTGCAAATTTGCTGAATTTCATTGTTACCTCTAATAGACTTTATGAGGGTTCCTTGAGAATTTTCAGATGCAGGTCAAGTCATCTGCAAATAGATACAGTTTAACTTCTTCCGTTCTAATCTGGATGCCTTCTAAACTGAATTGCCCTGGCTATACCCTATAGAACAAATTTGAATAGAAGTGCCACAAGTTTTTATTGACTGCTTTTTTTGGTTCCCTTTGTATGTGCCATCCTCTCATTTCTTGGCATATCTATAATTTTTGTTGAAAACTGGACATTAATATAAAGTGTCTATTATGAAAACCATATTCTCCATAGGGCTTGTTGCTGTTTGTTTAGTGATTTTCCTTAGCTAATTCTGTAAAGTCCGTATTCTTTATCATATAGAGACCTGAAGTCCCTGTTCAGTTAAGTTAGTGGTTAGCTAATGATTCGATAAAGATTTCATTGGATTCCTGGAAATGTTGAGTATTGAAGTTGTTTCCAAGGGGCTCTCTGTGCATCTGGGAGCATACTTTCAGCACTCAATGGAGCAATTAACAACTTTGCCTCACCCTTCCTGTTGGAGTAGAACTTCGAAGTCAGAGATGAAAGCTTATGGTCTTCTCTGGCCTTTATTGAGCATGAACATATTCCTGGTCCTGTGCACAATCCAGGATATATATACTGTATCCTGCCACAAACAAAGGAATTCCAAGGATTGCCAGTAAATTAGCAGATGCTAGAAGAAGCATGGAACTGATTTTTCCCTCTGGTCTTTGAAGGAAACTTGTCCTTGTCAACATCCTGATTTCACACTTCTAGAACCCACAGCTGTGATACAATTAATTTGTGTTGCTTCCCAGTATGGAATTTGTTAAGGCAGCCTTAGGAAACTATGACATCAATGTATACACAGTCTTCTAGGAATCTAGACATATGTTAGGGCTTTTCAAAGCTTCCTAAATACATCTCATTCCCCAGAGTTTCAATTTAAGATTTGGGGGTAACCTATTGCTTGTCTCGACTGTTATCCACAGCCTCAGGCAGCTGAGATGTTAAAAAATAATTTTCAATTGTTTACATCAAACACCCTGGGGACACAGTGTATTTGCATCGGGCAAGCTTTAAGTCAGGTTACATAAAGCCAGCCTTACAGGTGGAATCTTCCAGGGAATCACGACACAGATCAAATCATGAAATTTCTCTGGAAATGAGATGTGGTAGTTTAAAGATGTAAGTATCCCCAGAAAAACATGTTCTTAAATTGAATCCATTCTTGTGGATGTGAGCTCATTGTATGTAGGATCTTTTGATGAGGCTACTTCAGTTAAGATGTGACTCACTTCATTCAGGATATTTCATAGTCCTATTACTGGAGTCCTTTATAAATGGAATGAATACACACACACACACAGAAAAAGAGAGAGAGAAAGGGGAGGGGGAGAGAGGGAGAGGGAGGGAGGGAGGGAGGGAGAGAGAGAAAAGCTGTAATTTCAATGTAACACACAAGAGAAGGGAGGGACCAGCAAATGCTGCCTTGTGTCTTGCCATATGGCAGGAGAACCAAGGATCACCAGCAGCCAGTCTTTGGGAAGAAAGCATCACCTTGATGATGCCTTGATTTGGACATTTTCACAGCCTCAAACTGTATACTTCCCATTTCATGATATCTGCTTTTAGCAGCCTAGGAAACAAACAGATTTTGGTACCAGGAGAGTGAGGTGCTGCTATTTCAAATACCAAAATGTGAAACAGCTTTGTAACTGGCTAATGGATAAAGGCTGGAAGATTTATGAGGTGCTTGACAGAAAAGGCCTAGATTGCTTTGAAGAGATTATGTGTAGAAATACGGATGCTAAAGCTACTTCTGTTGAGGTCTTAGAAGAAAAATGATGAATGTATTGGAAACTGGAAGAAAGATGGTCCTTGTTGTAAAGAGGCAGAGAACTTGGTGAAATTGAGTTCTAATGTTGGATGGAAGGCAGAATTTGAAAGTGATGGCCTAGGATATTTAGCTTGGGTTTCCATGAAAACAAAACTGTGGAAAGGGTTTTTGTGTAGGTTGTTTAGTTGAGAGGGGATTCTAGGGAGTAGGAGTGAGGGAGCAGAGCGAGTGAGAGAGGGAAGGCTGACAAGTCAATGTAAGGATGTTTGTATGCTATAAGCAGTGTAGCTTGGATACACTAAGACCTCCATGGAAGAATGCAGAAAGCTTCCCAGACATTTACCCATTAGCTTCTGTCTCCCATTATGGGAATTACTCACAAAGGTCTTAACATCCCCCTCCCCAATGCTTCCAAGTCCTAGGTGCCTATGGGAAAGCTCCAGTTGCATCCTGACATTGGTAGAAAGGGGATGGTATTTGCAGAAGACATTGTCAGTGCCAAATGTATCACAGCCTATACTGGTATGGTCCTCCCTAGCTGGACTGCAGTCAGAGGTAAGGCCAAAAGGATGTGAGCTGGGATTCCTGTGACATTTAATATGCTAGTCTTTTAGTCAGGGCATTAATAACTATTTGACACAAATTAGTTAATGATTGCTTTACATGGCAATGTAGTACGGGGCTAAGAAATTGTAAGCCCTCAGCTAATCAACTTCTACAGATAATAATAGAACTAAAGTACTTTGCTAGAGTTGAATGACACAAAGTAACAGAATGCATTGGGGGGAAATAAGCATTAAAATATTCTGTGTACGTTAAGGCAGCATATTTGTAGTTATTAAGTTTCTTTAAAAAAGAAGTACATTCTAAGAAAAGCAATATAAAAACTTCATAACTAAGCATAACATATATACCATAATTAATGCCTCCATCTCAAGTGTATGTATCAATTATTATTAAAGTATACTTTATAAGGAATTTATATAGTATATCAATGTTTATTAATTTATGATCTAAGGTGCCCCAAACAGGGCTGTAAGTTATTTTCCATTTCATTCAATATCATAATTTTAGCTGTTATATAAAATAATATTGTAAGTCATTAACTTTGTCTTTAATGATGTGTCTCATATTTTAGTGCTATGTGAAAGGATTAGATTTGTGATCCCAAGGTATTGAAAAGGGATCCTAAGTTTCTGTTGTATTTTTTGCAATATATTAGATGTTTTTTGGAAGGAAGATACCAGATAAATTAATTAGGAAGAGTTGGGTTTATCCTTTATATCCTGAAGAAAAGTAAATCTATGTATTCATACAGAAGGTTCAACTTTTTAAGTATTTATGTAATTTTTCTTTTTTTGAGTAGCAAAATACTTATGGAGATATGTTACATCAATCTAGATTCTGAGAGTTAGATCAGCCATTGAAGTTCATGCGAATGAAGATCTTGATTCAGATTATTAAATTACCATATAAATATTTGGTAAATTGGAGACCAAAAAGATAATTTCCAAATTAATGCCTATTCAACTCAACAAGTATTTTTGGGGGGTTATGAGTTGAATCGTGTCACCCAAAGCACAATTTCACATTATGCCACTAAATAATACGCTCCAGTCTTAAGCCTTCCTTCTCTGAATGTGACCTTATTTGGAAACAATATCTTTGAAAATAGGATTAGTTTAAATTGAGGCCAAATTGGATTAGGATGGGTCTTAATCCAGTATGACTTGTGTCCTCATAAACAGGAGAAATTTGGACACAGACAAGGAATGCCAAGCATTACTGGCAAACACCAGAAGCAAGAAGAGGCAGGGAGGGGCTTACTTCTACAGGTTTCACAGGGAGTACAGCCCTACTAACACCTTGATTTCATACTTCTATTCTCCAGAACTGTAAGAGTCTGGATTTCTATTGTTATGAGTTACCTAATTTGAGGTAATTTATTTTGGCAGTTGTAGAAAACTAGGACAGTTTTTAGTACTGTAACAAACACCTAAAAATGTGGAAGTGGCTTTAGAATTGGGTAATGTAGAGAGGCTGGAAGAGTTTTGAGGCACTTGATAGTAAATGTGTGAATTGCTTTGAAGATGTTGTGGGATAAATATGGACATTGAGGGCTATTCTGGTGAGGGCTAAGGAAGAAGTGAGGAGAGGTAGCCTTGCAATAAATAGCAGAGGGTGCATGGGTGGTTCAGTGGTAGAATGCTCGCCTTCCATGCAGGAGACCCGAGTTTGATTCCTGGACCATACACCACCCCCACTCCCTGCAAAACAAAACAAAACAAAACAAAACAAAATCTAATAAATAGCAGAGAACTTGGCTGAATTATATATTTAATGCTGGGTGAGAGGTATAACTTGAAAATGATGAACTTGGATATTTAGTTGAGATTTCCAATTGTGTGAAAGGTGCAGCTTGATTTCTTCTTGTTGCTTGTAGAAAAATGTGAGAAGAAAGAGGCAAATTGAGGAAGGAACTGCTAAGCAAAAAAGGAACTAGCACTCCATGTGAAAATTCTCATCCTAACCAGGTAGCATGCTCTGGAGATAGAACTAAGGGTGTGGCTGGAAACCCTTTGCAAAAGAGATTAGGTATGTGATTTATGGATCCAATCAATCATTAGCAGAAGTCAGGAATAGAGATGTAGTTAGTTATCCAAGAAAGACCTTCTTGTTTGATGGCTTGGATCTCCATAATTGAACAAGAAAATAGCAAAGCTTTTGAGAATTTTCTGCTAACCTAAGCACAGCCGGCCTGGACTGAAAGGGATAGAGATGGCACAAAATGAATGAGGAATGACTCTGAGGGCAGAGCTAAGAATGCAAAGGCTTGGGCTGATGGGGTCTTGTCGGGCTGGCAGGGCCAGGTGCCTAATCCCCTCAGGGATTTCCCCGCAGGGCTGGGAAAATAAACAAAAATCCACGGAGGATTATTTTCAGTCTTTGACATTTAATGAAATTTGCCCTTCTGGGTTTCAGATTTACTTGTGAACCATGACTCCTGTTTTCTGTCTAATTTCTCCCTTTTGGTATTAGAACGTCTAACCTATGCCTGCCACACAATTGTACTTTGGAGCAGATAACTCATTTTCTAGGTTTCACAGATCCATAGTTTTGAAAGAAATTTTGCCCCAAGGTGGACCACACTCAGAGTATTGCCCATACCTGATTTAGAAGATGAGATTTTGGACCTTAAGATGATGCTGGATTAAGATTTCTGAGGATGTTGGGATGGTTTGAATGTATTTTGCACAATGAAAAGGATTTTTGAAGGATCATTATGGGTTGAGTTGTGTCTCCCAAAAAGATACGTTCAAGTCCTAAACCCTGCTTCTATTAATGTGACCTTATTTGAAATAGGGTCTTTGGAGATATATTAGTTAAAATGAGGCCACAATGGATTAGAATGGGCCCTAATCAAATATGATTGTGTCCTTATAAGAAAAGGAAATTTGGACACAGAGACAGAGAGCAATGAGAGAGTCCGTGTGGAGATGTTGGCAGAGATTGGAGCCTTGCCCCTATGAGCCAAGAACATACATGACCAGCTAACACCAAAAGCTAGAAGAGGCAAACAAGGATTCTCTCCTACAGATTTCAGAGGGAGAATGGCCCTGCTGACACCTTGACCTTGAACTCCTGTGCTCCAGAACTGTGAGACAACACATTTCTGTTATGAGCAACTTAATTTGAATTAATTTGTTAGGCAGTCCTAGAAAGCTGAGACATGGTGTGCCAATACAATGCTAATTTCTGGCTTTATATGTCCTCAATTTCCACATTTGGGTTGCATCTGGTGACTTATACTGGTGATCAAAGGATAGAAAATATCTGTGGTATTTTGTGAAATGCTTTGGACTTTGTGAGAAAACCCTCATGGGGAACACCTTACAGAGAAGTGTCTGTGAGGATTTTCTGTAGCAAAATAAATGTAAAGATTGAAACCATAAAACTTTTTTGAAATCTCTCACCATGGGTTGTGATTTAGAACCAAAGAATGTCCTTAACTAGACAATGCACACTTAGCTCAGTCTTGCAAGGGGAAAAAAACCCTTCATAGCAGAGAAGCTTACTCTTTTTTGACTATTCTGTCTACCTTTCCTCTCCTGGGTTTGGATGAAATACTATAACTAAGTACTGCCACAGCAATTTATACTATCCCCTCCTTTCATCCACCATTTGCTTACCAAGTATATTAATTGTCTGTTTAATCCTCTTTCTTCCCCACCAGATTGCTAGACGGGGCATTTTTAAAGGTTAGTGACTGTTCCTTATTTATCTTTGTATTTGAACCCTCTCACTAAATCTCTGGCTCATTATAGGTGCTCTACATTTTTGTGTCCTAATGAATAAATAAATGGATGAATTCTATTTGCTTATTTTCTCCACTATACTTAAAAATCTCACTTTCAATGGTATATTTGTCTAATTAAGAATTTAACTTTCTAGTTCTGAAAGTAGAGCCAAAAATAGGTCCTTATTTCTTTATATGAGTGGTCATTTACAAAGAGATTCAGACTTTCAGAGTATGACAAAAAAACCAATATAATCAGAGTCATTTTTATATTTCTCTCAATCGCAATTGGAAGGAAAAGGGAGATGTTTAAGTCAAAGGAGAGAGCTGAAAGTTGTGATTTTTGCCTCTCTCCTGTAAGGGAATTGGCTCCTGCTGAAGCCGAGAAATGTGGGGAGAAGCACTCACTGCAGTCAGGGTTCCTCAGAAAGCTGGATTCTTTCTTGGTAGAACAGTGCAGGACAGAACTTCTGTTAGAGTGTCTCAGGTTAGTACACGGCAGAAGCAATCTTTGTCTATTGCCTGTGACTCTCGTGTAGACCTTTCCCTTCCTTTTGGGGCAGTTGGTTGTGTTCTGAATCTTTCTGAAAGAAGCCTGGATAACAGGTGCTGGGCAACCGATTTATTTCGGTGATGATCCTGTATTTAGTATCTATATTCCGGATTGTTAGAATGACCAAGTAAACAGAGTTTGAAGCTGACCTGTCCTTTTAAAAACACATAGCTTCATTCCTTAACATATCACTTATTCATTTACATATCAAGCATAACGTTGGTGCCTAAATCTATACTGCAGTATAGCTAGCAATTTGCTAAGTTTATGTGAGAGCTTTTATATACAAAGACTACATGCTTCTATAATTAAAGGGATAGTGTTATTATAACATGGTATGTTTTTAAGGACCCGGGACCCAATTAAAAATAATTTTCCCAGGAACTCTACCAAATATAGAATTATCAGGCAACATCTAAATATAACATCATGTATTGCCTTGAAGTATGCCCAAATGCCAAATGCACCTTCCTGTGTTGTGAATGCTAAGGACACTAGTTTTTTCTTTTCTTTTCTTTTTTTTTTTACGTGGGTAAGCACCAGAAAATGAACTTGGGTTTCTCATGAGGCAGGTGAGAACTCTACGCACTGAGCTACTATCACAGCACCCTACAATAGCTTTTAATATTCCTCTTTTGTATCTTCATTTAGCCTTTGCATAGTTAATCATCATGTACACTTTTTCCATAAAGTCAGAGACACTGAAAAATAAACTTAAGGAAAGGGGATAAATATATATATATATATATATGCAAAGGACTTGTGTCATTGAATATCACATAGCAGAAATTATAATGAAGCAAATGTGACTAAAAAATTCTTTTTTTACTATGACGCTAACCAGTAGCAGCTAATACTTAGAGGGTTCATCCATCTTACTTTCTGCTTGGTGATTTACCTCAATTGTCATCTCACTTCAACATACATTGGAGACATCATTTCTTCAGAATGCCTTCTCTGAACTCAAAATCTAGATAATCACTCCACAGATAGTGGCTGGTTCCCCAAAGTTATTTCAAATCACTAGTTGCCATACAATTATTTGTATATGCGATTGTCTTCTCACTTGACTCTCAGCCTCTAAAAAAGTTTACTAGATTAGATTGGAGATTTTATTTTTCCCAGGCCTAAAGATTATTTGATTTTTAAAAAATAGCTTTAACAGTATAATTGACATTTGTTGGGGATTGAATCGTGTCTCCCACAAAAGACACATTTGAGTCCAAACCCCCAGTACTGTGGGTCTGAACCATTGGTAAACACTCCCTTTGAAGATGTTATTATTAGTTAAGATGTGTACTGATTTGTGAGTAGGATCTTAAAAGATGCTAATTAGATGAATCCAAATTGAATCAAGGTGAGCCTTAACCTATTGACTGTAGCCCTTGCAAGCAAAGGAAGTTGGACATAGCAGTAGAGATCAGAAGTAAGTAGGAGCCAGATGTGAAAAGAAGCCAGAGCATGAGGCAGGTCTCCATGTGACAGAGTCAGGGATGTGAGCCAAAGAACTCCAAGGATCACTTCACGTCAGAACCAGAATGCTACAAACTCTGGGAGAAATCATGTCTCATGGATAGTTTGATTTGGGACTTCTAGCTTCCCAAACTATGAGACAATAAATTCTTATTGTTTAAGCTTGCCCAATCTGTGGTATTTGTCGTAGTAGCCCTGGCCAACTAAGACAACATTCAGTAAACTGCACATCTTTAAAGTGTACAATTTTATGAATTTTGTCATATGTTTATATAAAACTTATGAAATCATCACCATAATCAGAAGAGTGAATGCAGCCATCAGCTCAAGATATTTCCTCACATAAGTGAGCTGATTTGAGTGAAGTTTTAGCTGAGAGGTTGACTCTAGATGACTTAAGAATATTGGCTAATGATATTAGTTGATGGGTAGAAATTAGTGTAATTTGTAGATGCTAGATCAGAGGCCCAAAGAGAAATGTTGAACTAGGTTCTAAGACTCATTCTGGCCTGGAGAAATCCTCTTCCTTCCATTTGAGAAGTTGTGCCTTGGGTTGGCATCAGCTTAGTGTGTAATAGCGAATCTTCAGATCAACCGTGTCTTATATTCTATGAAATCTTCTTCTATAGGGTGAAGAGATAAGAGTCAGAGTGCCTACTATACTTTCTGGAAATTTATGGGTTCCTTTTCAGACATGCCTGGTTCAGTATTCTTGGTCAGTTTCCTGAAGTTTATGGTGCGGTGACAGTCAATTGGAAAGATCCAAGAAAATAATAGAATCACTTGATGCTGAAATTACCTGAAATGTTGCTCTCTCCAGAAAGAAGTTAAAGCCGCTATTGACATTCTTCCAAGTTAACATATATTCAAAAAGGACACATTTCAGGGTCCCCAAGAATAAGCAAAGTAAATGAGACTAGGGTCAGGAACTAATTTAAAGGGGCAAGGAGAATACAGAATAAATCTCGTTATAAATTTAACCTGGAGCCACTCTGTCAAAATGCAGGGATGGCTCAGTAGTTTCGTATTATTATTAATGTTGAGTGTGTGTGTTTGGGAAATGCTGGTTATTTGAAGGTACTTGTTTGGTGCCTGGAAAGTGCCACAAACTGCTGTAATTTGACAGAAAGACCAGGAAGAAAAAAAGTGATATTTACTGTGTGGTTAGAAGGCTGCCTAGATGATTGCAAGGCGGTGTTTGCTGTCTTGTATTAATCACAGTCCAGGGTCTTTAGGTTGTTCCTTTAGGACCAGAATCCTGCTTTTCTTGGACGCTGACAGTAGATCCATTTTCTAGGAGCAGAGTTATGTTAATTAAGTACATAGGCCTGAACTGTCCAGAGAACAATGAGAAATATGACTGTCTAATGGACTGATATATTCATTGTAGCATGACTAGCTTACTTTCTCATTTTAGGCAAAATTATATGGGAAACCAAATTATAATCAGAAAATCAGTGCATGAAGGCAGACTCATTACAAGTAGCATTAACTGTAGGATAAGACATCAGAAACAGAGAGCATAAGTCATCGGTTCAGGAACCCACTCTCCAGACCATGCCTGCTCAAAAACCAACCTCTGTTATTTGTATTTAAATTAATTTTTTAATTAGGGAAGTTATGGGTTTACAAAGAAATCATGCATAAAATACTGAACTCCCATATACCATTCTATTATTTATACCTTGCATTCTTGTCAGTCTCTGTGATTTAAGTTTCCTATATCTGTGCTCCAAAGCTGACCATATATGTACATTCTATTTTCACAGACTTGTTTAGGATACTGGATAATTGATTATGTTTCACAGTGACTCAGTTGCCTCTGTATGGTGGTTTCTTTTTTTTAAACTTTTTTTATTGTATAGTGTAACATATATACAAAGCAAAGAAATAAAAAAGCAATAGTTTTCAAAGCACTCTTCAAGAAATGGTTACAGGATAGATCCCAGAGTTTGTCATGGGCTACCATACGATCCTCTCAGATTTTTCCTTCTAGCTGCTCCAGAATATAGGAGGCTAGCAGGCTTAAATACTTTTTTATCATCACAATCAACTTTTTTTTTCCTTCATTTTTTGTGAACTATAGCATATATACAAAAAAGCTATAAATTTCCAAGCACTATGTGGTAGGTTTTTTGTACCTAAACTTTAAGTCATATATCGCAGACAATATCTTGATTCACTTTTGTGGGTAACCATTTCTACTCTGAGTGTGTGTGTGTTTGTGACTGTGTCTGCTTATAGGTCTGTATGTGTTTAAATATTTAATATTGTTATTGTTTATCTTTTAGATCATAACCTAATTTGGAGGGAGGGAGACAGTTTAATGTTGCTCTCTCTAATGTACCATCATAAGGCATCACATACCATAGTAGCTTCAAATATTTCAGGTCTTTGGAAATTTCCTTGGATTGGGATGTGTAGTGGCATGAAGTAAATTATATTTGGTACGTCATCATCCTGAAGTGGCTTAATCATAAGTTTCCCTTTGGAGTGACCACCCCAGTTAGTCCTGCCCTGGACATAACTGCGATTAGCAGGAGTATTAGGTTGTTAAGCTACCGGAATGCAATATACTGGAAATGGAGCAGCTTTTAAAAAGGGAATTTAATAAGTTACAGGTTTACAGTTCTAAGGCCATAAATATGTCCTAACTAAGGCATCCAGGGAAAGATACCTTGACTCGAGGAAGGGTGATCTGGGAAGGCACATGGCTGGCATCTGCTGGTCCTCGTTCCTGGTTCTGTTGCTTCCAGCCTCTGTTGTCAGTGGTTTCCTCCCTAAGCATCTGTGGACCTTCACTTAGCTGCCTCAGGACAAAACTCTGGGTTTCATCTCTTAGTTTAGCATCTGCTGGGGCTGGAGATTTCTTCTGTTCAGATTCTGGCTATTTCTGTGAGTCCTTGCTTAGAACCTTGATTATTTGTGCCTTAATCTCCAAACATCTACATCAGCTCTGCCTGTCAGTTCGGAGATTTCCCCAAAATGTTTCCTCTTTTAAAGGATTCTGGTAAATTAATCAAGAACCACCTAGAAAGGGTAGAGTCACATCTCCATCTAATCAAGAGATCACGCTCACAAATGGGCGTGCCACATCTCTGTGGAGATAATCTAATAAAATGTTTCTGCCCTACAATATTGAATCAAGATTAAAAGAAATTACTGACCTTACAAGAAAAGATTGGGATTAAATCATGGCTTTTCTGGGGTACATAATAGCTTCAAACTAGCGCAGCAGGGCATGCACCGCCTTAGCTTCTCCAAATGGGCCCTGCTGCTTTTTCTCCCAGTGGTTCGGTCTTTGCTGAATTGTCTCCAAATGGCCTCTTGCCTGGTTTGTGTTGTATAATTTACTAGCAAGTCCTGCATATCTTTATGGCTTAAATGATAAGAAACTGCACTCAGTTTCTTCAAAGGGCCCTGTCTCTTCTTGTTTTTGTGCCATATAATTTGAAACTTCCAATCCCCAGTGTTCATTGAAAAGCCCTAGCCCACCCCTCCAGTCACAATAAAGGCAAGAGCCTGGGACACACACGTGCTCCTTTCCCCCTTCTCCACTGACCTTCTCAGGACCTTAGGTTAAGTAAATCCAGAGGCCCCACCACCAGTCTCATTCTCCCTTTCCCCACTTCAGGACCTTTGATCTAACAAAGCTGTCCTTTCATGTATTCTGGAGACTATCCGTGTTTGTGCCTCATCATCCAATGAATGGGTAACAGCCAAAACAGGATGACCATAAGAAAAGCTCCAGAAGATGGAAGACAATTAAGGACATTTATATAACAGTTTCCTTAAATCATGTTTCAGTGCTGTGGGTTAAGAGTGCGGTGAATATGCCAAAGCCTTTCTTGAATATCCATGTTTCCTATATTCTAGTCATCCTGACAGACTTATTAATCTCTTTATCTTCCTTTTCTTTTCGCTTTTTTTCTTCTATCAATAATGGAGTATGTCTCAATTCATGCAAATGAATATTACTATACAGATAAGTGAGTTGATATTCACTGAATGCTAATTTTATTCAGATTTAGCATGTGCATAAATTAAGTTGTGTTGTTCAAGTTTCTTTATACAATTGTTATGAAATGAATAGTTCCTAAGGTAAAGTCATCCTTTAACTAACATTGTTTTTACATTTCTTTATAAATATACCTATGAAGATTATTTCCTTTTGCTATTTTTCAGAAAGGAAGAATTATAAGTAGAAACATTAACAATGAGAAGAATTTGAGTTGATTTACATGAAATTATTGTTAAGAAGAAAATTACTATACAAGTATTATAATGTTGAGATTGTACTCAATACATAATTATATTATTGTACTTTAAATATTCTCATATTGGTCAGAATTGTCAACATTTTAGAGTAAACTTTGAGGAAAAGTAAGTTAAGGGAAATGGGTAGATAGTAGGTTGATGAGAAATCTTACCTGGAGACATGGTGACATGGTAGAGAATGGTTAATTGTTCTTCAAACCATTTTTCTTTTCTTGGCCACACAGCAAAATCACATTTCCCAGATGCCCTTGCTCTCAGGTGTAGTCATTTGTTGATCTACCCATTGCAACATGAGCAGAAGTGATAAGCTTCATGCCCATGTCTGGCTTATAGAACTCCAACAGACAATCTTCCACTGAACACAGTGGCCTTGGAAGCGACATGTAGGAGATGGAGAAATCACATGAGGAATAGATCCTGACTCTTGAATTGCTACTTACAGGAGAGTCCCTGATTGAACAGGGCAAACAAAACAAAACACTGTGGGAGTTTACATAAGTAGGAAAGAGACATCTATTGCATTTGAGCCCTCCTATGTTTTGTCTTTTGTTACTATAGCTAGTAATACCTTAATGTAGGAGAAAAAAAATTTCTACATTACCCTTTCTTAATTTTTATTATGCTATCTTTAATCCTTCAAAACTGTACATAGCCTTAAAAAGGCATTATTATACGTATTTATTTTTGAAAAAGTTTATTACAATGACATAGTTGAATTAAGAAGCATCTATAAGCTTATGAAATTGACTTACACTCCATGTGACTATGGTGTCATATAGAGGTCTTTGTCAAAATCTTGCTGAGACAGCCTTTATTGGAGGCCACTAGAGACTCCTCCAACCTGATTATATGTGTTAAATCTAATTATGATTTAATACTTCTGAAGTTACACAAGTGAGTGACCAAGGCATATCAGCAAGTTCTCTTATCTTTTGAAACATCAAGGAACATTTGAAATACAAATTCTTTTGCTGCTCCTTTTCTTTTCAAAAGGAAGAAAATACATACTCTACAGATAAGCCCAAATAAGATTTCCTGTTTTCTTCACTGTTTGGCTCAGTGCACATTTCCCCGCTTTAAAAAAAAAAAACTCTTTATTTTGAAATTATTTTGAATTTATAGGATAGTTGCAATAATAATGCAAACCACATAAACTCCATACAGAGAAATCCAACATATTCCCACCCCCCACTTCCAGAGACCCAGATCCACCAATTTTAACATTTTGTCACCTTTGCTCTATCTGTCTATCCTTCTTTCTGTCTGTCTGTCTATCTATAAACCCACTGAAAATCTGAGAGCAGGTTGTACAAATCAATCCTTGAACACATAATACTCCCCTGTACTTTTCCTATGAATAAAGATATTCACTTATGCTGGTACCTTAAGTGCAGTTATCAAATTCAAGAAATTGAACATTGGTATATAGACTGTAAACTTTATATCAACTTTTTCTTATGCCCCAACAATAGTCTTTGGAGCCTCTTTAGAACCTCTTTTTCTCTATTCTTACATCCCACCAGTATCTTGTATTGCACTTAATTGTCATTATCCCCTTAGTTTCTTTTTTATTTTAATTTTGGAAACATATGTACAACATAATTCTTCCCACCCAATCTTTCCCAAGCACACCATTCGGTGGGATTAATCACATTCAGAACGTCGCATGCCCTCACCAACATCCATGGCAATAATTTCCCCTTTACCCTAAATAGGAAACTTATAGTTATGTTGCATTAACTTTCCATAGTCCCTGCTCCCCACCCCTGGTAACCTGTACTCTACTTTCTTTCTCCATGAGTTTGCATATTCTATGATATTTTCTTCGTGGTTACCCTGGGGCTTAAATTTAACATCCTAAATCTATAATAATCTTGTTTACTCTGACACCAATTTAACTTCAATAACATATATGAACTATGTTCCTATACCCTTCTCTACGCCACCTTTATGGAGCTCTTATCACAAATTGCATATTTATGCATTATAAATAAAAAGCAATTGATTAATCATTGCATTTTATGACTTTTGCATCCTATAGGAGGTTAAAAGTAGGGTTACAAACCAAAAATACAATAGTACTGGTATTTATATTTACCCATGTCATTATCTTTACTGAAGATTTCTGTTTCTTCATGTAACTTCAGTCAATTGTGCAGTGCCCTTTCCTTTCAACTGGCAGAACCCTGTTTAGCATTTTTTGTAGGGCTGGTGTAGTGGTGATAAAGTCCCTCAGCTTTTGTTTATCTGGGAATGTCTTAATCCTCTCTCATTTTTGAAGGACAGTACTGCAAATATAGAATTCTTGATAGGCAAATTTTTGTTTTCACTACTTTATACATGTCTTTCCAATGCCTTCATGATTCCCAATGAGATATTGGTAATTAAACTTATTGATGGTATCTTGAATTTGACACATTGCTTCTCTCTTGTTGCTTTCACAAATTTCTCATTATCTTTTGCATTTGGCAGTTTTGATTATGATGTGGCATAGTATGGGTCTCTTTGGGTTTGTCTTGTTTGGAATTCAATGAACACTTAAATATATGTTTATAGACACAATTTGGGAAATTTCAGCTGTTATTTCTTTGAATATTCTCTCTACACTTTTTCTCTCTCTTCTCCTAGCAGTCACATAATATGTACAGGCATATCTTGGAGGTATTGCAGGTTTGATTTCAGACCACCACAGTAAAAGCAAACATCGCGATAAAGCGCATCACATGAATTTGTTGAATTCCCAATACATATAAAAGCTATGTTTATACTATACTGTAATCTATTTTATATGTGCAATAGCATTATGTCTGTAAAACAACATTAATCTCATTATATATCTCCATCAGAACTCTTGGGTGACAAGGTGCGTTGTCAATGAGCAGCAATATTTTGAAAGGAATCTTTTTCTCTGAGCAGTAGGTCTCAAGAGTGGGCTTCAAATATTCAAGAAACCATCTTGTAAACATATGTGCTATCATCCAGGCTTTGTTGTTCCATTTCTCGAGTACAGGAAGAGTACATTTAGTATAATTCTTAAGTGTCCTGGGATTTTTGGAATTATAAAGAAGCACTGACTTCAACTTAAAGTCACCAGAGGCATTACCCCCTAATGAGAGAGTCAGCCTGTCCTTTGAAACTTTGAAGCCAGGCATTGACTTCTCTCTAGCTATGAAAGTCCTATATGGCATCATATTCCAAGAAAAGGCTGTTTTGTCTACATTGAAAATAGGTTTAGTGTAGCCACCTTCATCAATTCTCTTAGCCAGATCTGGATAACTTTCTGTAGTTTCTGCATCTGCACTTGCTGTCTCACCTTGCATTTTTATGTTATGGAGGTGGTTTCTTTCCTTAAACCTCTGCTAACTTCAACATTTCTTATGTAGCTAGGTCCGCTCTATCAGCCTTCATTAAATTGAAGAGAGTTGTAATCTAGAGCTGTCTCTAGATTAGGCTTTGTCTTAAGGGAATGTTGTATCTGTTTTTTCTTCTACCCAGACCACTAAAACTTTCTCCATATCAGCAATAAGGCTGTTTTGCTTTCTGATCCTTCTTGTGTTCACTAGAATAGCACTTTTAATTTCTTTCAATAACTTTTCCTTTGTTTTTCCAACTTGACTGGTACAAAAAGCCTAACTTTCAGCCTATCTCAGTTTACAGCATACCTTCCTCACTAATCTTAATAATTTCTAGGTTTTGTTTTAAAGTGAGAAATGTATGACTCTTCCTTTCACTTGAACACTTAGAAGCCATTACAGGGTTATTCATTGGTCAAATTTCAATATTGTTGTGTTTTAGGGAATAGGGAAGCCTGAGGAGAGGGATAGGGAGAAGTGGGAGGACAGTTGGTTGGTACGGCAGTCAGAACACACACATTCATTTATTATGTTGTCAATCTCTTATAGGCAGAGTTTATGGTGCCCCAAGTAATTACAATAGTAACATCTGAGATCACTGATCACAGATCACCATAATAATAATATTGAAAAAGTTTGAAATATTGTGAGAATTACCAAAATGTGACACAGAGACACAAAGTAAGCCCATGCTGTTGTAAAAATGGCACAAATGGACTTGTTCAATGCAGGGTTGCTGCAAACCTTCAATTTGTAAAACATGCCATATTGGTAAAGTGCAGTAAAGTGAAGTGCAGTAGAATGAAGTACACTGTACACTTGATGGTATCTGTTTAGTTTCCTGGGCTGCTCAAGCAAATCCATGAAATTGGTCAGGTTAAACAATGGTTAATCAATGGGAATTTATTCACTCATGATTTGAAGCTGAGAAAAAGTCCAAATCAATGCATTATGAAGGCATCGTCAGTGCCATACTTTCTTCCCAAAGACTGTGGCATTCTGGGGATGGCTGCCAGTGATTCTTGGTCCTTAGCTTGGCAGATGGCAAAGCACACGGCAGCATCTCCTGATCTGTCCCTTCTCTTCTAGGTTCCATTAATGTTCAGCTTCTTACTTCCATGGCATTCTTTCTCTGTCTGAATTTCATTCTGTTTATAAAGAACTCCAGTAACAGGATTAAGACTCGTCCTGATTGGCCTGGGCCACACTTACCTGAACTAACCTATCAAAAGTTCTTACTTTTTCATACCACAGGAATGGATTAGATTTAAGAACGTATTTTGTTCTGGGGTACATATAGCCTAAACCGTGTTCAGTATCCTATGGGTTCCTTTCAGACTATGTTCACTTTTCTTCCTTTTTATTTCTTTCTGTTTCTCAGACTGGATGATTTCAATTGTTTTACCTACAAGTTCACTGATTTTTTATTCTATCTATTTCAATCAGATGTTGAACCCCACCAGGCAATTTTTAATTTTTGTTACTGTGGCCTGCAACTGTTTCTTTGATTTCTTTTCATAATTTCCTTCTTTAAATTTATATTCTCTTTGTCTTCATCTATTGTTTTCCTGATTTCTTCTAGTTCTTTGTCTGTATTTTACTTTAGCACTTGAGCATATTTAGGGTCTTTTTTTTTTTTTTAAGTCTTCGGTATGTCTGAGTTCTGATCCTTCTCCTTAATAGATTCTTACGCTTTAATTTTCTCTTTTGTGTATGCCATCACTTCCATTTCTTTGTACGCTTTGTGGTCTTTTGTTGAAACCTGGACATTTTGATATCTTCAGGTATTATTGCTGAAATATGGGCTCTGAGGCATGTGTCCCTTAGGCTTGTATCCAGCTGGTATTATGAAAGAGCTTTCTTTGAATGCCAGGAGTTAAAAAAATAAATAAAAGAAGAAAAAAACAAAACATTTTTCTCAGTCTTTACTGGCTAACCTATTTGAGTGCTTTCCTTCAGAGTTTATCCATCCATACAATGAGTTTAGAGAATAGCTTCAGGTCAAAGTACAGAGATTCCTTGGTCCTTTCTGCTCCTCTGTCTTGTCTTGGGCTTGAGCAATTGGCCTAGGAATTCCCCCATTTACATAGAACCAAATGTCCCCTCCTCCTTGAGAAACAGTTTTCTCATGCTCCGGGCATTGCCTGGTATGACTTGCAGCCAGCAATCTTTTGCCCTGAGCATCCGTTTGACTGTTCTCCCACAGCATTCTATAGGAGAGCTCTGTGAGCTGCCCAATAAATGCAGGGCAAGTTCTGGGACAATGAGTCTCTCAGGCTAACAGTGAATTGATTGAGCCAGACATACATGCTCCCAGTATTTGCACAAGGGTACTGTGTTCTCTTTGGTACTGGGCTCAGGGATCTAAACTGGGAGCATGGACTGGTGCCACACCAGTGAAGGGTCAGGGAGGGGCTGGCCAGGATGCCATGCTAAAACCCAGGACTTGCCTCTTTAAAAATGAAGTGCTCCCATGAATCATCATGTAGGTGTCGTGGGACTGCTTTAGTGCTTATTAAAAGTTAATCTCCCTGCAATTTGGATGAATCTCAGAATTATAATATTGATCAAAAGAAGCCAGGCAAAAAAATATATAATTTTTTTACATGGTGTTCCTTAAACAAGCAGGAATTATCTATATGCTCTTAGAAGTCAGAATAGTGAATATCTTTGGTGGCAGGCATTATAGAATGTGAGAGGAGCCTCTGGGGTACTGGCAATATTTTATTTCTTGATCTAGGTGTATGGCTGTTTTCATTTGTGAAAATTCATTGAACTGTACACTGAAGATTGGAGTACTTTATATATATATATATTACACTTCAATTAAAAAAGCTAATTGCCTGAATGCATGCAGGCTTACAAGTATCTCAGAATATAAAGTTTGTTTTGAGAGACATGTTAATATTCCAAAATAGCAGGACCATCAACCATTATCTAGGATAAATCAAGTTTAATAATGATGTAAACAATAAATTCAAAACTTAAGTGGCTGACTATAAAACTAAACTTCACTTAAAGTAATCCAGTGCTACAAGCAACTGATTTATAGCCCGAACATGATTTTATGTAAAGTTGAATATATTTTAATCAATGATTTAAAGATTCCACATGTGTTGAAAGTGATGTCCTCATTAATGTGTCATTATTTTATTGTTTTTCTATATATTTTTCTTTGTAGCATTGTAATGTAGCATTGCTTGGCATGCTGTTATGAATTTCTTTGAATTATTTGTTAATGGTTTGTTTGTTATAAAAGAAAAGAGAAATTATGAAATGTGTATATGGTCAAATAGATCACTCTTTCTAATCCTTTACTTTTTTCCCCCAATTTTCCTCTGGATCTTTAAATGTGAATGATCTTTCTTATCAAAAATTTGCTGGCGATTCTCTTCTCTCTGTTCTCCTTTCTGTTTGGTTCCTTTAAACATCAAGCTCAGCTTTATTCTTCCATGTTTTCAATGGGACGTCCTGAGCCCCACTGCAGCATCTTCCATTAAACTTTTCCTACATCACTTGTTTCCTTTTAGAAGCATGTAAGTAAGGATTGTGGAGATGCAGCATGGATCCTTAGCTTTGTGGCCTGGAAGAGGAGATATCCAGAGATGCATAACTGAGGAGTGAAATGAAGCAGCTCTGATTGTAAACACATTTAGTCTACTAGGAAGAAAGTGGAAAGGGCATGATTGCGCTTATTACAAGGAAGTTGAGGCCAGAGAAGATTGATTAGGATGGATAGCGTCTCGTAAATGGGAAACTTGTAGAAAAAGAAAGTATTTGCCATATAGGAAAGCAATTTAATGGGTAGACAATAGCTACCTTTAAGTATTTTAAGAATTTTATGTAGATGTATTAGTTTTTTCTTTTGTTAAGAGAAAATAATTAGAAACATTGGGTGAAAGGATAATTTTGCTTCATTATGAGAAAAGGTTTTCCAGAAATTAGAAGCATCTAACAGTATGAAAGATAATCTCAATGTGGTGGTAATTGTCTCACTGCTGGGTATATTAAGGCATTATTTAGGTTAAGAGCAGTAAGGAATATTGTGGAGGGAATTATTATATTCATTAGAGGCTGGACTATATGGCGTATGAGATTCCTTCCTAATCTTAGAGCTTGTGATTCTACAAGGAAGAGTAGAGGTGTAGCATGGCCTAATAAAAAATCACAATCATCTGCCCAACCCCCCAGTCCACTGCACCTCCCCCCAAAAAACCCACAAAAAACAAAAACTGACTAAACTACTTCAACAGGTTTCAGGTTAATTTCTTTAACTTAATGTGATGCGAATGATACTTTTCCATAAAGTAAATTAAGTAAAGATTGTAAAACAAAGATTAAGGGAGAAACTGACAATCTTTAAAAATTGAAATGTCATAAATTGGGGACAGTTTACTCAATTGAAGCTGAACATGAATGATTTCTAAACATTTAATTATTTTAAAAATTGATCTTCCCCCAAACACACCATGCACTCATGATGAACTTGAATAAGTCTTTCTATTATTTTAATTTACCAAAATTATTAGCACAAATGACAGTGTTATTAAAAGAGATATTTTATTTCCCATTTTCTATGTTATACCTCCTCCTTCTCCTTTAAGCCTTTCCCTAATCTATAGGGATCCATTCTGACTTTTCCATGTTGAGAATGGGTGTCCACACTAATGGATAGGGGATGAAATTAATTGATAATTTTGGAGAGACTGGTCCCTGTGAGTTCCAGGATTTAGCTGGCCTAGGAACCCTCCAGGAATTGTATGTTCCAGGAAGACAAACCTAGTGTATGAAACCTTTATAAAGTCTCAGTTCAAGCCCTGACCTCTTCTTAAGAGTCAACAAGAGTGATGTTGGTTGGGGTTTAGCAAACCATGGCAATCAACACTAACAAAAACTTGCATTAAGAGAGCTTCCAGATAGCCTCTTGACACTGTTTGATCTCTTTTAGTCACTGATGTCTTATTTTATAAACATCTCTTCCCCATTTTTGGTCCAGAAGGCAATGTGGAGCCCACGTTGCCAGGGCCAGACTCTTCCTGGGGAGTTACGCCCTTTATTATCAGGGAGACTTTCACCCCTGGATGTCTTGTGCTACGTAGGAGGGAGTGTGGCTACGGAATCACTATATTAATATTCCTTTTAGCTTCCAGTGTTTTGGAGCCGCTAGAAAGAAAAATCTGAGGTGATGGAATAGTAGCCCATAACAAACTCTGAGATCTGTTATGTAACTACTTGTTGAAGTATGCCTTGACAATTACTGCCTTTTCTTTCTTTGTTGTGTATATGTGTTACATTTTACAATTAAAATTTTTTTAAAAAGTTATTTTAAAGGAGCTTTATAAGGAATATTTAAGATTCAGATATGTCAGCATGAAATTTATTTCTATATTATTTTGATTACAAAACATGCATTCATTTTCCATATGTGCAAGGTGTTTCATTTGATATTTGTAAACAAAGCTTAGAGAAATCAGTTAGTCTATGACTAAGATTATTTTGCCTCTATATTTTTTTTCCCATGTGGTAGTACTTGCATCCCTAGAATAAATATTAGAGACCAGAATTAATCTTAGAAATATTTAGACACAGGATACACTGATTCAACTTATTTCCCATTTCCCTGGGTTTTAGCGATCAAAATCCTAATTACCTAATGTATCTCTAAGGCAGAGCTGTATCACATGTTTTGGACTCATTCTCCCAATCGAAGTTTATCAATGGTCTTACTTCCTCAGAAATTACTTCTCTCTGAAATTAACTGTGTTGATAAATTTGTTCACAGTAAGATACTAGAGGCTCCCAAGTAACACTTCTGATCCTTTGTGAAATTCTAAAATAGACCTTGAATTCACAGATTCATATATTTTTAGATTAGTGTAGCTCATCTAATTAAATATACTAATTTCATAGATAAGGAAGTTTGGTACCACAGGATTGAAGTAACTTGTCTATAGTTATAAGTGACAGAGACTGAGAATAGAAACCTGTCCTTCTCACAGAAGCTTAAGCAGTACATATTTGCTGAAAGTCTTTGGGTTGGATTTAGACCTCAGCTAAGCTCAGGATTTAGCTTTTCTCCTTTTTATGTATAGTGCTTTTCCAAAATTAATTCCAACCAGGTGCTGAGAATACAAACGGGAAAAATTTAAAGGGTGTGACTCATAATTAGGCATTTATAGAAGGTATTTATTTTCCCTTTTATTTATTTATTTTATGATTAAAAGATGATGAATCAAACTCTTTTTTTTTTCTTACTGCTCCCTCTACTGACTGTTCTTCTTCTATGTTAAGAGTATCTGGAAGAGAGGGCAGGGAAGGGAACAGAATGATGCAAGGCTTAAGTGCCAGGGACAATTCCCAACTTTGTTTTTTTTCTCTTCTCCTGAGTTTGTTCCTTTATATTGAAATAAACATGAGTCCCCAAATAAGAAAATTAATTGAAATATTTGTATTAATGATGTTACTAATGAGTATTGTTTACATAAGAAATCCAGGCTTCAGTAAACATGGCATTCAGTTCAACTCCACCTTTCTCATTAGAGTTGTGGGAACTTCTTATGATTTTTTGAATTCCCTGAAAGATCATGGAACTATAAATTAATAATATAAACCAAATAAATTTTTGATAAAATTCTTGCATACATTTCACACAGATTGATAAAGATACTGTCATGGTCAGGTTCATGTGTCAACTTAGCCAGGGTGGTGCCCGTTTGTCTGGTTGGGCAAGTACTGGTCTGTCTGTTGCTGTGAAGACATTTCATAGAATTAAATCATGATCACGTTGGCTGCATCCACAGCCGATTCCATTTGTAATCAGCCAAGGGAAGTGTCTTCTGCAATGAGTGACATCTAATTTAATCAATGAAAGGCTTTTAAGGAGAATTCAGAACAGGCAGTCTCTCTTTTTGCTTCAGCTAGCGAACCTCTCCTGTGGAGTTCATCCAGACCCTCCACTGGAGTCGTCAGCTTCATAGCCTGCCCTATGGATTTTGGACTATGTTTCCATGGTTATGTGAGACACTTTTATAAATTTTATATTTATGGATATTTCCTGTTGAATCTGTTTCTCTAGAGAACCCTAACTAATACAGGTACGTTAGTAACTTATTTTGAAAACCATGAAGGAAATCTTGGGAAATTCCTTCGTACACAACTTATTGCAGATGATTTTTAAAATTCAGAAATATAAAGTTAA
Organism: Tamandua tetradactyla; assembly: GCF_023851605.1. Taxonomy (NCBI): domain Eukaryota; kingdom Metazoa; phylum Chordata; class Mammalia; order Pilosa; family Myrmecophagidae; genus Tamandua; species Tamandua tetradactyla. The sequence continues at coordinate 39,639,780 of NC_135347.1, read as the reverse complement.
CAATGTAACTGTGGTTGTTATTTCTTAAACTGAAACTTAAATAATTCACTTCTCTATGGTAGGGATTTTAGGAGATATTTTTCAGGGTTATCGCCAATTACTTCAGCTGAAAGTCAAAATAATCATCTTCTTCTTGAGGAAAATTGAATTATCCACAGACAAGTTAGTATAATTAGAAGATCCAAGAATTTTAGGAAATAATATTATAGACTTCTCTGACTAACCATCCCTTAAGATAACATAAAACACATGTACTGAAACAATATCAATAATAGAAGAATTCTCAGAGTCATTATATACATTGAATGTTTCTATAATAGAAACTTCCTATGTTTCAGATGGGGATAATATAAGTAAAACCAATGGAAGAAAAGCAATCAGATAGATGAGAAATAAGAGGTTCACCTTTCTGATACTTTTTATTTTCTTTCAGTACATCGTCTGCTCTTGCTTAAGCCATTTAATGCTCACAAATACTTTAAGATGATAACTTATACCCATCCGAGTGGGAAATGTTTAAAAGAGATATTTTTTTCTAATCTATTGCTGACTGAAATTGGAGGATAAACAGTCACTTATTATGTGTACAGACCATATTGTTGCAGATATCTTGGAAGTATTCTAGCATCTATTAAAGTTAAAATGTACCAGGCAGTGCAATGGTGTCTCAGTGGCAGAATTCTTGCCTGCCATGCCAGAGACCCGGGTTCGATTCCTGGTGCCTGCCCATGTAAAAAAAAAAAAAAATTAAAATGTACTATTTTTGACACAGTAATATCACTACATAGATGTGACTCGTAGAAATAAAAGCCTAATATGTAAAGAGCTATTAGCTGTTTATTGTAGCATTATTTATGGTGATAAAAATCAGAACCAAATTGAATAGTTTTAATGGTTAAATTCATTCATTCAATAAATTTTTTATTGAGCCCTTGCCATGTACCACCATTTAGATACATGGAATACATCAGTGGGCAAAACAGTCAATGATGGAACTCACATTATAGTAGAGGGAAGATACAATCCATATAATGATAAATAAATCATATAGTATGATGTATACATAGGTATAGTATGATCAAATGAGGTGGTGATATTGCAGACTGACATTTTAAATAGGGTGTCCTAGTAGTCAGTTTGAGAAGGTAACATTTGAGCAAAGAACTGAAGAGGTGAAGGGATTTTCAGGGAAAAGAATGTTCCAGACAGAGGAAGAAATACTTTAACATGTTGTGTGTGAGAAAGTGCTGTGAGCAAAGTGGAGAAGAGGAGGAGATATGCCCGTCGTCACAGTAAGAAATGACGTCACTCATGAAACCGATTGTATCATCAATGGGATAAGAAAAGCTGGACTCCTAGGACTTAGCCCTGGAGTACACTAATATTTAGAATTTTTGGAAAAGAGTATGAACCAGCAAAGGAGACTGAGAAGAAGCAAACAGTAAGGTAGAAGAAAAAGCAAGTAAAGAAAATATATCAAAGAAGATGGAATGAAAAACTGTATAAATGCCATTGATACGGTAAGTTAGATGAGGACTGAGCATTGATTATTATTGACATGGAGACCATTGGTAACATTGATTAGAACAATTTTGAAGGAGATGTGAGGGCAAAAGCCTGATTGGAATGAGTTTAGGAGAAAATGGGGGAAATGAATGGGAATTGGAAACCAATTATAAACATGCTTTCAAGGAATTTTGCTGCAAAAGGGGGCAATAAAATGGGGGTGGTGACTGGTGAGGCAAGTGGAATCAAGGGGATTTTTTTTTTTTTTGGTAAATTTGTGTGCTGATAAAAATCACCCAGTTTACAGTAAATACATATTTTGTAGAAAAAATATTTTCTACAGATAAAATAACCTGTAGAAAGTAATAGTCCTGACTATACTAGAGGGAAAGGGGTGAGGATCTACTATAGAAATAGAGGTACTAGGCTTAGCTGGGAGCATGGTAGTTGATTCTTAGGGACTGGCAGGTCACTGGTGTGTGGTACAGATGATGACAGTTGGGTAGATGTGATGGTGGGAGTCTGTGGATTTCTTTCCTCATGATTGTTTCAGTTATCTGAATGAAGTATGAAGCAAGGTCATCACCAGAGGGTAAGGATAAATAGCGGTGGGTGAATGTGTGAGAAAAGAGTGAGAGAGGGAATGGATTAGAGGCTTATTGGATGACTTCCTGGCAGCATTGAGAGCCTGCTTAGTGTTAGTGCTCGTGAACGTAAAGTGTGGGGCATCTAAACTGTCGCTATTGTGTAACCACTATAAAAAATGGTCTAGAGATATGTGAGTTGACTTGTATGTGTGTCAAGAAAAAAGCATAATAGAAAAATAAGGGGCAGAAGGTGAGTATAATATGATCTTCTGTTTATAAAACAGTGTTGAAAAACTTCCATGTGTGTATATTTTAATGAATGTACACATATTTGCATGTGTATATTATCACACATAAATATTTGTATGTGTATGCATATATGTACATATACATAAATATTTGTATACTGTTATACAAAATTGGAGGGAAAAACAGAGAGAGAGGAAATGGAAATTTAAAAAAAAAAAGATTATGCTACCAAGTAGTTTCCATTTATATAAAATTAAATGTCAGCACAGTGTAACATTAGAAAAGCTAAATATACTGATAGATCTATATCTGCTGAGTTATAGACATACCCATGATATATTATGAATGAAAACATGCATGATTTGGAGGAATGTGCATTCAATGATTCTATTTCAATATAAACATTAAAACAAAAAATTAAAACCTGTAGCATCATATATGATTGATTATGTATGCATCTATTTATCTATACATCTGTGAATGAGAAGATATATATGGAAGTTACCACCCAAGGCTGTTGAAGTCAGTTATAAATTATGATAATGGAGAATGGGGGAAATAATGGAGTAATGGGCTGTTGTTGGGAGAGGATGTTGTATAGATTGGCCTTTAAACTTTTTTTTTGTATCTTATCGTTTCACTTGCTTCAAAAGGCATGTATTAAACTGCTGAAATTTGGAATTATAATAAATAAATAAAATAAGGTTAAGTCAAGGAGTTTTAGCACTTATTACAGACTCAAGAAATTATTTTATAATTCTAATCAATGAATTGTAGCACATAATTGAGAACTTGCAATAATGCTGGGCACTAGTGAAGGTAGTCTCTTATTAGAAGTTTAAATAATAAAACAAATAGCATCATATTAATATTAAAAACTGAATGACACAGAAGAAAATTAATACATCTTAGCTATCTTTATAAGGGAGTCTTATTGCCTTTTAATCATATCTGACTGTGTTTATCTTAAGACATCACAGAGAGAAAGCTACCCACAACTACAGTTCAAGCACAGTTGTGGAACAATTGTCTATGGCCTCTGGAGACTGAACTGTCTAAAGTTATCTATGGAAAAACCTACTTATATAACTTAATCAAATCTGCATGATGTTTGAGCATTTTGTTGACTCTCTTCTGCATGAGTTCCAACCAGGTCAAAGAACTCTTTGAAATTTCAGGGACTGTGATTGATCTACATTTATAGAACTAAAATAGTTCTAAAGAATGTATCATTTGACTAGCCGGGTTGGAGCCATCTACATGGTTGTACAATGATCAGGATTTAGGAGTTGCAAACTTTAATATGCCTTTGGTGTTGTGGCAGATGACTTCATTGAATCACCTGAACAGATCTGAGGAAACATTTTGATGCGCTGTCATGCTGGAATACATGTCCTCTCTTAAAAGGCACTCAAATTCAGGTTTTTACACTACAAAAGCCAAATAAAACAACTTTAGGCACCTATAGAATATGCTACACATTTTCTATTTTTTTAAAAAATTTTAATGGACATATGTGATGATTTCAACAGGGTGCAAATGGTACATTGGGTGGGTAATTCTTCATTGTGAAACACAATCCTGCACATTGCAAAATATCAACATTGTTCCCCCCAATAAATTGCATATATACCACCCTCCCCCCACCAGCTATTATAACAACCACTTTTCTCCATGTTTTAGTATGCTGTCTAGGGAAACAGTTCCACAGTGGTTAACAGCCCAATTTAAGATTAGGGAATAGTGCTGTTTTATAGTAATGTGCGTTGTTGCATGTGATCCAAATTCAAAGTGTTGAGCAAATAATTTGATTTTGCCTCTGCTAATGAGGTTTGTGACACTCAGGACACTTTGGCTCAATTGGGGAGCCTACACATCTAATGTGGAAGAAGTTCTTTAAATGCTAAAGTTTATTACCTTAGCCAAATATTAATTTGGTTTATCTATTTCTTATGTATATGAAAATGATGCACAGTTCATTAAAACTTGATGGGTTTTCTCCTCAGTTAGATAGTCAAAAAATATTTATTGATTAAGTTTTCAAAATGTTAATGAATTGAAGAATTGTTTAAGGCACAGGAAGTGAACTAAGTCTGTGACCTTTCTGGCACAGACTTTACCCCCATCAATAGAATTGCACATTTACGATACTATATAAATAATAAATAACAATGGGTGATGAACCCAAAGGGAGAAAAGAGCAGGAGGTGAAGCATTTAGCAGTCTTGCTGTGCATTATCTTCAACACATTTGGTTCATTGTGGGTTTTTTTGAGGACTAGGCTCCCAGAGTGTTGCTTGCTAATGGAAGCTACTACAAAGTGAGAAATTTCCCTGTCACTTGCTGTGGTCTGAGAAGGAAAAAAATATTTGTTGAATGGTTAGACATGCATCCAGTAGTCAACTGTCTGCCTAAGGCAGGATTTACAGGAAGGAGTTGAACCTTTCCCACAAGACAAACCTCAATTCTAACATGCATTAAACTTGTTCGTAAGTCAAAAAGCAGGTGGCGGGGAGATATCCTGAGAATGGGGAAATAGCATGGGCTTTGGAATCAGCAAAAACCTGGATTTAAATTCCAGTTCTATTATATTTTAATCTTGGGAAAGATAATTAAATTTCCAAGCTAGTTTCTCGTATATAGGATAGGGAATATAATATCTACTCCTTACAGGATCCTTATAAGAATTAACGGAGGTGACTTCTGCAGGATGCTCAGCTCCTTTCAGCCTTTCTTCTCTTCCACTTTCCTTCCCTTAACCTTCTTTCCTCCTGCCACCAAATGCTAAATTTGACTATAATGCAAAGATGATATTGGAACTAGAAATGATTTCAACATCAACCTATACATATTTTAAGCATTATTACAATAAATACACAGCAGTGTGGTCCATTTTGTGACAATACCAATGTGTACTCAGTTCTCAGGATCATCTAATTAGGTTGACTTAATTCCTGGTCATCACTTTCTTCATATTATTAGACCTTTTACTATAACGTTTCTCTCTTGAGGAGCATCTGCGGCAGCATAGCAGTTTGTGCAGGGTCATGTGTAGTAATTGTTAACAAAGAGTAATAATGGATGTATAATAAAGGAACATTGTATAGTGGAAACTAAGAACATTTTCTTGAGCCTGCCATGCAGGCTTAGTTGGACTTTGCCATGGGGCCGAAACCATCAGATATCCTACAATTTTATCTCAGATAATATTATTATCTTTTTTTTATATTGCTGTTTTTGGGATTTTTTGATATACTTACCTTTGATTCTTGTAGATAACACTAGCTCTTTTCAGACCCTTATACTTTCTAGGACATAAGACTGGTGGCAAACTGCCATGGTAAGAATGATTAAAAGGGAATGAATTCTGGCAAAAGGAATTTCAAATATGCAACTTTCTATAAAGCAAATGATGACAAATATATGTGCATTTGCATATTTATATACACTTTTTCACTCTATGAAATGATAAGTGAACTTATTCTCTACGATAATAATAATAGTAATTTCATATCTTAATATTGCCAAGGTACAATAGAATAAGTCAGTTAAGGGTCAAGGAGAACGTGAGTGGTAAAATGAGAGGGCCCTAGAAATTTCTGACTTATGAACATAAGTGTGTGTCAAAAAGCAAGGAACAACTTACAGAAAATAGGAAAAAATGCACAATTTAATTGCGTCCTATGTCATAATAACGTTTAAGTATTCTGGATGGTGATATGCCAAGTTTATTCCATTTTTAAATAGGCATCTCATTTACATGAAAAATGCTCTGTATTTATTCTGTAACTGCAGATTAGTATTTTGTATAGTCAAGCGTGAGAATCCTTTTTTTCATCTTAAATGTGGCTTTGCCTCTGCCCGGCTGTCCTTCTCTGTATCCATCCAGGATTGGCAGGCAGAGCATTACTCACCACTCTACTCTAAAACAGGTGCTTATGTTATTAGTATAATTGCTTTATGAAATTGTATGCCTTTAAAAAATAAAATGGATTATACTGTTGCTTGTCTGCTTTTAACAGATGCATTTAATGCCTTAATTATGAAATTTTTGATGAGGAAATTCATTGGGGAAATTCTTGACACTTGAAGTCAAGTTCACTTGGAAGGTACAGAAGAAAATTTAATAATTGCCATGAAGGTAATTTTATACATTGCTAGCAATAAATATGCCTGTGGCAGCATGCTTGCTATCGCCTATCAGGCTAAGGGTCCCATTCATGAATAAGTCATACCCTCTCATGCTTCTTTTTCATCTAGTGCATGGAAGTTTTATAGAACAATCAAGTATTTGTTCCTCTCTCACTTAAAAAATATGCAACATGAAAAGTATATTTTCCAACCTTAGTTGGTGTCTGTCTCCAAATATAAAGACTTTTTTTTCATAGTTCTTTCCTATTTCATGAAGGCAGTAGTCACCTTTTTTCTGTGTGTGGAATTAATATATCTCTCTCTATATAACATCTTCTTTGCCTCTATGGACACCTTACAGTGATCTGATGTTGATCTGTATATTAGAACCATTGTGATAATTTCTTTCCTGGATAGGCAAAGTGGTGGTGAGCACATTGGAAGCTAGGGCTCTTCTTTACCTGATAATCTAGTTGATTTTGAACATCTTGTGAAAGGAAAACGAAGTTCAAATGTGATCCTTTCTTGTTAATGTAACTAGTAATGTAACTATAGAAAATTATTCTTTTGAAAGCCTAAAGGAAAATTTTCAGATTGCATCCTTCTTTACTTCAAATTAAAAAAAATATTTTTTTCTCAAATTGCAAGAAAAGGCATATGATGCACGATATTCTGAATCCTTTTTGTCTTCTAAACTGAATCCTGAATTCAATATTCTTTTGATACTTTTTTTCCCAAAGCTTAACAGGTTTATTTGGGGTGAGGGAGCAGGGAAAAGGTAGGTAGGAAAGTGAAAGAAAGAAAGCAGCTGGGAGCCATTTTCAGGCTGGAAAACCAGTAAAAGGAAAGAGAAAATGGCTCCCTCTTTTGATACTTTTTGTATCTACCTTTTTATATCTAACCTTAGCTGTTACCTTCTACCACTATTATGAATATGATTATTAATGGTGACTGATATTTACTGTTTTCCACACGGCAGGCATGTGGAAATATGTTTTATACATATATTCGCTCAATTAATTCTCCCTCACAAACTATGAGTTAAATACTATTATTTTATTCTTCAGCCAAGTTAAAAAAACCAAACAAAGAAAAACAACAACAAAGACCCAGAGAGAGATGTATATCTTTCCCAAGACGCAGTTTGATATAGGCTGGACTGAAGTTCTGGTTTGTGTGGCTACAAAGCTCCGTATCCTTAACTCTTTGCATTTGGGGTAGAGCAATTTGTCATTGGGCAGATCAGTTAAGTTCTCTGGTCCCACTCTTTGAAAGATTGTGGCATCTCCTTATCAATATGTTATGAATAAATGCCTTCATACATTTCCAAATATTCCTTGGAGGGATGGGTTAGTCAACCCTGGCGGAATCTGCTGCTATAGTGAAGTGGTCAAGGAATGAAAACAAAATAAAAGATGGCGGGATTTGTCCACACAGTCATTATGTCATTGAACCCAACTAAGCATATTGTTTAATTTCCAAATATTTCGGGACTATTTTAAATGACATTCTGTTATTGATTCTTAATTTAATTTTGCCATAGTCATTATAATGGTTTTCTATGGCTGCTGTAAAAAATTACTCAAATGTAGTGGCTTAAAACAACATACATTTATTATCTTTTAGTTCTGTTTTAGTTCTGTATTTCAGAGGTCTGACATAAGCCTCTTTTGGCCTAAAAACAAGTTGTCGGAAAGGCTGCATTCCTTTCTGAAGGCTCTAGGGAAGAAGCCAATTCCTTGCCCTTTCCAGTTCCTAGAGACGGCCATATTCCTTGGCGAATGGACCTCTTTCTCAAACTTTACAGTCAGCAAAGCTGGGTTGAGTCCTTCTCATGCTGCTCTCTGTATTTCCTCCCCACCTCCTTGTTTTATTTATGTATTTATTTTTGCATGGGCAGGCTCCGGGAATCAAACCCAGGTCTCTGGCATGACAGGCGAGAATTCTGCCACTGAGCCACCGTCGCTCACCCTCCTGCCTCCTTATTTTAACTTTTTAAAAGTTCCTTTGTATTAGAGAAGTTGTAACTTTGCAGAAAAATCATGCAGAAAATACATTTGCCATATAGCTCCTTGCAAGCAGTTTTCCCCGTTACCACTTTATTATGTTTCCTTTGTTACAATTGGTAAAAGAATGTTATTATGATTATAGTACTCTATCAAATATTGTCGGTAGTTTACATTAGGGTTCAGTGTGCTGAACCGCACAAAAATGTTAGTCTAGTAACATAGATACAACCTAAAATTTCCCCCTTTTTAACCTCATTCAAATATATCATTCTGTGGTGTTATATTCACGATGTTGTTTTACTATTGCCATCATCCATTCCCTGAATTTTCCATGATCACAAACAGAATCTCTGAACCAATTAAACATTGACTTCTCATTCCCTATCCACACCCTGGCCCCTGATAACATATATTCTAGTTTCTGAGTTTATGAATTTGCTTTAGCTAATGATTTTATATCTGGGAGAGTGCATAGTGTTTGTATGCATGCGTCTGGCTTGTTTCCCTTAATTAATGTCTCCAAGGCTCATCCATGTTGTCACACATATCAGAACTTCATTCCTTTTTATGGCTAAATAATATTTATTGTATGTATATACTGTATTTGTTTATCTATGCCTCAGTTGATGGACACGTGGTATGCTTCCGTCTTTTGGCAATTGTGAATAAAGCTGTGATCGTTGGTGTGCAGTTATCTGTTTGAGTCCCAGCTTTCAAATGTTTTGGGTATATATACCTAGAAGTGGAATTGCTGGTCATATGGAAATTTTATGCTTAACTTTCTGAGGAACTGGTAAATTATTTTGATAGCAGCTGTACCATTTTACATTCCAACCCGCAAGGAATAACTGTTCTTATCTCTGTATATCCTTTCCAGCATTTGTAATTTTTCATTTTTCTAATAGTAGCCTTTAGAGGGGGTGTACAACGGTATCTCACTATGGTTTTGATTTGCATTTCCTAATGGCTAATGATATTGAGCATCTTTTCATATACTTTTTGACCATTTGTATATCTCTTTTGGAGGACTTTCTATACAAGTTTTTTTCCCCACTTAAAATTTTTTTGTGTGTTTATTTTGTTGTTGTTGAGGTAAAACTTCTTTGTATATTGTGTAATTAAGTCCTTATCATATTTGTGGTTTCCAAATAGTTTCTCCCATTTTGTAGGTTGTTTTTTTACTTTCATGATGAAGTCTTTTTGATGCATAAGAGTTAATAATTTTGATGAAGCCACTGTTTACCTATTTTTTCTTTTGTTGCTTGTGCTAATGTATAAGAAACCATTGCCTAACACGAGGTCCTGAAGATGTGTGCCTATGCTTTCTTCTAGGTGTTGAAAATTCTGGTAATTTTAATATTTAGGTCTTTGATCCATTTTGAGTTGATTTTTGTATTGCGTGAGGTACGTGTAGCTTCATTCTTTTAGAACAAGAGATCCAGTTCACCCAGCAATTTGCTAAAGAAACTGTTCTTTCCACTATTGAGTGAACTTAGTGCCCTTGTCAAAATCAGCTGGCCATAGATGTGAGGACTTACATCTGAACTTTCAATTAGGTTCCATTGATATATATGTCTTTCCTTGTGCCTGTGCCATGCTGTTTTGATTACTGGAGCTTTGTGGTAAGTTTTAAAATCAGGAAGTATAAAGCTTCCAACATTGTTCTTTTTCAAGATGGTTTTGGCTGTTTACAACCCCTTACCCTTCATATAAATTTGATGATTGGCTTTTCCATTTCTGCAAAGAGTAGTATTGAGATTTTTATGGGATTGAATTTAAATCATTTTGGGTAGGATTGATGTCTTAACAATATTTAGTCTTCCAATCCATAAACATGCAATGCCCTTCTGTTTATTTAGGTTTTTGATGTCTTTTAGCAATATTTTGAAGTTTTCCATATATAAATCTTTATACCCTTGGTTAAATTTATTTCAATTGCTATAGTAAATGGAAACTTTTTTCTTGGATTTCCACTTCAGATTATTCATTACTTGTGCATAGAAGCACTACTGATTTTTTGCGTGTTGATCTTGTACCCTGCCACGTTGCTGAACTTATTTATTAGCTTTAGTAACTTTTTAAAGGATTTTCGATCTATAGGATTGAGCCATCTGCAGATGGGGCTGTTACTCTTCTTTCTAATTTCTTTCTTTCTTTCTTTTCTGCCTCATTTCACTGGCTAAATCTTCCTGTACAATTTTGAATGGGAATGGTGATAGCAGGCATCATTGTCTTGTTCCTGACCTTAGATAGAAAGCTTTCTGTCTTTCACCATGGAGTATGATGTAGATATGTACTTTTCATAAATGCCCTTTAACATGTTGAGGAAGTTTCCATCTATTCCTAGTTTTCTGAGAGTTTTTATCAAGAAAGGGTGTTGGATTTTGTCAAATGCCTTGTCTGCATCAACTGAGATGATTGTGCGTTTTTATATCATTCTATTGATGTGGTGCGTTACATTAATTAATTTTCTTTTGTTGAACCACTTTTGGCATAATTGGAATAAATCCCACTTGATTGTTGTATATGATTCTTTTAATGTGCAGTTGTATTCTCTTAGTCAGTATTATATTGAAGATCTCTACATCTATATTCTTATGGGCTATTGGTCTGTAATTTTCTTTTCTTGTTGTATCATTATCTGATTTTGGAATTAGGGTGATATTGGCCTCATAGAATGATTTAGCGAGTATTCCCATCATGGCAATTATTTGGAAGAGTTTGAACAGAATTGGTGTTGATTCTCCTGGTGCTGGGCTTTTCTTTGTTAGGGGAGGGGGTTATTACAGATTGCATCCCATTACTTATAATGTGGTCTTTTGAGAACTTCTATTTCTTCTTGAGTCAGTGTAGTTTGTGTGCTTCTAGAAATATGCCCATTCATCTAGTTTGTTGGCATGTAGTTGTTCATAGTATCCTTTTATAATCTGTTATATCTCTGTGAGGTCAATAGTAATATCCCACAGTTAATTTCTGGTTTTAGTTGTGGCCTTTCACTTTTGTTCATCAGTCCAACTAAATGTTTATCAATTTTATTGCTCTTTTCAAAGAACTAACTTTTGGTTTCATTTAATTTTTCTATTGTTCATCTGTTTTCTATTTCATTTATCAGCACTGTAATCTTTTTTGTTCCCTTCTCTGCATTTTGGGTTTCGTTTGCTCTTCTTTTCAAGATCCTCCATTTGTGAGGTTAATTCTCTTATTTGAGATCTTTCATCTTTCTAATCTAATCATTTAGAAATATATAGTGTAATCATATAAAAAAACTTCCCCTCAGCACTGCCTTTGCTGCATCCCATAAATTTTGATGTGTTGTGTTTCCATTTTCATTTACTTTAAGATATTGCCCAATTTCCCTTGCGATTTATTCTTTAAACCATTGGGTATTTAGTAGTGCATTGTTTAACTTCCGTGTTTGTAAATTTTCCAGTTCTTCCTCTGTTATTTATAACTGGTTTCATTCCACTGTTCCCAGAGAAAGTGTATTGTAAGATTTCAGTATACTTTATTTTATTGGGACTTGTTTTGTGATCTAACATATGGTTTATCTTGGAGAATGATCTTTGTACATTAGAGAAGAATGTGTTATGCTGCTGTAAGGAGAAGTTTTTTTTTTTATGAACATTAGGTCTATTTCCTTATTGATCTTTTGTCAAAATGTTCTATCTAGTAATATAAATTATATTGAAGTATTCTACTGTTAACATAGAACCTTCTATTTCTCCCTTCAAATTTGTCAATATTTGCTTCATATATTATGGGGCTCTGCCACTAGGTGCATATATATTTATAATTATCTTTTCTTGTTGAATTGACCCCTTTATCAGTATAATGACCTTTTTATCCCTCATAACAGTTTTTTACTTAAAGTCTGTTTTATCTGATATTAGTGTGGATGTCCCACTTCTCCTTTGGTTACTGTTTGCATGGTGTATATTTTTCTGTCTTTCACTTTCAACCTAATAGTATCTGTTAATTTAAGATGAGTCTCTTATAAACAGCATATAGTTAGGCCACACTTTTTAATCACTCTTCTAATCTTTGCCTTTTTACTGGAGAGATTAATCAATTTACATTTAAAATTACTAAAAATTCAGGAATTTTTTCTGCCATTTTCTTTTTGAACTTTGTAAATATTATACCTCCTTGTTTCTCAATTTTTTTGATAATGCCTACTTGCATATTTATTTGATTTTTAAATAATGTACCATTTTGAGCACCTTCTCATTTTACATATATTTTCCTAGCCAAAGTAATCAAAATAGCATGGTGCTGGCACGAGGATAGACATATAGATCTATAGGATTTAATTGAGAGCTCAGAAATCAACCCTCACATTTATGACCAACTGACTTTTTTTTTTTTTTTTTTTTTTTTGGTGGGAGGGTCAAGCTTCAGGAATCGAACCCAGGTCTTCTGCACAGCAGGTAAGTATTCTGCCACTGAGCCATCATTGTACTGCCCTGGCCAACTGATTTTTGATGAGAGGGCAAAGACCACTGGAAAGAACAGTCTTTTTAACAAATAGTGCTGGGAAACCTGATCTCCATTTCCAAAGGAAAGAAGGTGGACCTCTAACTTATGCTATATATAAAAATCAACTCAAAATGGAGCAAAGACCTAAATATTAGAGCAGGAACTATCAAACTCCTAGAATAAAACCTAGGGAAGTATCTTCAGGACCTTGTATTAGGTAATGGTTTCTAAGACTTTATACCTAAAGCACAAGCAACAGAAGAAAAAATAGATAAATGGGACCTCATAAAAAATGAAAAACTTTTGTAATTCAAAGGACATTATCATGAAAGCAAAATGACACACCACATAATGGGAGAAAATATTTGGAAACCACATATCTGATATGGGTTTAATATCCAGAATATGTACTATAAAGACATTCTTCAACTCAACCACAAAAGGGCAACCCAGTTAAAAAATGGACGAAAACTTGAATAGTAATCTCATCAAAGAAGATATACATATGTCCAAGAAACACATGAAAAGATGCTGAAAATCATTAGCCATTAGAAATTGCAAATCAAAATCACAGTGAGACACCATTGCAAGCCCCCCCCCGCAATGGCTACTATTAGAAAAATTAGAAGCGTTGGAGTAGATGTAAAGAAATAAAAGCACTCATCCATTGCTGTTGGGAATGCAAAATGGTGCACCTGCTTTCAAAACAGTTTGCCACTTTCTCAGAAAGGATAGAATTACCACATGATCCAGCAATTCCCTTTCTAGGAATATACCTGTTTTAGTTTGATAAAGCTGCTAGAATGCAATATACCAGAAATGGAATGGCTTTTAAAAAGGGGATTTATTAAGTTGCAATATTGCAGTTCTAAGGCTGTGAACATGTCCAAATTAAGGCACCAATAAGAGCTTACCTTCACTCAAGAAAGGCTTATGCCATCCAGAACACTTCTATCAGCTGGGAAGGCACGTGGCTGGAGTCTTCTGGAGTCGTTGGCTTCTGAACACCTCTCTCAACTGGGAAAACACATGGAAATATCTTCCAGCTTTCTCCCCTCATTTCATAAAACTTCCCTAGGGGTGTTTTCCTTCTGTATCTCCTAAGGTTTCCGGCTGTCTTGGCTCTATCGGGCACTGAAGTTTTTTCTAAAATGTTTCCCTCTTGAAAAACTACTGTACGCAATGCCACTTTGAATGGGTGGAGACATATCTCCATGAAAACTACCTATTCAGAAGGTACCATCCACAGTTGGGTGGGTTATATCTTCATTGGAAAAATAAAAAAGATCCCACCAGCAATACTGAATGAGAATTAAAGAACATGGCTTTTCTGGAGAGCACACTGGCACAATACCCAAAATATTTTAAACAAGGGACTAGAACAGATATTTGCACACCAGTGTTCATACTGACGTTATTCACAATTACCCAAGTTGGAAGCAACCAAAGCATCAATCAACCCATGAATGAATAAACAAAATATGGTATACAGACACAATGGAATATTATTTAATCATAAAAAGGAATAAAATTCTGACATGTGACAACATAAATGAAACTTACTATTATTTTTAAAAGCAAAACATTTGTAAAGGTACTGAAAAATCAGAAAATGAATTTTATGCTTTCCTTCATACTTACCATTCTGGAATTCTTCATTCCTTTGTATTTTCTAAATTTCCCTCTAGTATCATTTTTCTTTTCTGAAGAACTTCCTTTAACGTTTCTTATAGTGCAGGCAGGCATGGAGGCAATGAATTATCTTAACTTTCTTAATTATATTTGTTTGAAAAAATCTTTATGTACTTTATTTGTGAAAGATACTGCCACTGGGTCCAGAGTTCGAGCTTGACTCTTTTTTTTCCTGAGGAATTTATAAGACAATTCTCCATTTCTTTCTTGCCTGAGTAGTTTCTAGTGTGAGATGTTTTAACTCTTATATTTATTCCTCTGTGCATATGTTTCTTTTGCCCTTTCTAGTTGCTTAAGATTGTTTATTTCCCCCCTTTTCTCAAAAATTCAATTGTGTTGTATATTGGTATAGTTTCCTTTGTATTTATTATTTTGTGGTTCACTTCCTTCAAATTTGGAAAAGTGGTCACTTTCTTCAAATGTATTTTTTTTCCCCTCTTTTCTCCCACTCTTTGTGAGAGTGAAATTGAAAGAATGTTATACCACTTGACATTGTCTCACAAGTAACTGATTCACCGTTTATTTTTTGTGACTCTGTTTCCTCTGTGTGCTTCACATATGATAGTTCCTATGGCTGTGTCCTCAAGCTAATTGAGCTTTTTTTCTCCACCATATAATCTACTGTTAATCTCATCCGGTGCATTTTTTGATTTCAGACATCATAATTTCCATTTCTAGGAGTGACACCTTTTTTTCTTCTGAAGTCTTTTATTTCTCTCCTCATAAAGTCTTGTTTTACTCTATATTCTTGAATAGGCTGTGGATACTTACAATAGCTGTTTTAAGGTATTTATCTACTAATTCTATTATCTCTGCTACTTCTATTGAATGGATTCTATTTTCTTTACATGCTTGATTATTATCTTTTTTCAATTTTATTGGGAAATATTCATACATCACACAAACCATCCAAAGTATACAATCACTAGCTCAGAGTATTATCACGTATCAATTTTAGAACATTTTATTTACTCCTGAACAGAAATAGGAATAAAAAGTAAAACCCAAATCTTCCCATACCCCATATTCCCTTATTTTTGACCCTGGCTATTGGTGTGGTAAATTATTTACTGTTGATAAGAAATATTAAAATATTACCATTAACTATAGTCTGTAGTTTGCAGTAGCTATGTCTCTTCCCCTATACCCCTCTATTATTTTTTTTTTAACATTTGTGATAGTTCATTCAAGAACTTATTTACATCCATGAATTTAAACAACCACTTTCAATTTAATTCATCTACAGTATGTCACTATTACTTATAATTCCAATAATTAATTACCGTTACCTCTATGCATTCAATCTCATTAACAATTCTATTCATATTACATAGCTGCTCCCCCTTTTCTAGCTTCTCTCTCTCTCAGTACCTTATATTCTACAGTTTAAGACTCTGAGTTTACGTGTTCTTCTTAGTTCATACTAGTGAAATCATATAATTTCTGTCCTTTTGTGTCTGTTTTATTTCACTCAGCGTTATGTCCTCAAGTTTCATCCATGTTGTCACATACTTCAAGACCTCATTCCTTCCTACTGTTCTTTATTGACTCATCTGTTGATGGACTCTTGGATTATTTCCATCTTTTGGCAATTGCGAATAAAGCCACTGTGAACATTGGTGTACAAATGTCTGTTTATGTCACTGCTTTCAGATCTTCTGGATATATACCAAGTAGCAGAACTTCTGGGTCATAGGGCAACTCAATGTTTAGTTTTCTGGTTGTTTCTGAGAAACAACCAAAATATCTTCCGCAGTGGCTATACCATCTTACATTTCCACCAGCAGTGCCAAAGTGTTCCTATTTTTCCATATCCTGTCCAACTTTTGTAGGTTCCTGTTTAATAGTGACTATTCTTATAGGTATAAAATGATATCTCATTGTGGTTTTGATTTGCATTTCCCTAATAGCTAATGAAGATGAATATCTTTTTCATGTGCTTTTTTGTCACTTGTTTTTGCTCTTTGGAAACATGTCTATCCATATTTCTTTCCCATTTAATATTTGGGTTATTTGTCCTTTTCTTGTTGAGTTATAGGATTTCTTTACATATCCTGAATATCAAACCTTTTTCAGATATGTATGGTTACCAAATATTCTTTCCCATTGAGTTGGCTGCCTCTATTTTTTTTGACAAAGTCCTTTGAAGCATGGAAGCATTCCATCTTGTGGAGTGCCAATTTATCTGTTTTTTTATTTCATTGCTTGTGCTTTGGGTGTAAGGTCTAAGAAGCTACCACTTATCACTAGGTTTTGAAGATGTTTCTCTCTATTTTCTTCCAGCAGTTTTATAATACTGGCTCTTATGTCTTTTATCCAGTTTAAGTCAATTTTTGTATATAGGGTGTGAGGCAGGTGTCCTCTTTTATTTCTTTTGATATAGATATCCAGTTCTCCCAACACAATTTATTGAAGAGACTATTCTGTCCTAGTTCAGTGGATGTGAGGGCTTTGTAAAAAAACAACTGACTATAGATCTGAGGGTCATTTCTGAACTTTCACTTCAATTCCTTTGATCAATATGTCTACCTTTGTGCCAATAATTTGTGCCCCAGGATATGATCTATCCTAGAAAGTGTTCCACGAGGACTTGAGAAGAATGTGTATCTTAGTGTTTTGGAGTACAATCGTCTATATATGTCTGTTAGGTCTAGTTCATTTATTATATTGTTTGAGTTCTCTGTTTCCTTATTGATCCTCTGTCTGGTTAGCTATAGAAGAGAGTAGTGTGTTAAAGTATCCCACCATTTTTGCCAGTGTTTGCCTCATGTACTTTGGAGCTATTTGATTGGGTACAAATTTATGGTGGTTATTTCTTCTTGGTGAATTATTAATATATAGTGTCCTTCCTTATCTCTTATGACATCTTTACATTAAAGTACATTTTGCACGATAATAATATAGCTATTATTTGGTTACTACTTGCATAGAATATCTTTCTTTTGGTTACTACTTGCATAGAACATCTTTTTCCATCCTTTAACTTTCACATATTTGTATCTTTGGTTCTAAGATGGGTCTCATATTTTTAAATCCATTCTACCAATCTGTGACTTTTAATTGAGGAATTTAATCTGTTAATATTCAAAGTTGTTATTGTAAAGACAATTCTTGAATCAGCCATCTTGTCCTTTGGTTTTTATTTGTCAGCTCTATTTTTCTCTCTATCTTTTTTCCCTTTAAGTTCATCTCATTAATATTTTTCAATTCTATGTCCTCCTCCAGATCTCTCTCTCCTGTCCTTTTTTTTTTTTTAATAGCCAACAGAAATTCCTCGTACTGGTTTGAATCTGTTATATACTCCAGGAAAGATTATATATTTTTAATCCATTCTTGTGGGGACAGGCCTGGATGGGTGGGGCCTTTTGATTAGATTGTTTCCACGGAGATGTGATCTACCCAATTCACGGTCAGTCTTGGTCCTTCTACTGGAATTCTCTATGAAGAGAGACAGAAAATACAGAAGGACTGTGAAGGACACACACACACACACACACACACATGTGCTCATAGAAAGAGAGAGAGAGAGTGAGAGAGAGAGAGAGAGAGAGAGACAGAGACAGAGACAGAGAGATAGAGAAATGCCCCAGAGACACTAAGAGAAGACCCACAGGACACAGAGAGCTCAGAGAGGTGTCCCAGGAGAAACGAGCAAGGACACACTGAACAATTGTACTTAATTCCAGCAAGAAAAAGATGACACACTTAAATGAGGTAATTGAGAAGAATTTAATAAAGAATTGTTAATAAAGTGTCAGTAGGGGTAAGAGAAATCAACCAGGCATAGTGCAGTTCCCTTGGGTTACTAACTGTGGGGCTGTGACCACCCTTAAGATTGATGAGGCAAAGGAAGCGACCAGTAACAAAACCCAGTGAGAGGAGTCTTGGAAAAGTAGAGCCAAGAAATTGGCAATCTGAAAGTCTAAATCCTCGTGATTAAATACCCTGACCTCATTGAACTGTCTGCTTTAATTTTTGCCAGGTTCTCCCATTGGCCGTGCTCAACCAGAAACTAAAGGGCAAGGAAGCCTAAATGATGTAGAAATAAAGATTCTCTGTGCCTCCAGGCCCAAAATTTAGCTCCTGTTGACCAAGGTAGATGAACATGTTTACGCTTGCAGTGGAGAATTCCTTGGCTCTGCCTTTCCAAGACTCCTCTCACTGGGTTCTGTTACTGGTCCCTCCCTTTGTCTCATCACTCTAAGGGTGGTCACAGCCCCACAATTAGTAACCCAAGGGAACTGCACTATTTCTCTTACCCCTACTGACACTTTATCAACAATTCTTTCATTAAACTCTCCTCAATTACCTCATTTAAGTGTGTCATCTTTTTCTTGCTGGCATTAAGTACAATGGTTAATTTTATGTATTAACTTGGCTAGGTTATAGTGTCCCTTTGTTTGGTCAACCAAGCACTAGCCTGGTTGTTACCATCAGAGTATTTTGTGGATGGCTTTATATAATTAGTCAGTTGATGGCATCTACAATCAGCAAGGGATTTTCCCTCAGCAATGAAGGGAGTCTCCTCATTCAATCTGTTTGAGATCTTAAAGTGAGAACTGAGGGTTTCAGAGCTCAGAAAGAAGAATTTATGCCTCTTCTTCAGCTAGCCAGCTTTTCCTAGGGAATACAACATCACCTTCATCAGAGTATACAGTTTGAGGCCTGCCCTATGGAATTTGGACTTACCAGTACCCATGGTTGTATGAGTCAATTTGTCTAATAAATATTGCTATATATATCCATATGTCCATAAATCCACACCCACACCCATTATCTATATCTATCTCCTGTCAGTTATTTCTCTGTAGAACCCTGACTAATACACTAATACACCATGGCTAAGGTAGATGATATTCAAGATACTCAGTGACCTATAATGTATAGGCACTAACTAATTAGAACACATCAGCTTTTGAAGTGTCAGTTAAGCAGTACCACAGCATCCTGTGTAAATATCCTTGCTGGTTATAAAATGAGAAGCATTGTTTTGTAAATAACTGTATTAACATGCAAACATTTACAAATCATTAAAAAAAATAGAGTGTATTCAAGGTCGGTAATAACGTTTTCCCTAGATTTTGTGCTCCATTGTGTTTTCTAAGTAGCAGAGTAAAGGGTGATGGCATAGTAATTGATCTGGGATTGGGGTCTTGTAACCAAAGCATGATGACTGTGTGTCATAGACTCAGTTGGATGCTCCCCTCCATTTGGTAGAACTCCAAGTGTGTTTTGATCCATTTCATACTTGTTGAGCAAAAAAGGAAACTCTCTAGCCTCCTCTTGCTAATCTAGGCTCCTAATTTTACTGACCAAGATATCTTGTTCTTAAATACACTAATAATTCTGCTTCTACTAAAAAAAAAAATTCCAAGTTTACCAAAACTCATCTTTATAAATTCATAAAACTTTTAATCAAATACATCCAATATATATGCTACCTAACCCAGTATCTCTCTCTCTCTCCAAATACAACAGTTTTTCCATTTGATTACATAGATGGAATTCAGATAGAATTACACACTTTCCCATCAGATAGAAATCTATCTTCTCCACTGGTGAACTGTTCACAATACCCAACACGGCTATTGTCATGACTGAGAACCTTTCCTGGAAGCCACTGTGCAGAATTGATCACTATTCTGTGTGCCTGAAAGCACTTCTTACTCTGTATTGGGATTAATACTGTATGTTTCTGTCATGATTGCTAGATTTTGATCTCTTTGAAAACAGGGATCAAATCTTTCTCATCTTTATAACCTTAGGGCTTACAACGCTATATATGATGGAGCTTAATAAATGTCTGTTGAGATGAATTCAATGAATTTGGTTCCTGTGGATTCAATGATGAGCATACGGCAGAGGTGGAATTCAAACCCAGTTTCATTCTCACTCCTGGGTCCAAACTTTATCCATTATGATGTGCTGCTTCCTAATTGGTTCACTACAGTTTTTTCTCTGGTTTTTAAAATAATATTAAATTCATCTGATAGTTTAGGAAATTGATGATTTCTTATGTGGATTCTCAGAAGATGTGAATTATGGTTTTTGATTAATTTTGCTTTTTTTTGCATCATACATCAAAATAATAATGTTTTGAAATAAATAATTGAAAATAGGATTTTTAAAGGCTTTATTCCCTTTTTTTTAAATTTTATTTTTCTTGGAGGGGAGTGAGAGTGAAATGAGAACCAGAGGTATATAAACTGTTCACATAATACTAGAGAGAGCCTGATGTATGGTAATGGGTCCTGGATCGTAAACGTCTCTCTTGGCACTCTTAACGCTGTCAGGTTATTACTGTGTTCTCAGATTCAGCTAGATGTGTTCAAGGATCTTCTTTGGTCTGAAAGGTCAGCTGCTTTTAGTTGTGCACTGGTAGAATACTAATACGTCCTTATTCAAATTACCTGCTACAGCACTTATTAAATTGATGGCCTTGTGCTCTAATTTAATACCGGCGTCATTCCGAGGCAGCTACAGCAGCACTCTGTGCTGAACTGGGCAATGCTGAGGCAGAGTTCAAGCCAAAACCATGGTTTGGGGCTGCATTTTCCCACTAAATTAGCAGTCAGATGCAGTGTATAATTAATTAGCACAAACCAGGGAAAGCTTGTCATTTAATAAGCCTTTTTTATTTCCACATTACACAAACAGTGGGAATTGATCCATTAAGTGCCTGGCTATTAATGCTGTTTAATGTATGTCTGGTTGTTAAATTGAGATGTCTGGGTACATACGTTCAGAATTTAAGAGCTCCTCACAGGTTGTTCGGTATTTGCTGAGATTTTAAGGCATGTCCACAGAATCAATAATAGCTTCATCATCAAATTTGAACCTGGCTCAAACATGTGTATAGATATGAGCTACTGGTTTTAGCATGGGCTTAGAAAGAAGTTTTTCTATCTGTCTTCATGTGTGTTAAGCTAGGTCCCTTCTCCCAATATTAAATATTGTATTGTGTTTGCAGTATTATGTTTTCACTTTCTTTTATATATATTCCTTACTTGCAGTTGCTTAGCGCAAAGACTAACTTATCTTTGCAGTATTCAGCATAGTGTCATGGAATTTAAGAGTTGAAAAGAACCTTATAAAATATATAGAATGTGATTTCAGCTGCTCTGCCAAGATACCTGAAGGGCACATGGTCTTGCCTCTTGTCTAAGAAATAGCTGAAGAGCTGGACGTTTGATACAGCTCCCAAGGTAATGTGTTTCTTACGTGAACTGATTTCTAAGGTGATTAACAAATGTGCTATTTAGAATAAGCATTATTACATGTTAAAATCACAAACAAAACATTAAATCCTTTTTTTTTTTTTTTTTAGTTAATACGGATTGGAAAAAGAGAAATCTGAGAATGGAATTACTTCAAGAATAGGATGACTTGTTTGAACAGTTGATGAATGCCATTTGTCACATGGAGAAATTACTGGATTTGCTAGTGTCAATTATATTTAAATTAATAGGTCCCTATATAAATCATCAAGCATCAAAGAAATGGTTTGTATGTGTGTATATGTGTGTGTGCACATACATGCACACACATGAGATGTACCCTGAAAAAAGAAGATACACTTAGGAAGCCCCACATGTATAATTATACAACTATGTTAACATCTGTGATTTTTTTCTTATAAACCAAGAAAATCTCCCAGATTTGGATAGGAAATGTTAAGGCTACATTTTTGTTAAAGTATGCAATTTGGAGTTTCTTTTTTCTTCTATATTTAGAAGAAATACTTGGGCTTCAGTCTTTTCAATGAAATGGGAAAGATCTGTTGTAGAGAACTGTTGGAATGAAATGCCCATGGCACAAAATGCTCATGTTTGGAGGCAGTTCAGATTTGTGTTAAAGCACTTATTCTGCCTTATATATTTTTTATGATCAGATGTTTCCGTGTTTCCCTCCTATCCTGACTGAAAGGTCCTCAAGTTCTGGGACAGGTCTAAGTAAGGTATTATAGTTTTAATTTTTAAATTCCCTTAAAGAACCAATAACATGTAACACACTTGGGTGGTACTGAGGGAAAGCTTTCTTACTTAAATGGGCAATTATTTTAAAAGGAAAACAAATTTGGAAAAATATTTTATTTCCCTATGCTTAATGCATCTAATGTCATAAACGGTAATTTATTGGGTTAGGAAATACATGTTTGGGGATCTTCAACTGTCCTGTCTTACCAATTTTCAAAAAGTGACAGAGCTACCTTCGTGGTTCCATTGTCTTTTTCTCAATACAAACAATAATAAAGTTTGTGATTATTTACTTATGAACAAATTTATTAAGTCCTTCATTTTCTCGTTCACTCATTCACCAACATTTAAGTAATATGTATATTTAAGTATATGCCACTAATTCAATTAAATATAGACAGGTTGAGAAAATTTTACTATTTTCTGATTTTTGGTATGTCTTTTTTTTGGCATTATTTATTCAGTACAATGTATTTTCATCACCTACTAAGGTTGTTTAGATTTTGTGATAGAATTAGAGCCAATCACTCAACATTTGCAGTTCTTCTCTGACTCTGAAATTAGGTATGCATGGTAAAGCTTTGGCTGATGGGTTGTGAGAAGAAGCATGTGATTTACCATCTTCTTTTCCCTCTGGTATGGTGATAATGTTGAAATGCATGGCTCCCTGTATTTCTACAATGAATCTCCCATCCACGTGTTGACCAGGTAGTGAGCTAGAATTAAACTTCTGCTGTGTTGCCATAATATTTGGGTATTTGTTTCTTCTGTGTAACCTGGCCTATCCTAATTTATACAAGAATTATAAATTATAAGCTTTCTTCTTGAATGTTATACTTGAAAAGTAAGCTAAGATAAAGTGAATAAGGAAAATCTTTTAAACGTATATTCAAAAAACATTTTTGCTACATATAATAAAATTTGCTAATTAATAGGTTATATATATAGTCTACAGACTAAAATTTAAACTATGCTGTGACCATTTTTTTATTGTTAGTTAACCACAAAGTCCTACCTCTAAAACATATGACAGTTCCTAAACTCCAGCAAGATTTTGACTTATCTAATTGTGTGAATGGCATATCCGATTTATAATACTGGGTCAAAGGAAAGAATGAGAAGTAATATTTTCCTTTTAGTAAGCCAGTTTAGTAGTCCTTTTAAGTATATTTGGATAATTTGAAAAATTATTAATCTAAAAACAAGCAAATAAATCTCCTGAAACAACACATTATCTTGGAATATAAATAAAGCTTAATTCACAGTGACTAATGTCAATTTTTTTACCTTTAAATAATCTTGGTACATGTTGTTTCTTGATTGTAACAATAATTCCAAATTAAAATTTTGAAGAGTAAATTTGATGACTATTGATGGGCTAATATGAAAATATTTAAATCATTATTTTTGAAATGCTTGGAATAAAGGACAACCATAATTTTTACATGTAAAATAAATAACAAAAATATTTCAAGTGAAATTTGAATTAAAGAATATTATGAACAAAGAAAGGACATATATCAATACTAAATGGATAATTCATTAGAAAGGACATAATACTAAAAAAAAAAAGTGACACTTTTTGGAGTTTAGTTTATGTTGGGATTTGGACATAATTAATTCTTTTGTTAAGTTACCTAATCAAGTTGATTTTAATATATTTGAATAGGATTTATGTTTTTTTATACTTATTTCAAAATTACGAATCTGGAACATTCTAGAAGGGTGCATATTTGTAACACTGTATTCATCCTCTAAAAGCTGATAAAACTCATACATTTCCATTCCATTCCATTCTGTGACTGATACAGGCTATATTCAGTATTGTTCATTAGAAATAACTTTTTGAACTAAAAAGTGAGTTGAAACTTATTAGTTATTGGCCATTAATAAAATTATAAGAAAATATAAAACATACTTATGGAGTGTGTACAGCAGAGTTAGAGAAATTATCTGATAAAATGGCCCAAAATATTTTCATTCTCTCTTTCTTTGTTCATGAAATTAATAAGCTTCTATATTTTTATCAATAAATCTTCTACCTTATCCTGTTTTATGACTTTTCATATCCCTTGAACCTGTTATTCTTTATCTAAGACTTTTTTCTTAAATGAATTTTGTTAAAAAGATGTTTACCACAGCCCCAATAGTAATACAAGGGAGAAATGATTTTAATGCTCAAGAACAAGAAAAATAGTTAAGTAATTTATTGTGGTAGATCCATAAAATAAAATTTGATATAATCATTAACATGATATGGAAGAATAAATAAGGATATGTAAATACAATATACATAGCATATTGTTAGATGAAAAATTAAGATACAAAATTGTATGTACTATTCTGTGCACTTTATGAACATACTGTATCTATTATTATTATCGTTATTTTGCACGGGCAGGCACTGGGAATTGAACCCGGGTCTCTGGTATGGCAGGCAAGAACTCTGCCACTGAGCCATCATTGCCCACCCTGAACATACTATATTTTAAAAATATATATTTATATATATATGCATATGTGTATATAAACATGGACAAAAGGCTGGATACGTGGCTAAATAGTTGATAAGATTAAAGGTCTTTCATTTTCATTTTTTGCTTAATTTTCTAAATTTTCTAAAATGAATATGTGTTGTCTCTGTAGTGAGTAAAAAGTAATATACTTTATTATCATCTTTGTGGCCCTTTACTGAACATTGTCATAGAAAATTCATTTCATTAGAATATCTCTGACAACTTCATTACAATAATAGTCTGAACACTTGAATAAAGGATTTAGGAAAAATATAAAAGAAGAGATGATTTCCTTCCCTTGTCCTATTTAGGGATTTTGAGATAGATAAATTGAAGTGAGTTCACTGTAGACATATTCCCCAACAATTACAAGAAAATCAGTCTATTATGCTCGCTGTCCTGACCTAAGTAATGTTTCTATTGAGAGAAGTAGAGTATTCAAGATAATTCCCATATAAGACTCTGAAATCAGCATTAAAGGCTTTTGAATTACAGCTGATGAGCATGCAAGGCTGAAAGGAGACATTAATTTTTGTAAAATTCTGAATAGTGTTTAAATTTCTAAGATGAGAGCTGCGTTAATCGAGATTCATACATATCTGTTTTTTTTTAAACATATGAATACATAAAAGAAGAATAGAAAAGACAATGACCATACACATTGTCTTTTTATACTTTGGCAGAATTTGAAGAAATAATTACTGTTGAAAACATACAATCTTAATATTTTTTCTCAGTGGTACTAAAACATGAGCAATCACTTGTATTTCTTACCTTATTATGACTACAGGCAAAGTAACAGTGCAACACATTTTATTCTGGCTATTAGATGTGTGTTAAACACAATTGCAAAATTCTAAGTGTGCATGTGTTTTATGAGTGATTCGAAATGATCTCATTTTTAATTTTTAATATTTCTTAAACGCAAAATTAGACATGCACATACTTTCATTTACTTCTACTTGTTTTATCCGTGTCTGAATTAATTGAACCATAGTTCCCGGTAAATATTTTCAGCCTAGGAAACAGCATATTGGAAAGTTATTGTCAAAAAACAGTTTTGGAAAATTTTTGAAATCTCTAATCATATCCATTCATAGAGTATTGTTTTTAAGAGCTTAGTTAACTATGTTATTTTCATTAAGAGTAAGCCAATATATTTGGTTAGTTAAATTGCTCTTGTTTTATTTTCAAAAGCTTTGTTATTATATATCCATCCTCTTTTTTTGCTAGTATAAGCCCTAAAATATGTAGTACCCATTGGAAAAGAATTACAGAAAAGTCACCATCTTTGATGTATGCTTAAAAGGTAAATTCTGACCTCTGGACATCATATAGTTGATAGGTACACAATGGAATTGCTGTTGGTATGCAAAAATATTGATAATACCCATTTTGTTTAAGCAAAATTTTCATTGAAAATTAGAAATGTTTTCTTGAATTATGTAATTTCAAAAAATATTTTTAACTCACCTATAACATTTTGCATATACTTTAAAATAATTGTTTAAAGTAGTTTGGGATTAAGAGTTTTGAATATTGTTTCTACAGACAGAGGAGGGAGTGGAAGGCAGAAAATTTTTATCAGTATTTTACATACTGATCATCTGGAATAGGATGTAATAAACTGTTTAAAATATCCTTCTATTTGGAATGAGAGGAGTCTTTAGATAGATTTACAGAATTTATTTTATTTATCAATTGATTGGGATATTCGTCACCCACAGCTATATTAGCAAGCGTCGGATTCTAAATGACTTTCCTATGATAAGCTTTCCAATTAATTCTTCTCACACTGTTTTCCTGGTGACATTTGAACTTCCTTCATTATATAAAACACATCTGGAATGAGACATTGCAGAATAATAATCATGGATGCTAACGTGTTAAAGATTGGACCTCTGACATAGTCAAATGTGCTCTGGTTTAAAACAATGACCTCAACTCAACTAATGCTGCTTTAAGTGAAGCACATTTAGAAGGAATACGCAGGCATGCCTGCTCAGCCAGCTCCTCTTGTGCTAGAATTGGTTAAAGAGGAAAATCAAATAGCAAACTGTCTCTCTTGTTTAATAGAGATGACTGTATTAAGTCATATTTTTCCTTTCATCCTGAAATATTTCTTTTCCGTTTTTCTTGTCTGTTTTGAAAAATATCGTGTGAAGTAAATATTAAAAAAAAGAATTATCTAAAACATACCTTCAGTCACGTATTTTGTTGAATTTACATTTGTATCATAGGGCTACTGCCTTTCTCCTGCGGTGTATTTCATAAAAGCAACGACACTGATAAGATCTCATTTAACTGTCTTGCTAATACAAGAAGCAGATCATTTTAAATGGACCTTACATCTTTATCGGATGTTAGAAATGAAGACATTACCTCAAAATGTAGGTAATTATTGCCTCCTCTTTTATCAGTGCTATTTTCTGAGGTATTATCATAAGAGAGCGCTTTAGTATTAAGCAGGGCCTTAGAGTGGCAATAAATCAGTCCAACTGAGTCATCATTGTCTAAGGTATCTGAACTACTGAAATGTTGTGGATCCTACCGAGAGTGTGAAATCACTTGACCCTTGGCATTAACCTTTGCTGAATGAATAGACACTGCTTTCCACATCGAGGAACAAAGCAGAAGAGTATTGATTAAACACCACATTCACTTGATATTAAATACTGGCTGAACTCACTTCTTTCTTCCCAGGTCCAGAGGGAGAAACCCAGAGAGTTGCTGAGTCTCAAGAGAATGGATGTTTGTAATTCAGAGCAATATTTTTCCTGCAAAGTACTTTTTTTTTCTCCTTTGATCAATAACTAGCAGCCATGATCAGCCATGAGTATGTATTGTCAATTCTGACCCATGTATTTTATCACTTGAGGTGAAAGGTCACAGTACTGTGACTAATATTTCAGATCTAAACATGAATTGTTTCCTGACTTCAATATTTGTTTTAAAAAGCAATTTGTTTTATGTTATTCCTTGTTTATGAACTGTTGCTTTCACAATTGATTTGTCTGCATAAGTAAAATACATGTTTTCTTATAAAATATTGGGTGATTTATTAACTGTTTTTACAGATGTTGAATTTTCTGGAACTTGGAATTATTGGGAGAAATCATAATAAAGAAATCTTAGGATTTATGATTTATATTGCTTGCAAAAGGGAAATATGTAGCTAAATAAATGGCTCAAGCTAGAAAAAAACAAAAGCTTTGGAAGAGAGTGCAGCAGTACATAGAAGCATGAAGAGAATTATGAAAGAATTAGATATCTTACAAGAAATCTTAGGCTAATTCCCTTTGATCCATTGCATGTGCCTTTAATATTGACCACAGTTTGGCAGCTTCTTTGTTCAACTACTTTATCCAGAAGGAGAACGTGTGTTATTGACAGATAAATCAATTCAATTTGTGGAAATAGGGCTAAATTAAAAATTCTAACTGCATATTAGAAAATAGTCTTTATTTAAAATTCAATTTCTTTTTGCTTAACTTTGTAACTGGAATAACAATTTCACAAGAAGCCATATCTAATAGCTGCACGGTATCTATTCTTTCTGCAATATTTCATATTATGTTGGACCCAGGATCTTCCACTAGTGAAATTCTTTATAATTTTTTTCATCTGCAAAGGCTTGACTGGCTTATGTTCAACACCAAGAATTCTAGATCAGCTAGTTGTGAACCTGTCATGGTTGAGCAAAGATCACTCCTTGTCTGAATAATAGAAAATCTTTCCTCTTAAGGATGTAATGACAGTGTAATTTAATGCACACACCATCTCACACAGTTTGCACAATTTTTGAAAAGGAGTATTAGAAGGCTGAGGGGAGTTGATAAGATGAATCATGCTGTTAAAATGAATGGTCAGTCTTTTTGATTGGCTTGCATTCTACAGGGCGTCTAGGCCCTGAGTCTCTCTCTGAGAGCTACTGAAGCTTAGAAAAATAGAAAAAACATTCTTTTTAAACAGTATTTTGGTTATATATCATATATTCCTTGTTCTTTATTACTAAAGACACTTATATAGAAGTTATTTTTATTTTCCTATTATTTTGAGTACATGCAAGTTATATGTACACAAAACCTTGGCATTTACTTTGCCCCTAGGGAATAGGTGTGGAAAACTTATGGAAATGATATTAATACAGCACCAACTTTTTTCATATCTCAGATCAGATAAAGATAATTGTTTGCAAATACTGATATTTTTAATTTCACATTTAATGAAAAAAATTGCAATTTTACAGTTTGTGGCTTTGAGGTATCATATAAATGTAAGCATTATTTATTTGCATGCATGCTATTGAAGGAATTTTTTTTTTTTTTATACATTAGTTGGATAGAGAAGTGACTGTGTCAAGGTCACATAGCAAGTTAGTGAGACAGAGTTGGGGTTAGAACCATGCAGTTTATATTCCAGATTCTTTGATAATCTCTTCGGTGTCTGTGTGTGATTTCCAAATGGAAATTATTTTAAAATAGGGTTGGTGAGATAAACTACAATGGTAAATAATTACAATTTATCATCACAGATATAAACCTAAATTTAAAACTGGAAGAAGGAGGAAGAGAGAAAGAGGAAAAGAAAAGGAAAGGAAAAAACTATTGGCTCAGTCCTACAGATTAAAAAAAAAAAAGATGAGATCAGTCACTGAACTGAGATGTGCAAAATTAGTTATTTATGTTAATAGGGGTGAGATGTTTGTAATTTTTTAAATCACAAAAAAGTTAAGTAGGTTTTCATTCAATTTTCTGCTAGAGTAATTTCCATCCTCCCACTGCCACGCCTTATTATGGATAATTCAGAGATAGTTTAAAATATACATAGGCAAAATGTAGAGTGACTCTTTCTCCAATTTAGAGGAGAGCTCTCGTACAGTTTACTTATGAGACTATGCTATTTCTATATTAAAAATAAAAGTCCGCATGGGTGTCTTAGAGTTTTGGGGCAGTTGAGATATTTATATACCTCACAAAGTATTCTGTTCCAGGTAGCTTATTCAAAATTGATCCTTTCAAGGAAATGTCTTGATGTGATTCCCATTTATCTGACACGTCACCAGAAACTTCTTTTGAAAAGTTCTCTGATAAAAGTCCATATCTATAAATGTCAGCTCTCAAGGTTTCCATAGCTTGAATATAAGAGACTCCAGCCTGCTAGAAAGATTTTTAGTGAGGGTCTTTTGTTTCCTTGAATTAGAAGACGACTTTAAAATTGACTACCCATCGTTAAATCTTTGCTTAGGATCTAGTAAAATCCCATATAGTTTATCTGACACAGTAGAGTTTATCTTTTCACATTCGTCATTCCTCATAAAAGATATCGACCAGAATTTTTGTGACTTTGACCAGCAGAAAACCTTGGCCTGACATGCTCAGCCCTGAAATGCAGTTGGCGGAAATGGAAACACTTCAACTGTGCCCCTCGGTGGGACTGGCTTCCCTTCAGACAATCTGGGCAGATTCTTTATGGGCCCAAAGGGAGGTACATAGGCTGGGCGTTGTGCTTACGTTTTTCCTGACCTACCTGCTCCTTAAAGCTGTATCCTAAGACTGCTGCTTGTGCAAAACCTTTCAGAACTAGGCGCCATCCATCCAGCCCCAATCATGCTGATCTGATGGCTTTTCAGGAAACTTTACTTCAATGAAAACTGACCCTCTCCTTCCTGTTTGGGGTTATGATTGACTGCATGTGTTTTTGAACCATGTGAAGATACTGGCTGTGAAACTGGGACACTGCTTTTTAAATATCTTTAAGAGAAGAAAAGAAAAATGTGTACGTGAGGGTGTAACAGAGGCGCGATCAGGCTTAAAAAAGATAATAATGGCGGTGCCCACTGAGTTGATGATGTTGACCTTTACAGAATCTTTGTAGAACATTTCAACTGTTTCAAAATGACATTTAAAACCATTTTTTTAAAACACTTTTATTTGTTCCAAATTTATTTTTTACAGCGAGAGTTTTACATGGGTAACTTTTCATTCATTGATGCAGTTTTAAAATTATGCTATACACATATTCATAGTCTTTTAAATATTATAATTTCCTGGATAATAAACCAATGCTACTTCCTGCCTTCTGGAACATAGAATCAGGTTAGGTGAAGACTGGGGAAGGTAAACAAGGGGCCATGAGGTCATGAAAAATTGGTTAGAAAAAAGAATATAAACATGGGAAAGGTGTGGGGATGAGCTTTATATGAAATGTTGCCAGCTCCCTCTCTCTATCCTGACACCCTCTGGAATCACTTATTATCTGCTGAGATGATATATGAAATTAAGTTTCTTACACAATACTTAGGGAACAATATATAACAAGGCATAATAATAAGCACATATGTTAAAAGTGTCTTTCACGTGGGTAGCATTGTTTCGAGGTGCTAAGCCAAGCTTTTACCATAGACATATGTGATTTCATGACACCAGGGGAGTAAAGGTACTTAGCAATATTTTTATGGTCCTCAGTCAGTTCTCCCTATACTCCTTGAATGCATGTAATTTTTTTTTCTACAACTAATAGCTTATTCTTTTATAAAGAATGGTAATGGGAAAGGGTAATTATCATCTAGTTGCTTAGGATTGTACTTTTGTGTATGCAAGGGCAGACCTTGTGCCCCACCTTTCAAAATAGCATCCCTAAACATCACAGGGCACCCAGAGCTGCTGAATGGGGGCATGTGTGCTGACCCAGATTATTAGCACATCCATCTAGCCAGCATCGCTGTGAAATACTTTCCATTTTTCACATTGCACGTGTTTTATGTGAAAACACACACACACATACAATGTGGCTTTATTTGACAGTGCAGCTCTTTTTAGAATGGATATTTACAGTCATTATTTGCTTTCACATTACTTACTTTTGCATAAAAGTAAAAAATAGGGTGCATAAATAAGCAAATATTTTCAAAATTGTGATCACATTTTTGTCTAGATTCTTGTTTTTTTGCTACAAGTTTTGTGGTTAAAAGAAATACTGTCTGGTTGGGTATAAAAATGGTTTACCTGGGTTTAAATAAAGGCAGATGAGTCTCTTCACTATTATCCTCAAAGGAATTAAAAAAATAGGTATGAGATCATGCAAGAATCAAAAGAAAGGCTTTAATGTGTAAACTAAAATGAATTTTTCAGCAGTGGATTAGTCTGTTATGCAACAATCAACTGGAGCTCTTGTCAAAAGGAAAAAGAAAAACTCATAATGCAGGGAATGAAATCTGATAATAAGAAAGAATGAAAAGAGAGGTTCGGGAAAGCACTCTTTTAAGATTTTCACTGGAAAAAGAACCTGAGATTGAATATAGTAAAGAACCAATATTCCTCCATTCCTTTAGTGTTCAAGCTACTAAATTTAATTTTGTTTGGTTCCATTTTTTCTCTGAGTCAATAAAAGCATTTCTTTTTGATTTTTTAGAATATCCTGATTCTAAAATTATTTTACCAAATATTATTCAATTAGGCAGTAAGAGGATATATTTGGAGTTAAAGTGAAGTAATGTTCTTCTTAAATTAGGGCATCTATTCTAGAAGACACTTCTTGGATATATTATTATCGTGATTGCAAATGATAAGGAAAAGTAAACAATTTCTAGCAAATGAAATTACACGAGATATTCAATGTAAAGACATTTCTGATGCTATCCACATGTTATAAAGAACATTAACAAGAAAAAAGCTTTGAGATTTTGTGTGAGAAACAGCCTTACCTTAGCAATGTTTGAACAGCCCATAGGTTGGAAGGAAGTTTTAAACCCACTCTCAAATGGTTTTCTTCTGATCTTTGAGTAGCTATTTTGTCTATTGACCACAACTCTACACCAGATGTACAATCCACATCTTAGCCCATATCACACTTTATTATAAATGCTCCCCATCTTTTCCACTAGGGTTGTTTCCTCATGAGAGCAGAAAGGTTGAAAGGGAAGGGAAGTAGATCTGTCAGTATATTTGTCAGTATATTTGAATCCCATTTGCAGAAATTAGATGTTTATGTATACCCTCAGCATCTTTGAAGGCCCCTGAGACATCAAGCAAACTAAAGAAAGGGTGCCCCAGGACATGAGACAAATTTTAAATGTTTAAAGGAAGCATTGAGACTTAAAAAAAAATCATTTACAAAACACTTTCACCATTTTTAGGTAGTTTTATCAAAAGTCCCAGAGTTGTTATTAAAGTCTCAGCACAAAGTAAAACCTCTTTTAAGAACTTACTGCTTATAAAAAGCAAAAAAAGTTACAAATGTATGTGCCTATAATAGAATTTATTATCATAAGCTTCAATTGTCAATTCTGTTGCATTCTTTCTGATATTAGCAGTGCTTGTCCAAAATAAGCTGACTGTTCATCATTAATTATCATGTGTGAATCATTGTTGATGTTAAACGCCAGTTTTGATGGTGATCACAGCTTGTTCTTGGAGCTTACAAGTGAACCAGTGCTTCTTGGAGCACAGGATGAGAAATGTGACATTGACTTTGGAACCACGATCAATAGCCTTTGATCTCAGAATCCTTTGTCTTCCTTTTTGCAAGTGATACTGGCACAAGGAACACATTATTTGCAAGAAGGAATGTAACCTATTTGGAACTAGAGAAGAGTGATTTCTAATCAGTCGGTTTTATTATATAGGTAAAGGCTGAATAAAAATATGAGAAGCATCCCTGTTATAAAGATGTCGTTCTTTGTCTGTACTTCAGTGTATTAAAAACAACTTCCCTTTAATGAGCCCAGTCTTACATGGAGGAAATGATATGTCATATTGCCCTCTGGGTTTCCACCTACAAAATGGATTATTTAGTAGGGGGTTAAATCTTTCTAGGATGAAATTATGATATCAGACACATCAGACACCTTTCAAAAGGCAAAGTGAATGAATATGAATGAGAAGTTTGATGTAGAAGACTAGATTGTATGTAAAGGGTCAGATATCCTCCAGGATATCTCTATTTGGATCTACCTCCAACAAAATGAATTTATAATATATTTCATCCTAGTGTTTGTACTTTGATTTCATTTAAGTCCCTATTTATGTTTTATTGATATCTACATTTTATTTCCTATTTTATATGCAATTTATAATTTATTGCTTGCTAAATATGTTTTCATTTATATCTTTACATCTTTAGTACAATTTTTTTTCTTCCTATAGGAATGCACTGCTGACTATTAATGCAATATCATTAATTCATTCTAGAGATTTTGAATCAAGTTTTCATAAGCAATCTCACTCATGTAATGAAGTTTATCGATATGAAAGTCTTTTGCCTAGAACTTTAGTGCCTCTCCTTTTTTTTTTCTTTGGTGATGTGTAACTGCTTTTTGTTTTTTTGTTTTTTTTTTGTATGCCCTATGGTATGGTCACATTTCATTATTTTTCCATGTGAGTATCCCATTATTGCAGCACCATTTGTTGAATTTGTTTGTTTGTTTGTTTTGCTTGTTTATTTGTTTTTTTGGAAAGTGCATAGACTGGGAATCGAACCTGGGTCTCCTGCATGGCAAGTGAGAATTTTACCACTGAACTACCCTTGCACCCCCTGTTTTTTTTTTTTTTTTTTTTGTAACTGAACAGTACACTTAATTTTTTGGCATTTTAAGTAAAATATAATCATTGTAAAGCCTGTACTTGTACAGTAAGTGTCATCAAACAATTTAAAATTAAGGCGAACAAGGTAAAAATCTACAGATACAGATATCAGCGTTTCTTGTTTTCTAAATAATAGCATCAACCTAAATACTTTTTGATTATCTATCAAAACTGTATATGTTATAGAATATCAACTCTTTAGAGTAATGTTACTGAACATTTTTGAGTTTTTGGTTTCAAGAAAGTATAAAGATAGAAATGCTTTTACAATTAACTTATGAAAATCTTATCTCATGATATCATAACATTTAAAATCTATTTTATCTAATATTACTATAGCTACTTGTGCTTTCTTTTGGTTACAGCTTACATAGAACATCTACTTCCATACTTTAACTTTCAATCTGTATTATTGGGTCTAAGAAAAGTCTTTTTTGAGCAATCTGTGTCTTTTAATTAGTTCTGTCCATTCTTGTCAATCTGTTAGTGAGTTTAGTACAATAACATTCAAACTTATTACTGTAAAAGAATTCTTGGGTCTAGCATCTTATCCTGTGTCTATAAATACAGATATCAGAGTTTCTTAAATTTTAAATATTAAATGCTAACTTAAATATCATTTTATTAGGGTTCAAAACTATGAACACTCTCAAAATATCAAGTAGAATGTTAGTACAAATATCAACCGAAGTCAAGTGCTTCTTTATTACTCTATTCCTTAAGGATATGCATCAATGTCAGGATTTGTGGTTTTAGTGCAGACTGGCTAGAAATACAATTTTTTTGAGGAAATAATATGCACAGGTGTGATGCCAAACACTTGTATATTGTTTCATATTTCTTACAACAATCTTTTGCAGAAGAATAAACTGAGACTCAAAACTAAAAGATGCAAATAACTTGCCCAAGACCGCAAAGCTAAAAAATGAGAAAACCTATGATATAATTCCAAAGTAATTCCATACTCTTTGCCTCAATATAGTACCTTCCCATCTTTTATATGCTCAAGATGAGTTTTTTTTTCTTAATGAGAAATCTTTGTGTGGTACCAAAAATGTTATTGGGAAGCAAAGACTTGAAAGTTTTTCGTTTCTCTGTTTGGAAGATCCTTGCTTACTAGGATATTTGATACTACTTCTATCTTATTTTAAAATTTTATTAAAAATGTCAGGGTGCATGGGTGGTTGGGTGCACAGGTGGTTCAGTGGTAGAATGCTCGCCTTTCATGCTAGAGACCCGGGTTCTATTCCTGGACCATTCACCCCCACCCCCACCAAAAAAGTCTTTTCTCCATCACTCTGAGCTTTGCATACATATCTTGTAATTATAGAGAGTGGTTCAGTAGATAATCTTTGGAAAATTCATTACAGAATGTTAATATAAATTTGCATGACATTTCTTTTCATATATTTTCATTTTTTAATATATTTTTAAAAATATCAAAGTAACAAGCTACACATGCTTCTTTTTGTTGTTGTTGTTACTTGTTTTATAAAATATATTTTATCAATTAATATAGGTGGTTTGATATTAATTGGCATTATTTATTACATAGACAGTGTTAAAATATCTTACATTCAGCTCAATTTTAATAACTTTTTAACTAATACTGTATGAGTGCTTTGGGCTTTTTTGTACTTTTATTGATGCCTAGAGAATTTAGAGATAATTGGTTACGTCTTTTAAGGAAAATAGTATCCTTGTCATTCAATGCTATTGCAGAGTATTAGCTTAAAATACAGGATACCAAGGTGCATGGGTGATTAAGTGGTAGAATGCTCACCTGCCATACAGGACACCCGGGTTCCATTGAGGCACCGGGAATTGAACGCAGGTCTCTGGCATGGCAGGCGAGAACTCTGCCACTGAGCCACCGTCGCACTGCCCCCTGACTATAGTTTTAGTTTCCTATTGAAAAATGCATAATGCTGGAACACTAAAGAACACCCCCTTTCTCCAAGAAAGCAGCCTCCAGATTTCAAGTCCTTATTGTATCCACCTCAAAAGTCTAGGATTTCTAGGGGAAGGGTAATTCTTTTCTTTGATCCAAATGTTTTTTTTCCCCATGGCCCAGAATCAAAATTTATCTGCCACCGACATGTCCAAAACACATTAGTGAAGAAAAATCAGGTAACAATTTAATTACAAAAGGTTCTTGGACTCTAGTGATCTCAGTAGCCTATTGTTTTCTATTTGTTGCCATTTCCCTTTGAAATGCCACTCTCAACTTGGGATTTTGTACAGTTTTGTGTTTAGAGACAGATGGAGGGGCCCGTTTTCTTAATCCATCTTTAAGTATGGCTAAATCCTGCTGCTAGAATATTTGTTCATTTGTTTCCAGTGATCTTTCAGTACATGGTGTGTTAGAATACCTAAAAGGAATGAGCACTGGAACTTTATTGTGCTTACTGAGTGAGGTCGTATAATAAGTACATGTAATAATGTGCGTACATAGCAGAATTGGGTCTCAACTTTGCAAGATTATGTGTGTGTGTGTGTGTGTGTGTGTTTTGTGGGCAGGGTAGGGTGAGGAATGGAAATGTTTAACTTTTAGCTCTCAATTACCTGTAATTTCAGAGACTAAACATACTTACCAAAAAGAATTTGAAATTGTGAATGACAACATTGGCTTAAATCAGTTTGCAATGACTACAATAAAAATAGACCTCTTTGAAAAGGGGAGTTGGAAACACATAGCATTAATTGGTTCATAGCAATGACCAAATCATATTGACAGGAGTGGTGGGGCTTCCTGTCCTAGCAGCTCCTTTTCCTGCTCTCCGTGAGGAATTTCCTTACCCAGGGTCATAATGATCCCATCCAAATTG
Organism: Tamandua tetradactyla; assembly: GCF_023851605.1. NCBI lineage: Eukaryota > Metazoa > Chordata > Mammalia > Pilosa > Myrmecophagidae > Tamandua > Tamandua tetradactyla. The sequence goes on along the minus strand of NC_135347.1, from coordinate 39,602,226 downwards.
ACCTTTGGAGAGTGTGGCTTTGGCAATTGGGTGCTTTTCATCCTACATCCTACTGGTACCAATTTGGAGGCCTGGAGATGTCTTTGCAAATTGCAGTTACAAGCAGATCCTTCTCTGCTGGGCTTGGTTAGCAGTTCAGATTCCTACAAACCTTTATAGAAATTCAATGTGTTTCTTTGTGCTAGGAGACACAACTAAAGAATTTGTCCAGACATAGTTTTAAGCCAGATAATTTTTGGCTCTTATGACCAACCTCTATGCTCTCATCTTTTCTCCTTTCATTTAAGAGGCATAACTTTGAAGCCAATTGAAAGAAGTGGTTGCTATGAGAAGGCCCTTGACTAATCTCTGCTGTGCTGAGCTAGCTTCCAGTGCTCAGTAGAGCACCCTTAAGGGAATGTGGTTGACAATGCGAGGCACAGTTTTATCCACTGCTAAGCCTGATGTTTTTAAAAAATAATCTTTTTATTTTAGAACAGTTTTAGATTAACAAAAGATTGTGAAAATAGTACAGATTTATTCCTGTATTCTCCACACCCTGTTTTCCCTATAGTAACTTCTTACATTACACAGTGCATCTGTTATAATTAATGAACCAGTATTTATGCATTATTAGTCACTAAAATCTATATTTTATTTATATTTCCTTTTATGTTACAGGATCTCATCCAAGATACCACATTATATTTGGTTGTCATGTGTTTTTAGTCTTCTGTTGACTGCTGCATTTTCTCAGGCTTTCTCGGTTTTTGATGACTACAATGCAATTCCGACTCTACCTAGAGTTACTCACACTCCACAGGGTGTGAAGGGAAAAGACTGCCTATGTTTCAGACACCAAGTTTGGGGTTCCCAGACCACCCACATTTCTGACAAATTGAGGGTTCCCACAAGCGCCTCAAGTTGGATGATTTGCTAGAATGACTCAAAAAATCATTGGAAGTGTTATACTTACAGTAACCACTTAGTTATGGCAAGGATGAAGGCCAGGCCTAGGCAAAAGAAGAGATGGTGCCAGGTCTGGAAGGACTCCCGGATGCGAAGCTCCCATGTCCCCTCCTGGTAGAGTTTGGATGCCTCAGTCTCCCAGCACATCCACTCCATGTGCATTACCAAGCAGGGAAATTTACCTGAGATTCTGCCCAGAGTTTTTACTGGTGTTTCATTGTGCAGACATAAATGACCGAATCAATGCCTAAGTCGTTGGGCTCAATCGCCAGCACCTCCCTTTTGCCCAGAGACCTGGCTCAAACCCCAACCCTCTCATTTCATGGTAGATCTTTCCTGTGCTCTCAGCCCCCATTCTAAGACTGCCAATGTGGCTGGCCCCATCCATTTAGCATAAATGATCCAGTGTAGTCAGGGACCCCACTGGGAAGTAATAAAGAAACTCTTATTACAGGAAATTCTAAGGGTTTAGAAGGTTCCTTTAGAGGGTTTCTCCCAGGAACTGGGGACAAAGACCAGCCAATTCTTTTTATACAACTGGCCAGGTGTTTTGTAGAACGTACCACAATTGAGTTTGTCTGATGTTTTTCTCAAGGTTAGACTAGTGCTACATATTCTTGGGAGGAGGATCACAGAAGTAGAGTGCCATCTTCATCACATCATACCAAGAGTATATACTATCATCCAAACTTATCGCTGTTAACTTTGAGTTTGGTTACCTGGCTGAGGTAGTGTTTGTCAGGTTTTTCCACTATAAAGTCATACTTTTTCCCCTTTCCACGCTGAGCTCTTTGGAAGGAAGTTACCATGCGTGGCCTACACTTGAGGAGTAGAGTTATGCTCCACCTTTTTGAGGGTGGAAGATCTGTATTATTCGGAATTCTTCTGCATAGAGAGTTTTGTTCATCCCCCCCCAATTATTTATTTATTAAATTATTTATTTTTTGTTGGTATATTTACATTATACCTTGTATTATAATCTTGTACTACTGTATTTGTTTGGCTGCTTAAATTTTCCAGCTTTGACCGTTGGGAACTCTTTCAGTTGGCTCCTGTATACCTTTGATAATAATAGTAATTATTATTATTTTATTTTATTTTTAGCACTTCCTTACTCATCTGGTGCCACTAGATGTGCCTGGTTCCTTTTATTAGAGAGTGGTATTGGAAACTAAAATCTCAATACAAGGTATTCTGTTTGCTGGGGCGGGGGGCGGGGGTCCCTGCTTCTAGACCTACAGCTGACAGTACAAGGGATTATATTTGTGTATATTAATCCATGTATATACAGGTATGTATGAATATTTTGATATGTGACCATCTATATCTATTAGAAGCTAAACATGAGTTCAGACTGATGTCTGCAGCTCTAATCCATTGTCACTGGGATCCTTTTAGCCTCCTGCCCTGGGTTATCTGTAACTACCCACTAATACAGTGAGAAGATTGGCTCCCACCATCATTATTCATTTACTTAATTGTTCAATTTCAGTAGACATGTATTGTGATATCAAAATTGTAAACATCTATCCAATTATGAATTAAATTGCCTCTGCCCAAAAGATATGTTCAAATCCTAGCCCCCAGTTTCATGAATGCGGAAATGGAAGATATTATTAGTTAAGATGAGGCCAAACTGAATTCGGGTGGGCTCTAGTTCAATATGACTGGGTCCTTAAAAGGAGATACGTTTTGGACACAGAAAGTGAAGACAACCCTGTGATGGAGGCAAAGACTAAGTTTTGCATGGAGTGCCATGGATTGCCGACAAAGCTACCACTAGAACTCTACAGATTTCAGAAGAAGTATTGCTCTGCCAACACTTGAATTGGATTTCTAACCTTCAAAACTGTGAGACAATAAATTTCTTTGGCTTTAAGTCACCCTGTTTGTGCTACTTTGTTATTGCAGCCCCAGCAAACAAGACTTTCCCTCTTAGGAAAGAACTTTATCAACCAGAGTACAGTGTGTATATAGATTTTTTTTTTTTTTAAATCTTAGGTCTTACAGCTTCTACTCATTTCCAGAGTTACATAGGTCAGCATCTCCTCCCCATCCCCTTTCTGTATGGTTGTTTCATATATTTGCAATATAGTTCCATTGTTTTGCCACATTCTGTATTCCATACTGAGAGCCCCTGACCTCCTAATAATTTATCCTAAATATGCACATATTATGGTTCCCTCTGTGCTGTAAAGTTCTACAGTTATTGGCAAATGGAGAGGGTCCATGTATCACTATTATGGTATCACACAAAACAGTTTCACTGCCCTAAGAAAATCTCCTGTGCTCCTCCTATTCAACTCCCCTCCCATCCCTGAACCACTTACTGTCTATACAGTTCTGATATTCCTACATGTCACATAATTGGAATCAGATTGACTTCTTTTCAGATTGATTTTTTTTTCATTTAACACTATATATTTAAGATTCACCTGTGTCTTTTTTTTGTGACTTGGTAACTCATTTCTTCCCTGAATTAATATTCTAATATATTTATGTACTGCAGTCTGTACATCCATTTACCTATTGAAGTTTATTTTGATTGCTTCCAGTTTTCAGCAATTATGAATAAAAGCACTATAAAATTTGTGTGCAGGTTTTTCTGTGGGTGTAACTTTTCAAATCAATAGGTAAATACCTAGAAGAGTGATTGCTGGATTGTATGGTAAGATTATATTTATCTTTGTGAGAAAGTCCTAAACTATCTTCCAAAGTGGCAGTACCATTTTGCATTCTTACCAGAAATTAGTGAGAGTTCCTGTTGCTCCTTGCCAGCAATTGGAATTGTCAGTTTTTTGGATTTTAGGCATTTTAATTGGTATGTAGTGGCAACACATTATTTTAATTTGCAATTCTTTAATGAAAAAAAGATGTTGAACATCTTTTCATATGTTTATTACCATTGGTATATCTTCTTTGATGAGCTATCTGTTAGAATATTTTTCCTATTTTGTAATTGAGCTGTTTGTTTTCTTATTGTTGAACTTTGAGTGATCTTGGTATATTTTGGATATAAATCCTTTATCAGAAATATGTTTTGAAAATATTGTTTCCTAGTCTGTTACTTGACTTTTCATTCTTTTAACAATATCTCTTGCACAACAGAAGTTTAAAATTTTATATAAAACCAATTTACCAATTTTTCTTTCATTGATTATTCTATTGGTGTTGTAACTAAAAACTCATTACCAAATCCTAGTAATGATAGATTTTCTCTCATGCTATCTTCTGAAAGTTTTATCATTTTGCATTTTAAATTTAGTTCTGTAATACATTTATGCTATTTTTGTGAAAGTTGCAAAATCTGAGTTTAGGTTTATTTTTTTCATAGAAGCATCTAATCATTCCACACCTACCTGTTGAAAAATTATCCTTTTTTCATTGAATTGCCTTTGCTCCTTTATCAAAGATAAGTTGACTGCATTTGTGTGTGTCAACTACAACGTTCTCTGTTCTGTTCTATTGATCTGTGAGTCTGTTCCTTTACTAATCCTATGTTGTCTTGATTATTATAGTTTCATAGTAAGTCTTGAAATCAGGTAGCATGAATACTCCATCTTTGTTGTTCTTCAGCATTATGATGACTAATCTAGGTCATTTCCATTTCGATATAAACTTTCAAATCAGTTTGTCAATATCTACAAAATAGCTTGCATTTGTAATTGATTGGAATTGCATTGAATGCATATATCAAGTTGGGAAGAATTCACATTTTAATAATTTTCTGTCTTACAATTAAAGAATATGGACCGTTTCTTCATTTATTTTTATTTTCTTTGATTTCTCTCATCAGAATTTTGTAGTTTTCTGCATACAGATTCTGTACATATTTTAATAGATTTATACCCAACTATTTCATTTATTTTATTGAGATAATAAATGGTATTGTTTTTAATTGTCAAATTCTAATTGCTTTCACTGATATATAGGTAAGCAATTAACTTTTGTATGTTTCCCTTGTATTCTGTGACCTTTCTATAATTATTAGTTTCAGGAGGTTTTTTTGGGGTCAATTTTTTTGGATTTTTCTACATAGAAAACCATGTCCTCTGTGAATAAATCCCCCTTCCTTTTTTTTCCCTTTCAATCCAAACATCTTTTATTTCTTTTTTTTTTTTGTTTTATTGCATTAGCTAGACTTACAGTACAATGTTGAATAGCAGTGGTGAGACGTTATCCTTGCCTCCTTCCTAATCCTAGGTGGAAAGCACCCAGTTTCTCACCAGTAAGTTTGATGAGGAAGTTCCCCTCTATTCTTGGTTCCCTGAAAGTTTTTATCATAAATCATTGTTGGATTTTGTTAAATGTATTTTCTGCAATGATTAAGCTGATCACATGATTTTCTTATTTTGCATATTGACCTGTGGATTACTTTGATTGATTTTTGAATGTTGAACCAGCCTGGCATATTTGGAATAAATTCTACTTGGTCATGGTATCTAATACAATTCATACATTGTTGGATTTGATTTGCTAATATATCTATGCTCATGAGAAGAGATTTTTTTTGTAGATTTGTTGCTATTGGGCTACTGTTGCACTGCCCTGGGGTTTTTTTCTTTATTAGAGAATGTATTAGTTAGGGTTCTCTAGAGAAACAGAATCAACAGGGAACACTTGCAAATATAAAATTTATGAAAGTGTCTCACGTGACCGTAGGAACGCAGAGTCCAAAATCCACAGGGCAGGCTGCGAAACCGACGATTCTGATGGATGGCCTGGATGAACTCCACAGGAGAGGCTCATCAGCCAAAGTAGGAATGGAACCTGTCTCCTCTGAGTCCTCCTTAAAAGGTTTCCCATGATTGCATTTAGCATCACTAATTGCAGAAGACACTCCCCTTTGACTGATTACAAATGGAATCAGCTGTGGATGTAGCTGACCTGATCATGACCTAATCCTATGAAATGTCCTCATTGCAACAGACAGGCCAGCACTTGCCAGATCAGATAAACAGGTACCACACTTGGCCAAGTTGACACCTGTCCCTAACCATGACAGAGAAGTTGTGGGTTTATAGAACAATCATGTGTAAAATACAGGAATCTCATTTACCACCCTATTACTAACACCTTATATTGGTGTGGCATATTTGTTACTATTTTATAATTGTGTATTAACTATAGTCCATGGATTAATTTAGGGTTCACTGTTTGTGTAGTAGTAGTTTGATGGCTAAATTCTTTTATGTTATTATATATCAATCTAACATTTCCCCCTTTAATCACATTCAGATATATAGTTCAGTGCTCTTTTTTTTTTTTTTAACATGGGCAGGAACCAGGAATCGAACCCGGGTCCTCTGACATGGCAGACAAGCATTCTTGCCTGCTGAGCCACTGTGGCCCGCCCTTGTTCAGTGCTCTTAATTATGTTCACAATGTTGTGTTACCATCACCCCATCAATTACCAAAACATTTCCATATTTTCAAATAGGAACCCTGAATATTTTAAGCCTTAACTTCCTACTCCCTATTCCTCGCTGTCCCCTGGAAACCTATATCCAACACTCTGGCTTTTGGAGTTTGCTTATTCTAATTATTTCAAATTGGTGTTTTTAGACCAATTAATCATTATCCAGTATAGTTGGATAAATATTTGTAATGTTTGTAACTGTTTTCTATTTGTTGCATTTATTCTTTCTCTTCTCTGTGCCCCTTTTCTGCCTTCTATGGTTTCATTTGAACATTTTATGTACCATTTATCTCTTCTCTTGGTGTATCGATTATACTTCTCTTTAAAAAGCTTTAGTTGTTGCCTTACAAGCTTAAGTATCATTTTTGACTAATCTAAGTCCACCTTCATATAACACTATGCCACGCTGTGTGCAAGTACCTTCTATAGAGCATCCCCAATTCCTCCCTCATGTTCCAGTCACTGCTAACCTTCATTTCACTTATCAATATATTATAATCACTCAATAGATTGTTCCTTCTATTACTTTACACAGAGTAAGGACAGAAAATATTCTATTTTGTGAACATTTATTCATTCTCTTATGGTCTTCCTTTCCTTATGCAGTTCCATGTTTCTGACCTGTATAATTTTTTTTCTCCTTGAAGAACTTCTTTTAACAGTTCTTGCAGAGCCATCTGCTCTTGCTGATTCCCTTAGGTTTTGTTCACCTGAGAAATTATTTCCTTTTCATTTTTGAAGGACACTTTTGCTAGATATATAATTCTAGTTTGATGCATGTTTCAGTTTGCTGTAGCTTCCAGAGTGCAATATACCAGAAATGAGTTGACTTTTACAATGGGGATTTATTAGTTTACATATTTACAATTCTAAGGTCATGAAAATGTCTAAATTAAGGCATCAAGAGGAATAAGCTTCTTTGTAGAAAAGCTGCTAGCATCGGGGTTCCTTGGTCACATATGAAGGCACATGGACAGTATCTCCTGGTCCTTTTTGTCTCTGAGACCTCTCCAAAAATTGCTGGATAGTTTTCTCTCCTTGAGCTTCTGTCTTTTATCTTCATAAAGGACCTTGAATTAAATGCATCACATCTCAATTGAAACAACCTAACCAAAAGGTCCCACCCACAATAGGTCTGCACCCACAAGAATGGATTAAAAGAACATGGCCTTCTCTGGGGTACCTAACTTCAATACAGTACAATGGGTTTTTTTTTTTTTCTTTCAGCACTTTCAACATTTCACTCAACTCTCTTCTTTATTGCATGGATTCTGAAAAGAAATCTACTCTAATTCTTACTCTTATCCTTGGATTGGTAAAGTTTTTTTATTTTTAATTTTTAAAATCTAGTTATTTCTAAGATTTTCTCCTTGTTTTTGGTTTTCTGCAGTTTAAATATGATATGTCCAGGTATAGTTTTCTTCATATTTCTTTTTCTTGATGTTCTTGAGAATCTATGGTTTTCTATCTGTCGTTAATGGAAAGTTCTCAACCATTTTTACTTCAAATGTTTGCTCTGTTCTGTTCTCACTTTTCTTTCTGGTATTCCAAATACACATATGTCACACCTTTTGAAACTGCCCCATAGTTCTTGGATATTCTGTTCTTCCTCTTTTTTTTTTTTTTTTTTTTTTGGTCTATTTTCTTTTTTCTGCTTTTCAGTCTGGGATATTTTTATTGACATTTCAAGTTCATTGATGCTTTCCACAACCATGTCCAGTCTACTGATGAGTCCATCAATGGCATTCTATATTCCCCTTACTGTGCTTTGGATCTGGCATGCCCTTTTGATGATTGCTTAGAGATTTCATCTCCCTGCTTACATTAACCATCTGTTCTTACATGTTTTCTACTATTTTGCATTAGATCTCTTAATCTATTGATCATAGTTATTTTAAATTCCTTGTCAGACAGTTTAAAAATTTGTGTCATATCTGTGTCTGCTTCTGATGCTTGCTTTGTCTCTTCAGTCTGTGCTTTCATCGCCTTTTCAAATGCCTTATAATTTTTTTCGTTGAATATTGAATATGATGTGGTGGGTAATAGGAACTGAGTTAAGTAGACTCTTGCTATGAGGTTTGACGTTACTCTGATTAGGAGTTAGGCTACTTAACATTGCTGTAACTGTTTCTGCCAGAGGTTTCAAATCCCTCTAGCATACTGGTTTTTGTCTCTCCCATTGTATTTGGGATTCCCTACCAAATCCTCTCCAGATAGACTCTACACTTTGTTGTCCTTCCAGTGGTGATCTACCATTACTAAACTGGAGCCCTGTTTGTGTAATGGGAAAGTGTGGAGAAGGGGATTATTCAATCTCAGTCTTTTAGTGTGCCAATGTTTCTGGGTTATGGCCTTCATAAATCTTTATTGGTCTAGCTCTTTTATTCTCTTAGTTGAGGTCTTTGTATTGTAGAATGCTCTGATGCTCTGGGCATATTTCTCAAGGATTACTCCCTGCCATCCCTCCCCCAACCACAGCCATGATGACATCTTTCATGGATTTTCACCATGAAAACCTGAGATTTCTGGAGGTAAAACCTATAAGAGCATGAGGTTCCTTCTGGGACTGCTGGTCCCCAAGAATTTCTCACTGTCATGCTAATTCAAGCTCAGCCTCTAACATTTCATCAGGACTGCCACTTAAGTATTCCCAACAATGTATGACCCAGTGACTTCTGCTCTAGCTAACTGTGCTGGTTTGAAAGGATGTATGTCCCCTAGAAAAGTCATGTTTTAATCTAAATCCCATTTCATAAAGGCAGAATAATCCCTATTCAATACTGTATGTTTGAAACTAATCAGATCATCTCCCTGGGGATGTGATTTAATGAAGAGTGGTTGTTAAGGTGGATTAGGTGACGACATGTCTCTACCTGTTTGGGTGGGTCTTGATTAGTTTCTGGAATCTTTTAAAAGAGGAAACATTTTGGAGAATGAAGGAGATTCACAGAGCAGAGCAGAACGACATAGCCATGAGAAGCAGAGTCCACTGGCCAGTGACCTTTGGAGATGAAGAAGGAAAATGTCTCCTGGGGAGTTTCATGAAACAGGAAGCCAGGAGAGGAAGCTAACAGATGATGCTGTGCTCGCCATGTGCCCTTCCAGATGAGAGAGAAACCCTGACTGTGTTCGCCACATGCCTTTCCAGATGAGAGAGAAACTCTGACTATGTTCGCCATGTGCCTTCTCACTTGAGAGAGAAACCCTGAACTTTATTGGTCTTCTTGAACCAAAGTATTTTTCCCTGGATGCCTGATTAGACATATTTTAATTGGGACATTTTCTTGGCCTTAGAACTGTAAATTAGAAACTCATTAAATTTCCCTTTTTGAAAGTGATTCCACTTCTGGTATATTGCATTCTGGCAGCAAGCAAATTAGAACACCATCCAAATCTTGTGTAGCTCTGGATTAGACGGTCTTTCATGTAACTTCAGTTCTCTACTGTTTCCAAGTAAAGTCATTGACTGGAAGTCCAATGCTATCATTTTTAATTGCTTTTGTTTGGAATATGGGAGTAACTGCTTTTTCAACATTGTACATCTCCAAAATAAATAACTTCCAGCCTATTTAGATTTGTTAAGTGAACCATTTTCTTAGGAAAGTAGCATATCTTAACATCTTTGCTTTCAGACCGTCTAGCTCTAGGTAATTTACCTCTCTTATAGGAATTTCCACAGAACATCAAGTCTGTGCCTGAATGTACCAACATTCTGAATTTTCATACAATTTTCTCTTTATCTACAAAAAGTGGTCCATATACAGACTGTTTTTGAAGGTATAGCAGATGGCAATTTGACACGTTTTTGCTAAATATCAAATGCCACCTGCCATATCTGATTCTTTAATATTTACATGATATTTACACATTTTAGATTCTTTAAATTGCAGCATCCCACTCCTGGGAATCAAGTTCTATATCAGAGATTGATTTTGGCTGCACATAACCAATAATCCAACTGAGAGCAGCTTAAAGGTGATATGAGCATATTTTACTCTGATTATAAGAAATGTAGAGAAAATAGCCCAGGACTAATAAAGAATTCCATGATATCATCACAGATTCAGATGTTTTCTTTTCTTCTAACTAGCCATCCTTAGCATGCACTTGTGATCTTGCTGTCACAAGATGGTTGCTATAGCATTAGCATCACGTCCAAATTCTAGGAAGGCAGAGGAGAGGACTACAAAGGAAAATCCTCATGTAATCTGTGCCTAAAACATCCCTTTGTTTCTGTTTCTTGTCACTTCCTTCCCAAATTTCAGGTATTTTTTCCTTGAAGCACAATTCAACAGCTTCTCCTTAAATGTCCATCAGAATAAGTTACGTGCACACCCCTATTTGCAGGGGAAGCTGGGGAATGTAATTATTTTTCCAAACTGGGCACGTTGCCATACCCAACAATATCAGATTTTGTTCGTATAAGGAAGAAGGGGAGAATGGATGTTGAGGTAAGATCTAGTCCTTTACAAATATTCCAGAGGTTTATTGTATTTGTTGATGGAGGACTTATCTAGGTAGAGTTCACACTATTGCTTCATTTAAAATGGCTTATTGTTTCTTGATTATATATGCTCTTACTTTTTTTCACGCTTCTAAGATACAAAGGCACAATAGTAGCCCATCGGTCAGAACTCAATTCTATGATGATCAATTAAATTGAGCTGAATTAAACCCAATCGCACATTTATGGGAGCCCCAGTATTATTTAACACTATTTATTTTAAGTTAGAAAAGGTACTTAAGCTTTCACATTTTCAATCTCCTTTGAAACAGAGCAAGGTTTGAATATGGTGGTCTCCACTAGTATTTTATAGCTTTAAATTTCTGAGTCTAGGAATGAAATACATAAATGATTAGATGGCAATATTTACTTAGTTATAATTTTCAATATAATATACTTTATTGCTATATAATAATCTAAATTAATAATTTCTATAAAGGATGAATCAAAGTGTATAACATTTAGAGCACAATTTTAAAAAGACTATATTGGAGTTATATAACCCAAATAACAAGTCCTGCCTTAATTAAACTTATATTTAAATTGTCTTCATTTTTAGTGCTTGAAACAAATTTATAAATTTCATCCACATGCTATTAGATATACTGTATGCTGTGTTAGGCTTGCTAATTAAGAATAGCTTCACTCAGTGGTGTGCTAGAGCCAGCTTTCATTGGTGTGTGAAAATCAACTGTGTGTTCAGTGACCTCACACTGGTAGCGAGAAATTAGTCTTAGTGGGAGTATTTAAGACAGGAAAATCATCAAATGATACAAATCAGGGACTCTTTTAGTTTTGGAGATATACTTGTTAAACATTTATCCCTGACTTTACCATGAAAACCTTTTCAGGTTTATTTCAATTTAAGAACCTAAATTCCCCCTTAGGACATTTTTTTTTTAATATGAAAAGTTTATTTTAGAAGATACCAAAATGCAAGCTATTTTTTAAAATCATCTTGATATAAAATATGCAATGTGGCAGTGTCACTACAAAGGAAGAGACAAGTTAACGCCTTGCATTTGAATGCTATTCTCCATTAAGAGTGGGGCATGGGAGTTGTCAATCTCTTAGATTTGAAATACACCTCCAGTTCATAAGACAGACAAATTGGTGAGATCTATACTGCATATCAAAGGGAAAATTAATCATTTGTACAAATGATACAAAATTTGTATCATTTGATGATTTTCCTGTCTTAAATACTCCCACTAAGACTAATTTCTCGCTACCAGTGTGAGGTCACTGAACACACAGTTGATTTTCACACACCAATGAAAGCTGGCTCTAGCACACCACTGAGTGAAGCTATTCTTAATTAGCAAGCCTAACACTGCCTTGCAGTGTGGTGGACACTTAACACATCTATGAATTATGCTCATGCTTACACTTCTTCCCAGGATAGTTGTTTATAGAAGTTAAATTTTGTACCCTCAGGCCACTAATATCATTTTTTGAATTTATTTTTATTTTTAAATATTGTTATTGAGAAGTCTTCACATACATACAGTCCATACATGTGGTACACTCAATGGCTCATGGTAACATCACATAGATGTGTATTCATTACCATGATCATTTTTAGAACATTTCCATCATTCCAGAAAAAGAAATAAAATGTGAAAAGAAGAAGCTCATGCACCCTGTACCCCTGACCCCTCTCTCTCATTGACTACTAGTATTTCATTCTACCCAATTTTTTTATCCTCTATTCCTCTAGTATTTATTTATTTTTAACTATATATATTTTTTACTCATCTGCCATTGAGTCTTTTTGACTCCATTGTTTCATCTTTTAAATTTCTTCCTCTTATTTTCCTTGAGGATTTCTTCATATTATTGTTCAGAAAGTAGTAGTTGAGAGAGAGAGCAAAAAATATTTTGTAGGATAACCCTTAATTTCTTTCCAAACTCATGTGCCTTCAGCTTCCAATCAGGCTTCAGCTGTTGATTAAGTTCTACACCAATTATATTTTTACAGTCAACACTTGTCTATTAACAAGTTACATAATATGGCAGTAACTATTTCATAATCCATTTTTATATAATTTTATTTCTCTTTGTTTAATAATATACTTTAACTGGACAAGTACGTCCTTGGGTTCAGGAGGCATATTTAATACATCTCCATTAAAGACAATCATAATAGGACACTTATTGTTTTGGATGCTTTTTTTGTTGTTATAGAATACAAAAAAATATGTGAATGATTAAGGTAATTACAGAATTTTTCTACATTAAAATCCCCCCTTTACTTCTCTTCCTTTCATTGCCTAAAAAACATTTTATAAGTGATTTGGACTTTAATTATCCAGACAAATACAATAATTTTCCCTTTGATATGCAGTATAGATCTCACCAATTTGTCTGTCTTATGAACTGGAGGTGTATTTCAAATCTAAGAGATTGACAACTCCCATGCCCCACTCTTAATGGAGAATAGCATGATGTCGGTTCAAAAGTCCTAGGATGCAGGAAATAGGGCTTGAGGTATGCTGCTACCCTATGCTAGTGATTGGACCTAATACTTTCTCTATTACGTTCTCAGAATCTCATTTTCCTTGTTGACAATAACTTCTGTTCAGGTAATATTCATATACTCATCAAGGATTTTTGTTATTTGTAGCACACTGTGTTAGATGCTACAGAAGGAGGGATCATTAAAAAAATGAGCCAGATAGGGATTTGTCATCAATCTTAGAGCATGACAAGGAAAATAAGATGAATCTCCCAGAGACAGGATAAAATATAAAAGCACCATAGGAAAGGTCACTATTGAGTGGTAAAAATTGGGAAGCGACCTATGGAAGAGGTGTTACTTGAATGCGTTCTGGAAGACAGGGTAGAATTTGGGCATGGTGGGAAGGAAGTAAGACCCTGCCAGGCACAGCAAAGGCTCCGCAGGTGAGAGGCAAGAATGGAAAAGAGAAAAGAAGTAAAGATCTACTGAACATCTGCTATGTGCTAAGAAATGTACTTTCCAAAACAGGCTTCATTTAATGATGAAACAACACTTCATCATTCAAAGTATTAGCTCCATTTAAGACACAATAGAAGACCTTTTTTAAAAAAAATTCAATAAAGGTCATATAGCTAATAAATGCCACAACTTATTGTTCAAATTCCTTTTTATAGGCATTCACTTAAAGTGAATATAATATAAAACAATGCAATGTAATATAATTTAACCATATGCCAGAAATTCAAAATTTAAGTGATAGTTTTCCTTTTTTAGGATATTCAGATTGGGTTCACTGTATGTCTGTTGTGCTGGAATGTCACTCTAGGAACAGTGCAAAATTTTCTCAGAGGTAAACTTCAAATATACTACATTATGTAGTACGTGAACTGATTATACAGTCCCGCACGAATTCTGTCCAATACTACGCCAGCTTGTGTTTAATGTTCCCACTCAGAAAGGAAGACATGACCTTTCAGCTTGCCCATTGTACCTCAACATGGTCGGTCATTTTTCCTTCAGGGAAATTATAAAAGTGATCAAAACATTCCATCCTTGAAGTACTTTTCTCTGAAAAGAGGGAGTTTCCAAATACTCAGAATTCATATTTTAAAAAAAAAGCATTTCATGTAGAAAACTAAAACTAGAGTAGATAATATCTGAATGTCAAAAACTTTATATTGTAGAAAATATAATAGTAATAAGGAATCCTTGGACTGTTTTGTACATCTCAGTGAGAAAATTCCTTTCTCATTGCTTATTTCAAAAGAATCAAAATTGAGACCTGGCAGAGTATTGTCATCACTGATATTGTCAGGTTGCTTGTTGGCCTGGGATTTGAATGAAATCTCTCTTTTCAATTATAAAACAAGTGTTTTTTTAAGGACTATTATGTTCTAAGACTAGAATTACATCAATGAGCAAAATGGACAAAAATCTGTATTTTCTTTACAATGCTACTCCCCCGTCACACTATTTCTATGTCACACTCTCTAGAAGAGACAAGGACACAGGAGAATCGTATTAGAAAGTGATTTTGGGCCAGATGTAGGAATGTGAGAAGGTTTGAATGTCAGGCTAAAGAGCTGAGACATCATTCAATATATTTTTTTCTTTGATTTATTTCTACTTCACCTCAAAAATATTGTAGATGGAGGTTTATTCACTTGTCAGTATGGGTCTTTGAAAGGTTTTGAGCAGTGAACAGTTTAGAGCTGTGCTTTAAACTATTTCATCTGGCTAAAATACCAAGGAAAATCCTGGGATGGAAAAGTATGAGGTAGGAGACCAATTAGGGGGCAACTGAAATGGAACAGACACAAGAAAATAATTGCCTGAATAAGGATGGAGATTTTGGAATAAAGAGGATGGAAAGAATGCAACCAAACTTGACACAGGCTGGCTACCACTGATAAGGAAAACAAGATCTCTGATAAGTCAAGGGTCTTGAGACTATTGCTATGAAGGTATTAGTTTCCTTCTAACAACCAGAGGAATACAGGAAGAGAATCAACCTTGAAAAGATAGTAAGTTTATTTCTGGACATTTGGTCTTTGGAGTTCTGGTAGAGCAGATTCTTTTTTTCAAGGAGAAAGTGGGAAATTGAGACCAGAGCTCTGGAGAGAGTTTAGAACTGTAGCTATGTATTTGTGAGTCAAATGTTAGAGATGATAATTGAGGCTATGAAATTGCCCAAAGTATGTGATAGTGTGTGAGAGAGAGAGAGGAGAGATGAAGGGTGGGGCACAGAGAATGGGTATTAAATAATGCCTCCAATTCTAATACTTAGCACTAAAGTCTAAAATGTCAATGAATTGAAGTTTTAATTATTGATGAAACTTTTTTTTAGTTAGGTATATCCTAGCAATTTGTATCTGAATACTTAGTGCTTTTCATCCTAGCATAGAACATATAAAGCAAACCATTCTAGAATAGGTTAAATAATATATTTTTAAAGTATTAT